>NC_136502.1:56637717-56672717 GCF_053919585.1 Euprymna scolopes
AAATCACACACACACACACACACACACACATACATACATATATATATATATATATATATATATATTAATATATATATATATATATATATATATATATATATATATATATATATAGGTCTGTGTGTTTTAGTGGTTGTAAGTGCGAGGTATGTGTGTGATTACATTTGTGAGCGAGAAAGTGATATATATATATTTTTTTTTTTTTTTTTTTTTTTTTTTGGCTATACCGATTGGTATCCTAGATATAAATCCAATAAAACTCGCGTGATTATTAAAGAGTGCTCAATGCAGGACAGAGTTGCATAGGGACATATTTAGAGATATCATGGGGACATTCATATTGGTGAGAGATACGTCGGACATGTATATAACAGTGAAAGGGGGAGATAGAAGAGTTCTGCGGATGTTTCTTCTTAACACATATATTAGGAGAAGGATGAGTTATCAGTTCTTTTATCACAGGAGGGGACATTCATTACTTATGATTGAGAGGGAGACACAGTACTTAAGGATGGGGTTTATAAATGAGAGTGGGAACAAAGTTCATTAAGATGAGAGGACGCAATGTTCGTATAAATGATTCACGTTACCTTTAGTTGTTGAGAATGACACAACACGAAGACGCAGTTACAAAATTGGTCAGATGTTCCTTTGTTACTCCGGCCGGTTGCAATGATTTCACATCCAGGAATTCAAAGTTGAATTACATATTTAATGTTCTAACCCTTCGCTTCTAAATGGGGACCCGTCCGACTCGACTCTCGACTCTGTCTCGACCCGACTCTGACTGACTGTCTGTCTGACCCTGTCTGTTTCTGTCCCCTAAAACTAGCAACTATATTGAGAATTCGTTTCCTGTCATGATGTCACACGCATGGCCAAAACTGTGATCGAACTCACGTTGAGAACTCACGTGGCCTGAATATGCGTGATTCTCCCATGTCTGCAGACAAGAATTCTTACTAACCTATTTTTTGTCCTTACTTATTTTTCAATATGCTTTCAAGTTTCTATTGTTCGCTTTCTATATTTTAATTCCGTTTTCATAAAAAGAATTGAATAATTAAATTCCTTTTCCAACATCGTATCTAAACTATTTTATGTGAAAACTAAACAATGGGTAAATTCCATTTCTGACTTTATTCTTGAACCTTGCTTACGAGGTACGAATCTCAGTCTATCCTATTTCATTTTTACTTATTTAATGTTTTTCTTACGTACAAGAAAACGGGACCTTTTCTTGTAACATCAAAGCTGATATATAGTCTGTTTATTATGCAAACATTATTGGTTACATATGTGTATGCATGCTTCAGTGGAGTTTCAATTAAGGGACGACACTTTATCAGACAGAAAAAATCGAATTTGAAACGATATCAAGATTACATTGGTTTTCATAAGACATTTGAGTGCGATCTACACTCCTGGGAAAGTTGACATGTATATTTTGTGAATGTTGGCAGTAGGGATTTTGGGGTATGGTAAGGGGAAGAGAGGAATGCTGTTTCCCATATTTAAGCTATCATTAGTAGGGAGGTGTTATGTGATTCTTTTAGCTTGGCGGTTATTTATTATCCTTGATTTAAAATTTCCCATATATTAGGTCGTTTTTATGGTTGTATATCTTTTATAAGTGGCGACTTCAATTTCTTATTGACAAGTGTTATTTTTATTTATTAATTTATTATGTATTTTTTTTCTCTCGTTCTTTATTCGTTCATTTGTTTTTATTTTTCTAGTTGGCAGAGTAGGGGTGAGGGGGAGGAAAGTGCGGTTTCATGTGATTAAGCTATTGACAGTTGGGAGATGTTATAATTCTATTCGTCTGGCGATTACTTTTCTTTCTTTGATCTAAAGTACTTTTATATTCCTATGGTCGCTACTACCTATATTCTAGGTTGTTTTATGGTTGTCCTCTTTTTACTGTTGGCGCCTTTTTGGTGACAAGTGTTTTTATTTATTTATTTATTTATTTTTATTTGTTTAAATTACTGTCTTATTCTTCGCTATTTTTCGTTCTCCGTTTGTTTTTAGTTTTTCGAATTCCTTTTTTTTTTACTTATTTGTTTGTTTATATATAAGATAAATGTGCTTATGGTAGGGTAAGTCGTTGTTTTAAATGGATAGATCTCTAGAGCAACGAGTCAAACGAGTTGGAACAAAGGGATCAGACGATTCTGAAGAACACATGTCATAATAGTATTTGTAGAAAAGACTGAGACTAGCAACATCACGTCTGTGAAAGAGAAGTTGCGGTGGGGAAGAAAGAATGAGGCCAATCAAATTACAAATACTTTTTTGCAATTCATCAAGAACTTTAAAATGGGACACAGACTCACCAGCCTAAATTTGACTACAGTACTCCATATATGGTCTGATTGTACAAGATGTTTATGTCAGCAGAGATTTTACATTTTAGCTTAGATTATTTTCTCTTAAATATATGAGGGATTTTAAAACATAAAATCAAAATTTCATATGAGATTGTTACATGAGTATGTCGCATAAATCGACTGTAATAATTTGATTTTGCTTTGGTGATGTGTTTGTGTCGTTATTTTGCTAGTCTGTTTCCACGCTTATCCATTGTTTGCTGGACTAAGATTCCAAATATTATTATTATTATTATTATTATTATTATTATTATTATTATTATTATTATTATTATTATTATTATTATTTACTCACTAGGAGTATTCACACAAACCATCATAAAAATTGCTCTTTAAGAACAACTTGGGGTGTTCCCTGGAGTCTGAGTGACAACAAGCCTCCCTAGATTTTCAGCACTCTCTACATCTTTCGATAACCTTTGCAAAAGAATTTGCGTTATCGCAACAGCTGCTCACCATTGATTCCTCGTTGGCGGCGATCATTGATCTTCACTGGAGTTAGGGTGGCAATAAGCCTCTCCTAGGTCTGCTGTTTTCTTATGTCTTGTCTTTGCACTCCTCCAGCGAAAGTCTGGGTAGTACTATCTCTCCTTAGTCTTTCCATCCTCCTTGACCCTTATTTATTTGGTGTGGTTCCTGTTTATAGTAACACTTACAGAAAAGAAGGGGGCGGTATTTTTCAATTATACAGTTTCAGTTTTCACGATTCTGTGATGTTCCTTTGTGTTTTGCATCTGGGGCCGTTTCTATATGCAGTTTGTGAGAAAGTCTTTTATTTTCCAGTACTGCTGCCGGTTTGTGTTTGTATCATTTGTCTGTTTAAAACGGAATTGTTTGCATAATTGCCAATGTACTGCTTTTCCCACTTGATTGTGTCTATTTTTATATTAGTTCTTCTAATAGATGGTCCAGAGTATCTTATTAGTGACACTGCCACGTGTTTAATTAGGTTTCGACTATTTAGTTGATTTCGAGGAGTTTTCTTGTTCTTCTAGGGTATTCATTTCCTATTTTCTCTTTTATTTTTCCGTTAATTTGATGGCGTCTGATTCCAGCACTCTTAAATTTGTAGTTATCATGTTCAACTTTTGGGGCTAGTTTGCAGCATTCATTTATTATGTCGTTTATTGTTTTGTCTCTTTGTCAACAGAGTCTGCATTTGCTGTTTTCTTATGTCTTGTCGATCCTTACTTTGATGTGGTTAGTTCTAATTTCGTTATTTTGCGCGGCTGTTATTAGTGATTCAGTTTCCCTGTTTAGTTTTCCTTTTTGTAGCCATTACCAAGTGTTTTTGTTAGTCTCTTCTTTTGTAATCCTTATTAATTGTCCATGTAGCTGTTTTTATTTTTCCATTTTTTCCTTGTCTTATTCCTCATCTCTTTTTCAATCTTGTTTGTTTTTTCCATGTTTCTTGCTGCAGTAATTATTATTTCGGTGTTCTGCATTATGTATTTTTCTAATTCGTGTGTGTGTGTGTGTGTGTGTTATTTACACAGTTTTCTCTTCCTCCGTCTTTTATTTTCACATATAGTCGGTCAGTATCATCCTTCATGTGTAGTGCACTGTGCACCGTCATGAGTTTCCATGTCATCTGGTCGAGATGCTTTAGTTTTCTTTGGTCCAGCACTTCCAAGTATTTGTAGTTTTCATGTTCACCTATTACCCTCATTTCTGTTTGATTGAGCAGCACTATACCTTCAGTTGTTTCTAGTTTTCCTCTCCTCATAGTAAGAAGTGCGCACTTCCCATGCTGAATCCCATTGTGATAACCTTGCTAAAGATTCTGGCCGTGTTTATTAGTGTATCTAGTTCTGTCTTTCTTTTGCAAACAGTTTCAGGTCATCCATGTACATTGCGTGGTTCATTCTTTCTTCTGTGTTAGTGAACTTGTATCCGGCTTGGTATTTTCTTAGGATATTGTTCAGAGGCGTCATGGCTTTAATGAACAGTAATGGTGATAGGAAATCAGCTTGGAAGATTTTATATTCATATTTTATTTGGGTGATTGCTATTAGAGCTTGTATTATTACACGTGTCCACATAAACTATTAGAAGAAGATATAATAGTTTTTTATCGATTTTCAGTATTTACTTCAACAGTCCTAAATACGTGAGAGAGCTAAGTAGTAAGTTATAAAAATATATATATGGCAATTAAGCTGCACATATGATTCCGTGTTTCATTCACGCAGGAAATCATCAGATTAAAATGCATGGAATTCTGATATGTGTTTCGCATAGATCTTCATCTCGTTTCTGAGGAAGAACTTACACCCCCCCCACACACACACAGTCAATGACACCTGACATGGATATTTTCAGAAAGGTTGAATGTTTGAACATCGAAGCAATGGTGATGCGGAACCGGTTGCGCGTGGTCATGTTGTTCGAATGGAGGATGGGAGGTTGCCTAAGCATTTATTATACGGTGAGCTTAAGACTGGGTGTTGCTGTCCTCAACATCGACGATGGTAAGAATAGAAAAGGTAAAGGTCTTTAATATATGTGAAGAAGACGGGAAAAAATGGAGGTGAGTAAGGTTATTATCGAAATAGAAAAAAAAAAACGGAGGAAAAACCATAGATGAAAAAACGAAAGGAAGGACAAGATTTGAAAAAAGAAAAAAGGAAACAGAAAGAAAAAAATTAAAGAAAAGGAAAAGAGTGTAAATAAAAACATTAATAAATATAAATAAAATATATATACAATTTTCTTTCTCCTCCCATCTTTTATTTCCTTTCTTTTTTTTTTCTTCTATGGTTTTATCTTCTGTTTCCTTTTCTATTTCGATACAAACTTTACTCTCCCCTCTTTTTTTTTTTTTTTTTTTGTTTTCTTCAGAACCTAACATTTCGATGTTAACTGGTTCAAAATCACTTCTTCCCTGTGGCTCAACTCGAACTTTTTGTCGTCACTGAGACGATTTACTTTCTTTAAACTTTTAAGTTAAATGCATTGGTCATCAATAGGGCTATGACAACAGCGTATTCTTTTCATTGTTTTAACTCTCGAGTGTGTATCCGTTGATATCTTATATGCTTTTACATAGAGTGATGTGGTTCTCAGTTGATTAACTGTGTCTAACTGTGTCGAATATATACTCGAGTGTCAGAATGAAAAGATATTCTGTTGCCATAGTCCTAGTCATCAAGCCTTAATCTTGGGAAGCAAATATTCCTGACTTGATAATAGTGGCACGGTCCTCTTTGGAACTACTCTGTAAGTCCTATCTTATCTATTTCTGCGATAGTTCTTCAAAAAATATTTAGCACGTTGTTGGTTGCCTCAGTCCTCCAGTTTTTATTCTGTAAAGTCGATGTATTTCTAGTGTTTTTTTTTTTTTGTCATATTTTGATTGCATGCTTGCTTCTGTCTTATTTCTGAGACAGTTTTTTTGGGCCAGTTTTGTGATGGATGTTGTTTTAATTGCTCTTGTTTCGTGGTGTTGATGTACAATCGTAAGTTTTGGCTTTTGGATCATCAGATATTGACTATTTGGATCATCAGATATTGACTTTTTGGATCATCAGATATTGAGTTTTTGGATCATCAGATATTGAGTTTTTAGATCATCAGATATTGAGTTTTGGATCATCAGATATTAACTTTTTGGATCATCAGATATTGAGTTTTGGATCATCAGATATTGACTTTTTGGATCATCATATATTGAGTTTTTGGATCATCAGATATTGAGTGTTTGGATCATCAGATATTGAGTTTTTGGATCATCAGATATTGAGTTTTTGGATCATCAGATATTGAGTTTTTGGATCATCAGATATTGACCTTTTGGATCATCAGATATTGACTATTTAGACCATCAGATATTGACTATTTGGACCATCAGATATTGACTTTTTGGATCATCAGATATTGACTTTTTGGATCATCATATATTCACTAGTGCTCACGATATAGCGAGACACTTATAACTCCTGTTACTCCGAACAGACACATCCTAGGTAGACATTCGTTTCTTTACATTATTGCACAATGTCAACATTTTCCTTGTTTTGTGTTTAGTTTGTATCTGTTTGTGCTCACTCACTAAGCAAAAGCCGTATGTTATTACTGGTGACAAGTTGGTTAATGTCAGCTATTTTGTTTTTATGTGTAACCTGTGTTTTGCAGCTATTTTTACACGGCATACATGCTCTCTATCAATATTTTCTCTCATTTTCATATTCTGCGTTGAATCATGGTATTTGTATTATTGCTACACTTCTAAGTCTTTGATGCCAGTCTCTTCATCAAGCTGTATGTGTTTCGCATAGATCTTCATCTCGTTTCTGAGGAAGAACTTGCACCCCCCCCCACACACACAGTCAATGACACCTGACATGGATATTTTCAGAAAGGTTGAATGTTTGAGCATCGAAGCAATGGTGATGCGGAACCGGTTGCACGGGGTCATGTTGTTCGAATGGAGGATGGGAGGTTGCCTAAGCATTTATTATACGGTGAGCTTAAGACTGGGTGTTGCTGTCCTCAACATCGACTAAAGAAACGCTTCAAGAATTGGATAAAAGACGATCAAGATTCCTGTTTCGAACTGGGGAGACCCTGGAAAAATGAATGGAGGAGGCTGGATAGAGGGTTATCTGAAATTTTTGCGAGGGAAAGAAATAATCATACTGAACTCAACAGAAACCTTCGGAAAAGCAAAGTGTCAGTTTTACCCATTGAATTGAGCAGTTGGAAATGTAAGGCTTGTAATCGCGTGCTCCTCTCAAAGGCGACTTATATTAACTACAAAAAACACATACCATGAGCAGAGGGAGTCAAAAACGGAGGCAGAAGTGAAACAAGTTTCAACACACAACTTTGTCTGCCATATGTGTTGCAGACTGTGCAGGTGAAATGCAGGCCTGGAAACGGTCTCATAGATGGTGTAGGTTATAAACGGGTAAATGAATGCAACTAAAGTCCATACCACATTCAGTCGTTCTTGTTCTTCGTATATTTCAGATCATTGCGTAAGATGTTAGGGGGTGTTGACACTTACCCTCTAAAAAAGAAACGCATTCTAATTACAATTGTGGTTACACAGAAACATATCTGAACATATAGACCGAGTTAGGCACTGAAAGTAGGCCATGGTTGTATATGTTTTTTTTTTACTCTACAACAGAGTTTTACATAAAAAATAGATCATCTTCTTATCAGGCTGCTTACAAGTAACAGGTGCAAAAAAAAATCGGAAAATGATTTTTTAATGCCACCGAGATGTGAAGGATTGCGCTGTTAGATTTTTAGAAGCATTCTAAGTGGGGAGTTGTATAGCGATATGCTTGTTCACAATATATTTAAATTTCAGTGTGTTTGCACAATCGGGAAACAGAGAACAAGTAAGGAATTCCGAAAGGAAGAAGATCGAAGAAAGAAACAATTAGAGTAAAAGGATTTCTGCTAGCTCCGGACTTCTACACTGAAATATTGAGATTTCACTAATAGTTAGGTTCATTGGTATTGTTTCTGTCGAGGAGGCACAAGAGCAACAAGTTCGATAGATGACATTCCATTTGAAGTACTATGAAAAAACGTACAGGGCACAATATTGTGGTGGGGGTGACGCAAAGGATGTCACTTGCTAGACAATGTAGGATATTTTATATTAGAGGTTTGTTTTGCGTATTTTTAAAATTTTATACTAATTTCGTCATGACACGTAAGTACGTAATGATTTCCATCTGAGAACTCGTTTGTCTTAAAATCCACTATTCTGCATAAGCACCAGTGTCTTTAACAAAATCGTTTCACTTCCATAATGATATACACAAGTTAAAATGAAAAATCTCAGCTATTTGGGAATTTTCAATGCTGTGTTATTCTATTGTTCTGCTGATTATAAAAGTGCGACTGTTTGAAGACTTGATATCCAATTTGTTTCACTTTTTATTCTCAATATGAACCGGTGGTCAACTGTAACACCTAGATATGAATCGATTTACGTGTTAGATGTTTATAAAACGAACTTTTATATACACAGTCATGAACATGATACTAACTACATAAAGGGTAACTGATTTGCATATTCCTTTGAAAAACAAGCGTTAATCAATTACTTATTCAGTTTCCATTGTTCTTTTTAGATGATTGGTTTCATTTCGTTATTACAATGAATTCTATTTATTTATAGTCTCTGCATTCTGTATAATTGCGTAGAATTTATAATAAAAACGTTCATACACAAGAATATATATATATATATATATATATATATATATATATATATATATAACTGCTCTTATCGATTATGTGCGCAAAAATTCTCTATCAAACTCCTTTCTGAATATTTGGTCTTCGGTTGAAATTTGATATATAGGTTATCTAAACCTATTGAATACAACGTAATCTTATGCAGTTTTTGTATACGTATGGATTTAGATCATACGCTAATAGATAAAGCTGGACAGCTACCTATTTTGGTTTCGATTCTAACTAATGGCAAAAAAGTAATATTGTTTTTGAAATCACTAAATATAAGGTATAATATAATAAACGATAGACTAAATATAAGGTATAATATAATAACCGATCGACTAAATATAAGGTATAATAAACGATAGACTAAATATAAAGTATAATTTAATAAACGAGAGACCAAAAATAACGTATATTTTAACAAATGATAGACTAAATATAAGATATAATTTAATAAACGATGGACTAAATATAAGGTATAATAAACGATAAACTAAATATAAGGTATAATTTAATAAACGATAAACTAAATATAAGGTATAATAAACGATAGACTAACTATAAGGTATAATATGATAAACGATAGACTAAATAGAAGGTATAATAAACGATAGACTAAATATAAGGTATAATAAATGATAGACCAAATATAAGGTATAATAAACGATAGACTAACTATAAGGTATAATTTAATAAACGATAAACTAAATATAAGGTATAATATAATAAACGATAGACAAAATATAAGGTATAATTCAACACAACGATAGACTACATATAAGGTATAATATAATAAACGATCGACTAAATATAAGGTATAGTAAACGATAGACTAAATATAAGGTATAATATATTAAACGATAGACTAAATATAAGGTATAATATAATAAACGATAGACTAAATATAAGGTATAATATATTAAACGATCGACTAAATATAAGGTATAATATAATAAACGGTCGACTAAATGGATGGTCACATTCAATGCTGCCAAGACTAAACTGGTTTCCTTCAATAATTACAAGAAACCTTTTCTGCCACTAATAGCAATGGCTAGTGTCTGAGAGTATATCTTTCAAACTGCTTGCCCTGACGTTCACAGGAAACTTGAGTCTGACCAATTATATTGAAAACATTGCCAGGGCCGCTGCATAGAAGGTAGGCTCTCTCTACCGTTCTAGAAAACTACTGACACCTGAAAGTATTCTGTACCTCTATAAGGCCACCATTCGTCCATATATGGAGTATTGCTGTCACATTTGGGCTGGTGTATCTGCTGCTAGTCTCTCGTTCCTAGACAAGGTTCAAAAGAGAGTCGCCAATCTGATAGGCCCTGAACTGGCATCTATGCTTCGGCCTCTGTCCCATCGATGAAACGTTGCATCTCTCTGCCTGTTCTACAAGTATTTTAATGGTGAATGCTCTGACGAACTGCAGACACTTGTGCCCCCACGACGTAGACACCTTCGACAAACCCGACCGGCAGCTAAATCAACCAGTAGAGATCCCTGGATGTAGAAGATTTTCTACTCCAGTAGTTTCTTCCTCAGAACCGCTACACACTGGAATTCCATTCCAGGTCACGGCTCCCCAAATGTACTGACATACAGAAGTTCAAGTGTAACGTGAACCGACATCTTGCTGCCCAAATCCCAACATAGTGCCCCAGTAGCTGCTGCCCCTGATAGTAGCCCCATACAGCACAGTGGCAATGTGTCTTGTTTGGGGTGAAAATGTAATTAAAAAAAAATAAGGTATAATATAATAAACAATAGACTAAATATAAGGTATAATAAACGATAGACTAAGTATAAGGTATAATTTAATAAACGATCGACACAATATAAGGTATAATTTAATAAACGATCGACACAATATAAGGTATAATTTAATAAACGATCGACACAATATAAGGTATAATTTAATAAACGATAGCCTAAATACGAGATATAATTTAATCAACAGTAGACTAAATATGAGGTATAACTTAATCAACGATATACTAAATATAAGGTATAATTTAATAAAGGATCGACTAAATATAAGGTATAATAAAAGATAGATTATATATAAGGTATAATATAATAAACGATAGATTAAATATAGGCTATAATATAATAAGAAATAGACTAAATATAAGCTATAATATTATAAAATAAAGACTAAATATAAGCTATAACTTAATAAACGATAGACTAAATATAAGGTATAATAAACGAAAGCCAAAATATAAGGTATAATATAATAAACCATGGACTAAATATAAAGTATAATAAACGATAGACTAAATATAAAGTATATTATAATAAACGATAAATTATATATAAGGTATTATATAATGAACTATAGACTAAATATGAGGTATAATTTTATAAACTATATTCTAAATATGAGGTATAATATAATAAACGATAGACCAATTATAAGGTATAATATAATAAACGATAGATTGAATATAAGGTATAATATAATAAACGATAGACTAAATATACGGTATAATAAACGATAGACTAAGTCTAACGTATAATTTAATAAACGATAGACTAAATATAACGTGTAATTTAATAAACGGAAGCCTAAGTATAAGGCATAATTTAATAAACGATGGACTAAATATAAGGTATAATAAACGTTAGACTAAATATAAGTTATAATATACTATAGACTAAATATAAGGTATAATTTAATAAACAATAGACTAAATATAAGGTATAACTAATAAACGATAGACTAAATAAAACGTATATTAAACGGTGGACTAAATGTAAAGTATAATATAATAAACGATAGACTAAATATGAGGTATAATTTAATAAATGATCGACTAAATATAAGATATAACAAACAATAGACTAAATATAAGGTATTATTTATAAACGGAAGATTAAGTATGAGGTATAATTAAATAAACGATACACTAAATATAAGGTATAATTTAATAAACGATAAACTAAATATAAGGTATTATATAATAAATGATTGAGTAATATAAAGTATAAGTTTATAAACGATAGACAAACGGTAGACTTAATATAAGGTATAATAAACGATAGACTAAATATAAGGTATAATTTTATAAACGATGGACTTAATATAAGGTATGATATAATAAACGATAAACTAAATATAAGGTATAATAAACGACAGATTTCATATAAGGTATAATATAATAAACGATGGACTAAATATAAGGTATAATTTAATAAACGATAGACTAAATATAAGGTATAATATAATAAACGATAGACTAAATATAAGGTATAATATAATAAACGATAGACTAAATATAAGGTATAATATAATAAACGATAGACTAAATATAAGGTATAATATAATAAACGATAGACTAAATACAAGTGTTCATAAACGATAGACTAAATATAAGGTATAATATAATAAACGGTAGACTAAATATAAGGTATTATATAATAAACGATAGACTAAATATAAGCTATAATATAATAAACGATAGACTAAATATAAGGTATTATATAATAAACGATAGACTAAATATAAGCTATAATATAATAAACCATAGACTAAACATAAGCTATAATATAATAAACGGTAAACTAAATATAAGGTATTATATAATAAACGATAGACTAAATATAAGGTATAATATAATAAACGATAGACTAAATATAAGCTATAATATAATAAACGATGGACTAATTATAAGCTATAATACAATAAACGATAGACTAAATATAAGGTATAATATAATAAACGGTAGACTAAATATAAGGTATTATATAATAAACGATAGACTAAATATAAGGTATAATATAATAAACGATAGACTAAATATAAGCTATAATATAATAAACGATAGACTAAATATAAGCTATAATATAATAAATGGTAGACTAAATATAAGGTATTATATAATAAACGATAGACTAAATATAAGGTATTATATAATAAACGATAGACTAAATATAAGGTATAATATAATAAACGATAGACTAAATATAAACTATAATATAATAAACGATAGACTAAATATAAGGTGTAATATAATAAACGGTAGACTAAATATAAGGTATTATATAATAAACGATAGACTAAATATAAGGTATAATATAATAAACGATAGACTAAATATAAGGTATAATATAATAAACGATAGACTAAATATAAGGTATAATATAATAAACGATAGACTAAATATAAGGTATAATATAATAAACGATAGACTAAATATAAGGTATAATATAATAAACGATAGACTAAATATAAGCTATAATATAATAAACGATAGACTAAATATAAGGTATAATATAATAAACGATAGACTAAATATAAATATAATTTAATAAACGATAAACTAAATATAAATATAATTTAATAAATGATAGACTAATATAAGGGTTAATATAATAAACGATTGATTAAATATATGTTCTAATAAACGATAGACTAAATATAAGGTATAATTTAATAAACGATAGACTAAATATAAGCTATAATATAATAAACCATAGACTAAATATAAGCTATAATATAATAAACGATAGGCTAAATATAAGGTATAATATAATAAACGATAGACTAAATATAAGGTATAATATAATAAACGATAGGCTAAATATAAGGTATAATATAATAAACGATAGACTAAATATAAGCTATAATATAATAAACGATAGACTAAATATAAGGTATAATATAATAAACGATAGACTAAATATAAGGTATAATATAATAAACGATAGACTAAATATAAGGTATAATATAATAAACGATAGACTAAATATAAGGTGTAATATAATAAACGATAGACTAAATATAAGCTATAATATAATAAACGATAGACTAAATATAAGCTATAATATAATAAACGATAGACTAAATATAAGGTATAATATAATAAACGATAGACTAAATATAAGCTATAATATAATAAACGATAGGCTAAATATAAGGTATAATATAATAAACGATAGACTAAATATAAGGTATAATATAATGAACGATAGACTAAATATAAGCTATAATATAATAAACGATAGACTAAATATAAGGTATAATGTAATAAACGGTAGACTAAATATGAGGTATAATATAATAAACGGTAGACTGAATATAAGGTATAATAAACGATAGACTAAATATAAGGTATAATAAACGATAGACTAAGTCTAACGTATAATTTAATAAACGATAGACTATATATAACGTATAATTTAATAAACGGAAGACTAAGTATAAGGCATAATTTAATAAAGGTAAACTAAATATAACATATAATTTAATAAATGATGGACTAAATATAAGGTATAATAAACGATAGACTAAATATAAGCTATAATATGAGAAACAATAGTCTAAATATAAGCCATAATATGATAAACGATAGACTAAATATAAGGTATAATTTAATAAACGATAGACTAATATAAGGGTTAATATAATAAACGATTGATTAAATATATGTTCTAATAAACGATAGACTAAATATAAGGTATAATTTAATAAACGATAGACTAAATATAAGTATAATTTAATAAACGATAGAGAATTGGTTCTATAATAGTATTTAATCAATTGAAATTCATTATTAAGATGAGTATTATTTAGTCATTTATTTATTTCGGACTATTATGCTCATCTTTTTTGTAGTTGTTTCACAACGGTTCGGCCAACTATTTCTCTGGCCTTCATCGGTGGAGTTCCTATCCCGTCGCGGTTACAACCTGACAAAGGCCAGAGAAATAGTTCGGTGACATGTCGTGAAACAACGACTAAAAAGGTGAGCAATAAACAAATTAATAAATAATACTCATCTCAATAATGAACTCCAATTAAAAAATAGTACATATATCATTTGGTACGGACCCGACCATGAAAGATCAGATAATGAATAAACGTGGATGTATAGAACCAAAAATCCAACGCTTAGGGACTTGTGGCGCAGTGGATAGAGACGATGAACCTCTACAGTTCCAGGTGAGCATTGTCTGAAGATATCGATTTCAATACTACCCAAAAGCCGTCCAGATGTTTACTTGGCAAAAAACGTGATGAGACGACAACAACTATGCAAGACAGTAATTGCTGGCATGCAGTAAGGAGATTCGAAGTTACAATCCCGTTGCGGTTACCACCTGTAGAAGGCCAGAGGAATAGTCGGCCGAAACGTCGTGAAACAACAACTAAAAAAGATGAGGATAATAGTCCGCAATAAATAAATTTGATAAATAATAGTAGATACGAAATCAACATGAATTAAGATACAATATTTAAGCATATTTTGCGGCCGGGCAACGCTAGACAGTCTGCTAGTGTATATCTATAAAGGTTTTCCTTGCATTGAGTACTTTTGAAAAATGTTGGTTTAAATTTTACGCTATCAATGCATTTGAACCTGTTTAATATATATATATATATATATATATATATATATATATATATATATATATATATATATATATATAAAAGTAAAATAAGTATATATATATATATATATATATATAAAGTAAAATAAGTATATATATATATATATATATATAAACCTGTTTTACTTTTACTTACTTCTTAGCTCTCTCTCTCCCTCTCTCTCTCTCTCTCTCTCTCTATCTCTCGCTCTATCTCTCTATATATCTTTCTCTCCCTTTCAATATCTATTACGTCTTCTCCATTTTTTAACTCTTACTTTTTCCTCTTCTCTCTCTCTCTCTTTAATTTGTTCTTCTGTCGTTCTTCTTTTCCTTTTTCTCCCTTTCCTGTTTTCTATTTCTTCTCTTTTCCTCTTCATCTGTTTTTACTTCATTTCTTCTTCTTCTTCTTCTTCTTCTTCTTCTTCTTCTTCTTCTTCTTCTTCTTTCGCCTCCTTCCTTCATTTTTCTTCTTTTTCTTCCCTTTCTCTCTCTTGTTCTTTCTCTCTTTTATTTCGTCTACTCAATTTCGTCTAATCTTACAATTTGCTCTCACTTTTCTTTCTTTCTTTCTTTCCTTCTTCATTCACTTTTCTCTCTTTTTCTTCTTCTTCTTCATCATCATTACTGCTTTTTCTTTTTTCGCCATAATTTTCGCTAATCTCCCAAATCACTTTTTTCTCATTCCTAACATATTCTCCTTTTGCTATATTTCCTTCTTCTTGACCAGCGGCCGTAAAAAAAAATAGGGGACATTTAAATTTTTACATGTTAAGGGTGGTCCTGGAAAACGAGAACACATTTCACGTCACTCCCTTTTCCGCGGGTGTAGAGTGAGTCGGGCGGTTCATCCGGTTGTTTCCAATAAAAAAGTACCCTCGACACACGAGGCAGGTCTTCGCCGAGCGGGGGGAAATACAGTTGTCCTTAAAACCCTGTTCACGTTCAAATTAAAGTTCATGGCTGTAATTCCTAGTTTCCGTGAACCGTATCTTTCCGGGTCTTCGTGACCACAGGCTGCGTTTCTCCCAATCCCATCGACTTTATTTTCCGTATAATAAATCCAATCGGTTGGCAACTCACATTAATTTTTCCCCCTTTAACTGTTTCTACAATTCCACCTTTCGCATGATCCTTACACGGTATGTAGAGAAACGGAAGTGGATTCCTTTGAAACCAAGGGAAGGAATGAACAGAATATATATATATATATATATATATATATATATATATATATATATATATATATATATATATATATATATATATTCTGTTCATTTTTTGTACAAAGTTTGTATAGTAACAGACTATATACCTTCTCTGTCGTCATTGAACATTCTTTAATAATTACGCGGGTTTCATTGGATTTACAACTACGAAACCAATCTAAACAGCAATAATATATATATATATATATATATATATATATATATATATATATATATATATATATATATACTAGCATGGAGACCCAACACTTCTCGGAATTGAATGATGATTAACCAATGCCCCACACTCCCATATTCTATTGTCATCAAAATCTGTGAAATCGCCTATTTTTCAATCAAATCGATTGATTGCCTGCTTTAATTGGGAGTTCATCCCGGTGCACCGCTATGAAGTTTCACATGCTTCCGCGCAGTGCCTTAGTCCACAATATATTGTAGTATACATTACTAACTGGAGAACCTACTATGAATTGTATAGTTTTATATGAAGCTTGAATGCAAGATTAAAGTAAAAAGGTGAAATACCATGGTGCAATTGTGTTGTAAATAGAAATATTCATTTCGAATGCGCCTTTGTCATATCAAAGAACGTATTGTTGATTTGTATGTGCTGGTCTTTCGGCTTGTGTGGTAATAAAACTTCTCAAATACACGTTTGATGTTAGGCTGTATAAGATGTTACATTTGGTCAAAATCGCCTGTTCTTTCTTTCATCGGATTATTTTAATTAGCGATGATCTACACTTATGGAAGACATTCCAATACAAAACTTGTTTAAGAACACTGCCAGGTACATAAAATAGCTTCGTGTGAAATTTCATAAAAATCGGGTCAGCCGTTTGGGACTTCATAGGAAACAGACACAAGCTCAATGTTATATATATATATATATATATATATTATTCACAACCACTTTGCAAATGAGTTTGCGTTATCGCAATAGCCGTTTACCAGTGATTTATCGTTGTTAGTGATCAATGGTCTTCGCTGGAATTCTCTCCAAACTTTACAACAAATGCTTTAACGAATTTTACTTTCCTGGATGCTGGAAAACTGCTTCTCTGGTACCAGTTTACAAGAATTCTAGCGACAGAACCAATTAAATTATCGTCCCATTAGCCTCCTCTCGCTTGTTGCCAAAATATTTGAGTTCATAATTAATCAAACTCCAGTCCATCATCTTACAGTTGCTAAACTTCTGACCGATCAACAATATGGATATCCATAGCAGATATAGTAACTGTATTCTCCGAACGTATATACCGTTCATTGGACAAAGCAGGGGTGAGAAGAGCGGTAGCGCTAGATATATCAAAGGCTTTTGACAAGGTGTGGCACGATTGTCTTCTAAGGACAATTAGGATGACCTCCAATCTGTAGAGCAATGGGGACAAAAATGGATGGTCACATTCAATGCTGCCAAGACTAAGCTTGTTTCCTTCAATAATTACAAGAAACCTTTTCTACCAACAATAGCAATTGTCAAAAACACATTACCTGAAAGTACTTCCTTTAAACTCCTTGGCCTAACCTTCACAGGGAACATATCTTGGAACAGATACATTGAGAGCATTGTCAAGGCAGCTGCGAAGAAAGTGATCTCTCTACCGTGCTGGAAATCTACTCACGCATTAATTTATCCTGTACCTCTATAAGGCCACTATTCACCCATGTATGGAGTATTGTTGTCACATTTGGGCTGGTGCATCTGATACTAGTCTCTCACTCCTGGACAGGGTTCAAAAGAGAGTTGCCAACCTGATACGTCCTGAATTATCATCTAAGCTTCAATCTCTGTCCCATCGACGAAATATTGCATCCCTCTGCCTGTTTTACAAGTATTTTAATGGTGAATGCTTTGACGAACTACAAGCACTTTCGCCCCCTCGACGTAAATACCCCCGACAAACCCGACAAGCAGCAAAGTCTCATCCCTAAACAGTAGAGATCCCTATGTGTAAGAAAGCCTTCTACTCCAATAGTTTCTTCCCAGAACTGTTAGACTTTGGAACTGTTCCGGGATTCTGCTTCTCCAACTGTACTGACATGCAGAAGTTCAAGTGTAATGTGAACAAACATCTTTCTGCTCAACTTCCTTCATAATATCCCTGCAACTTATGTTCCTGATAGTAGCCCTCTTATTTCAAATGGCATTGTGCTATGTTTGGGGTGAAAATTGAATAACAAAAAAATATGTGTATATATATATATATATATATATATATATATATATATATATATATATATATATATATATATACTAGCATGGGTGCCCGGCGTTGCCTGGGTATTTGGAGATGTATGTTGAGCAAAAAATATAGTGGTCAATTTTTTTAACTTTGATCCCTATTATAACCGCTTAACATTGCTCAAATCGTGTCATTAAGTTGGATCCATGTCCAAGAAACCTATATCTAAAATTTCAAGTGTTAGACCCAATATTGTCGGAGGAGTTT
This sequence comes from Euprymna scolopes, assembly GCF_053919585.1. NCBI lineage: Eukaryota > Metazoa > Mollusca > Cephalopoda > Sepiida > Sepiolidae > Euprymna > Euprymna scolopes. Next base: position 56,656,384 of record NC_136502.1, read on the forward strand.
GGTAGAGTTCTCAAAGGTCAAATCGTTGAACTTTGACCCCTTAATCGCCAAATTTCTGGCCGAAAATCAATCACATAGATTTTTCCAAATCTCAGTACCCTGTCTATCAAATTTCGAGTCTGCAGACTAAAAATTGACGGAGTTATTGCGTAGGGAAATGTACACACACAGACACACAGACACACAGACATACAGATACGCAGATACACAGACAGACAGACACTTACACTTATATATATATATGTGTGTGTGTGTGTGTGTGTGTGTGTGTGTGTGTGTGTGTGTGTGTGTGTGTGTGTGTGTGTGTGTGTAATGCTCCCTATCTTGATTCAGTTCACTGTCTAGCCGTACTATTGAGCTGTGAAACAGCGTAACAGTACTGTATGTGGATGACTATATATATATATATATATATATATATTTGAAGAAATGTGAGGGGTGATACACTGCATATATATATATATATATATATATATATATATATATATATATATATATATATATTTAAGTATATCTTTTTATCGAACAACACTGAAAAAATGATTTTTGACACAATGAAATCATATATAACAGAGTTAATCTGCAACATATATAACAGAGTTCATTTATTTTCCCCTCAAAATATAGCAATTAAAAGCTAAATCTCTGGCAACAAAAGTGAGTAAACTCCTTACAAAAAGTTGTCAATATTAAAACACAACATGTCACCTCTAAATATTTTGTGTGTCCATCATCATTATCAAAAACTACTTTTACTTTCCTGGCATGAAGTTTACCAGAGCTTCACATGTAGCCACTGGAATTCTTTTCCACTCTTCAATTCCAACGTCTCGAAGATGGCGGATATTTGAGACTTTGTGTACCTCCACCTTTTGCTTGAGGATGCCCCAAAGATGTTCTATTGGGTTCAAGTCTGGAGACATGCTTGCTTGACCAGTCCATCACCTTTACCCTCAGCCTCTTCAGTAAAGCAGTGGTTGTCCTGGATGTGTGTTTTGGGTCATTGTCATTATAGAACACTGCTCTGCAACCCAGCTTCTGGAGGGAGGGAATCATGCTCTGTTGCAGTATTTGACAGTACATGTCGGAGTTAATTTTTCCTTCAATGAAATGTAAATCTCCAATACCTACATCACTCATGCAGCCCCAAACCATGATATTCCTATCAAGTTTGACTGTGGGCATGACACACATCTTTGTACTCCTTACCTGGTCACCGCCACACATGCTTAAGGCCATCAGAACCAAACAAATTTAATTTTGTTTCATCAGACTATAGGACATGGTTTCAGTAATCTAAAGGCTTTGTTGACATGTCTTCAGCACACTGTTTGCTGGCTTTCTTGCGTATTACCTTCAGAAGAGGCTTCCTCCTGGGGTTATAGCCATGCATACCAATTTGATGCAGTGTGCGGTGTATGGTCTGAACACTAATAGGCTGAGCCCCAACCTCTTTAATCTCTGAAGCAATGCTAACAGCACTCCTACGCCGATCTTTCAAAGAAAGCATTTGGATGTGGCACTCAGCATGTGCACTCAGCTTCTTTGGACGACCTACCTGAGGCCTGTTCTGAGTGGACTCTGCTCTTTTAAAATGCTAGATGATCTTAGCCACTGTGCTGCAGCTCAGTTTCAAGGTGTTAGTAATATTCTTGTAGCCTTGGCACTATTTATGTAGGGCAACAATATGTTTTTTTAAGATCCTCAGAGAGTTCTTTGTCATGTGGTCCCATGTTAAACGTTCAGTGACTGGTAAGCGATAGTGTGAGAGCTGCACTACAAATTTGAATACACCTGCTCCTTATGAACACATGGCATTGTTACACTAATGAGTCACATGACATTTTGGAGGGAAAAAAGCAGTACTCAATTTAGACATTTAGGGGTGTAGTTTTTGAGATTGTACTAACTTTTTATGAGTGTAGTTTCTTAGTGGTGTACTCACTTTTGTTGCCAGAGGTTTAGCGTTTAATGACTATATTGTGAGTTATTTTGAGGGGAAAATAAATTAACTCTGTTATATATGCTGCAGATTTGCGTTATTTTCCAATACCATAGAAAATGACAGAGAAATATCCATTATTATTATTATTATTATTATTATTATTATTATTATTATATATGTATATATGTATACACACACACACACACACACACACACACACACATATATATATATATATATATATATATATATATATATATATATATAACTGTGTCCTGTTTGTGGAGAAACGTGTATATGATCATAGATATTTCCTTTTTATTTAACACTAGCTGGACTACCCGACGTTGCTCGGGACCATATAAACACTGAGAAAATTGAAGTTGATTTTGAATATAATTGTTATTCTTTGGAGAGAGGAATTTTTAATGTGTATGTATCATTTGCTATTTCGAGCAAAAGAATATTTTACCTATCTTAGGACGGCTGTTATACATATGAAATAATTGTACCTTCCCTAGGACAGGTAATTTACAGAATGTATATGAAATAATTTTACCTTTTTGGGACGGGTAATTTACAACACATATTTAAGATATGTTTACCTAACTTCAGACGGCTAATTTAAATACATATATGAAACAATTGAACATACTCTCGACAGGTATTGTACAACATATATGAAATAATTTCTCTTCCCACCAAGGTTACCATAATTTTAAGAAAATTGAAATCATTTTTAGAAAATGGATCATTAGGATTTCCAAATCAATACATAAATACATTGTGTTGGTTAATGAGTTCACAACCCTTGCTTCATCATAAATTTCAACATTACTGCGTTTCTTTCTTCCCTCACTATCGGCACTATTATTGTAAGATAAATTGTTATTTTTGGAAGATGTCTTAGCAGGATTTTAAAATTAATGCATAAATACATTAACAAAGTTAAGTGATTAGACAACCCTTGCTTCATTATCAAATTCTACATTACTCTGTTTCATTTTTTCACCACTACCGACAATCAAATTTTTTTGGAAAAAAGACGTCATTTTCAGAAGATTACTGAGCCGGCTTTACAAACAAATGAACAAATATACTGAGAAGCTTTGTGATTTGGCAGCCCTTGCTTCACTACAAAATTCCACATTACTGTGTTCTTTCCCTCCCTACTACTGACTGACAGCATCATTTTAAGTGAAATTATATCATTTCTTGACCATAACTCAGCAGGTTTTCTAAATAATTACATAAATGCATTGATGCGAATTATCATTGGCAACTTTTACTTTACCACAATTTTCAATATAATACAGTTCTCCCCCCCCCCTTACTACCACAACCACCAACAACATATTAGTAAGTGAAACGATGTCATTTCCGGAATATGATTCATAGTTATTCCATATATTTGGAATATGACATTGTGGGAGATTGCACCACCCCCAAAATGGACATTACTCTCTCCATCCCACCCCAAAACTGAAGAGTTGTTAATTCAAAGAGAACTGCAAAGCACGTTAAAAAGCAACATAATCATGTGTCTTTCTACTCACCACTACAACTGTGACGTCATTCCCAGGGCTTATTATTTCATTACAAACAGACCAATCAATTAACTCACATTGCATTATTTTTATGAATTTTTGGATATGTTACTAATTTCGACAATCATTTTTCATAATTTTAATCGACATTATCGCCCCCTCTTACGAAAATAATAACTTTAATATATAGTCTGCGCACCAATCAATCAACTTACATTTCATCATTTTTCATAATTCTTAGATATCTTACTAATCTCGACAATCATTTTTTATAATTTTAACCCATATTATGACCCCCCCTTACGAAAATAATAACTTTGATATATTATCTGGGTTGTTTATTTCATTACAAACAAACCAATCGATTTATTCCTTATAATTCTTGGATATGTTACTAATTTTGACAATCATTTTTTTTTCATATTTATAATCCACGTTATTGCCTACCCCTTATTAAAATAGTAACTTCGATATATTGTCTGGGCCGATTATTTCATTACAAACAGACCAATCAATTAACTCACATTTCATCATTTTTCATAATTCTTGGATATGTTTCTAATTTCGACAATCATTTTCCGTAATTTTAACCCACATTCTAGCCATCCCTTATGAAAATCACAACTTCGATATATTGTCTGGGCCGATTATTTCATTACAAACAAACCAATCAATTAACTCACATTTTACCATTTTTCATAATTCTTAGATGTGTTACTAATTTCGATAATTATTTTTTATAATTGTAACAAACATTATCGCTTTACCCTTTATGAAAAAATAATTTTGATGCATTGTCTGGGCTGATTATTTTATTACAAACGCACCAATCAATGAATTAACATTTTATGATTTTTTGATAATCTTAGATATGTTACTAATTTCGACAATCATTTTTTATAATTTTAACCTACATTTTCACCCGCGTCCCTTACAAAAATAATGACTTTCATATACTGTCTGAGTTTTTTATTTCATTAAAAACACATCAATCGATTTATTCACATTTAATCATTTTTCATGATTTTTAGATATGTTACTAATTTCAACAAACATTTTTTATAATAGTAACCCACATTATCGCACCCCCCTTACGGAAATAATAACTTTGATAAATTGTCTGAGTCGATTATTTCATTAAAAAATACCAATCAATTAACTCACATTTCATCATTTTTCATAATTCTTGGATGTGTTACTAATTTAGACAATCATTTTTATAATTGTATCCAACATAATGCGAAAATAATAACTCTGATATTTTGTCTGAGTTAATTATTTCATTACAAACACACCAATCGATTAATTCAGATTTTATCATTTTTCATAATTCTTTGATATGTTACTAATTTCGACAATCGTTTTTTTTTATAATTTTAACCCACATTTAGACTCCTTACGAAAATTATAACTTTGATATATTGTCTAGGTTGATTATTTCGTTAAAAAATACCAATCAATTAACGCATATTTCATCATTTTTCATAATTCTTGAATATGTTACTAATTTCAACAATCATTTTTTATAATTGTCACCAACATAATGCCCCCATCCTTGCTAAAATAATAACTCTGATATTTTGTCTGGGTTTATTATTTTATTACAAACACACCAATCGATTACTTACGTTTCATCACTTTTCATAATTCTTGGATATGTTACTAATTTAGACAATCATTTTTCATAATTTTAACCCACATTATCGCCTCCCCCCTACGAAAATAATAACTATGTAATAATCTCTGTTAAAAATATACATGAAATAAAGTAATGTTTAAATCATAAACTGTTTCAAACATTTCCGGCACTGACTTCATATCCCCCACCACACTGTTATAAATATACATTAAATAAATTAATGTCTAAAACATAAAATGTTACAGCCATTTCCGGGACTGACTCTGTAAGCCCCACGCCACTGTTCAAAATGTGAATGAAATATAGTAATGTTTAACTCGTAAACGGTTTCGGCCATTTCCTGAACTCATTTTATATCCCCGACCTCAGTTTTAACAACATACAGGAAATAATGTAATGTCTAAATCGTAGACTGTTTCAGCTTTTAATATTAGATAAAGTAATTTTAAGATCGTAAACTGCTTCAGCCATTTCCGGGTCTGACTCCGTATTCCTACGCCTTTTAAAATATATATGAAATAAAGTATTTTTGAGATCATAAACTGCTGCCTCGGCCATTACCGGGGCTACTCCATATTCCCCTCCCCACCTCTGTGTCGGTTATTTTGTATTTTTTATTTTGGGGGGAGGTAATGCCTGGTAGAAAACTATATTACGCTTATTTGGCCCTTTGGCTAAGATTAAAGTGTAGTATCTGTTCTGACGCAGCATTTCAGCGAAATCTCTACTGGCCCCCTCACTATAAAATGTAAAAGTGGTGACAATGCTTGGGAGAATGAACAAGCACTAATTCACAACACCCCAACCTCACCTAAAAAAAAGAAGGTTTGGTAATCCCTGGCAGCCTCCAGAGTACTTTTTAAAGCAACATAATCGTGCTTGCCCCCCCCTCCCCATAATCAACACATGATGTCACTTCCGGAAAATGACTCAGCAGGTTTTCGAAATACGTGATTTATTTATAAATTGTTTGTATTTTTTAAATATGCGTACTACACTGTAGAAGCACCTTATTTAAAATGCATGCTAAGCACCTTATTTAAAATCCATGCTACTCAATAATAAATATTTCAAAGTGCAGTTAGTGATTAGGCAACACTTGGTTTACAATAAACTAATCAAGAAATTTGGTTGAGAAACAGATCCTAATGTTAACTAATACTAAACAAAAAACACTAACATAATGTACTTGCAATAACCCTTATCCCTGAGTGGCTTCCGGGCCTTGATAAGTGGTGATCACTGTGTAAAAAAAAAATAGAGATAATACATATCAGTTTCTTATTTAATAAATTGTTAGGTGAAAGTACAGAATAGTTTAAATAATACCTTCCCCTCACCATATTAAGAATGGTTTTCTAAATAATAAGTTATTATTTCAGCACTGTCCGTATTCCGTGTGTCATCCCCCCGCCTCTGTCTTAAAATAATGTATGAAATTAAGTAAATATGAGATCGTAAAAAAGATTTATAGGTTTGTTTTCATATTTACAAATTTAAAACCGCGAGTAAAATGTACGCATGATTTCATTTTTTTTAATACAAAAACATAAAAAATGAGTTAGTGTCGTTAGTTAGAATTGAAATTAAAAAGAACTGAGCGTTCCAGCCTGAGAAAAAAAAAACGAAAGAACGTGCATGTGCACAAAAAACAAAATGTCAGCTAATGTTTAATGAACATTTTACATGTAAATTTACCGATGTGTGTATGCGATATACATGCATGTAAGCAAAGATATTATTCGCTATAAACAACCCTTGGTGCATGAATATTATTTTCTGAGAATTTCAGTGCTATGTGACCAGTACTTTCAGAGATTACTTGTTAAATAGTTACACACACACACACACACATAGTCTACTGTTTTATTTATAAAGATTTCCTTAAATTGATTGATGTTGGAATAAATACGGACATCGATGAATTAGTAAACGATTTTACGTTTTCGTTGTTTAATTTTTCATTACAGTGGATTATTAATTACATACTATAACACACACATGTATATATATATTCTTTTTTGCGCCACTATATATATATATATATATATATATATATATATATATATATATATATATATATATATATATATATATATATATATAAAAATCCCCGAAACAGTGTTTCATGGTAAACAACTGATGATCCCTTGAAAAATAAATTATTGGTATTATAGTAAATTCGAGAGAGAGTTGATGCGGTGATTGCAGGTGATTAAATGACTTACTGACTTGGTTTTCTAACGAATGATAAAAAATATTTTTTTTGGTATAGATTTAAAGGTTAAAAACTTCAATGACTATATATATATATATATATATATATATATATATATATATATATATATATATATATATAATTTTCTTGGTGATGAGTTTTAGATTTTTAAATATAACTTTAAATAATTGAAATTAAAAATAAGAGCATAATATATATATACCACACACACACACACACACACACACACACACACACACACATACATATATATATGTGTGTGTGTATGTGTGTGTGTGTGGTATATATATATTATGCTCTTATTTTTAATTTCAATATATATATATATATATATATATATATATATATATATATATATATATATATATATATATATATATATATATATATAAAGCTAGTCGGAGAGAACAGCAGCAGAGTTTTCAATTTTAAAAAAATGAAAATAAGACCGTCGTATTTTTATGTGTTTTACAGAAGATCAAGATACCATAAGCAACATCGATTTAAAACCAAAAAACGGGGGGATTTATAATTGGTCTCCTATGCTGGACTTTTAATGGTACGAAATTCGTTCTTTTTTGTTTTGGGTTTGGGTTTTTTTTTGTTTGTTTTTTTTTTTTTTTTCGAAATCATTACAGTATATTGAGTGTAATATATGTTTAATATAAAGAGATTGGCCTTATAATAATGAATTTAAAATATCATATTTAAGTGTCTTTTACGACCGGGCAACACCGGGCGGACTATTAATACATATATATATATATATATATATATATATATACGTGAGTTTTCTATCTCTACTAAACAACTCTGCCAACTTTTGCTCCACAGACTTGAAACTTAATATATAAGAGATGTGGATATGTCTAACAAATTCTATTTAGATATTTAGCTGTGAAAGTAAGAGGTCAAAATTAAGCTGCGAAAATAATGGGTCAGATTTGTTTTTTTGTTTTTTTTTATTGGAACTTGCCAGCCGTAACTCAATTAAGTACTTTACTGCTGCGCATGCGCTTATATACATTTAACAACGTTATTTTTTAAGCTTTATGTGCGAATGAGCATAGCTTAGATAGTAACAAATAATGCTGGAGAGCTATGTTTTGGTTTCGATTCTAGCTGATTACACCCAAGTCATAATTTTATTTTATTTTTTTAACTTGTTAAATCGCAACTATATATTGGGTCCATATTATAATCAACAGAGTATTAGCTGTAGAATAAAAAAAAATTCAAAATCTGCATTAATAAAAATTTCATTTAAGCGTATTTTACAACCGGGCAACGCCAGACAGCCTGCTCGTACATATATATATATATATATATATATATATATATATATATATATATATACGTGTGTGTGTGTGTGTGTGTGTGTGTGTGTGTGTGTGTGTGTGTGTGTGTGTGTGTGTGTTCATGGCAAATGTTACAACGAACTCCATAACCATCTTATTTTTATCCTCCATGTAATTGATCAATGCAATTTGTTTAATTTTCATTTAGTGTAAAGCCATCATAAGGATATCTTATCGCGCCAATGTCTTCTCCGCAGAAGAGCGGTGTCATTTACTTCTTTCAGGTCTCGGTCAGAGCACTGAAAACCCAGCGAGAGACGCGGGAACCCCTGTGTGATGTGTTCGATAGTTTGTGGTGTCACGCCACAGGGGCACTCAGGGATGTTGGCTAATCCCCGTCTGTGGCAGGTGTCTCCAACTTGCCCACGTTCACCCTTGGTCTATGTAGGGTTACTCAGTCCGATTTTTATGAAAGGTAGATCCACTGGGCAAACCAGAGTTGCCAGATTGGCTCTTTTAAGGACAAATTTCGCGAATTTAGCATTTTTTAGGCAGTTTGACTTTCAAAAATTACATTGGGCCTTATTCAAAATTTGGCTTCAATTTTGGCTTGATTTCTGATTCTTTGATAGTAATTATAAAAGAAAACGATCTAATTAATTTTTAAATCAATTTGGTGTTCAAATATTGTGTAGATTTTTTTTAGTTTTTACTTTTGCTTTACTATTTTACGAATATATCTATTTGAAAGCAATTATTAGTGAAAACGTTATAAGTAATTTCAAAGCAGTTATTAAAAATTATATGCTATTTTACTTGTTTTTCAACAATTTAACATAAATATTTATGCTATAGAAACCATTATGATTAAGTATTTTTAAGCTGTTGACAGTAACTGCGTAGTAAATGGGATATTTGCATAACAACTGCTCATTGGACAAAATCTCTATTTAACAATTTCTTTCAACTAATCAGTAAAAGCCAGTTTGCATAATATAAAAAGCTGAACACGACGTCCCTCTATATTTTTTCTGTTTTCCTCCTAGAGAAAACACACATGCTTGCCTTACAATCCAGATCGTACCCTTTGGATCCCAAATGGCTCTCACGAATATTCCAAGCGTTAACCAAACTCTCTCTCTCTCTCTCTCTCTCTCTCTCTCTCTCTCTCTCTCTCTCTCTCTCTCTCTCTCTTTCTCTCTCTCTGTTCCATTATTTTTCGTCTCTACGCATGTGGATATGTATGCGTGTATGTTATTCAAAAGAAACAGGTAAAAGTGAAATAAAAAAGCTGCTTGGGTTTTTATAGTATACACAAAGTAAGTAAATACACATAATTTTCGGACTGAGTATTTCATGTACTATATCACATCACGTAAAAAGCTCCGGGCTTGTCATTTAGTTAGATATATATATGCTTTTTATAAAGTGCTAAACTTCAAATTATGAGCCCGATCTGATTATTAGTTTACAAATCACCGTTATTTAAGTAAGGCGAATAAAAGTAGAATCTGAACGTGATGTGTTTATAAACACTGTTTTCTTATTATCATCATATCCGGTTTAACGTCCATTTTATATGCTGGCATGTCTTTATAATAATGAACGTTGAAACTTGCAACAAAAATTATATATTTTAACTGTTGTTTTTTTTGCTAATAAAATATTTAGACAAATTATCTTTTAAATAAAAAATAGCATAATATGAAAATAACAATATTCTACCTTTAAACTTTTAGATATGTTTAAATATTTTCATAAAATTTACATAAAATAAAATTACATAAAATGTAATGCGATTACAAATTTTAAAATTATTCAGTTATTAAATCACGCCCATATTATATTTTTTATCTATGAACACTCTGAATAACTTGAGTAAAAGACAACAATTATTTTAAAATTTAGGTTGGGGGATCAGTTTCGCATATAAGCTTAACATAAAATAATCACTCACTTGCTCGGCAGATAACGTTTGAATAATATTTAATCATACTAAAATCTTAGATGGAAAGTATTCAGGGTTTTTTGTGTTTTTTGTTTTTTGAGGGTATGAAAAAGTTAATGATAGCATTAAGGGAATGGTTTTTACGGAGCGAGGGGGCTCGACATGGACATAAAGTTTATGAAAATTTTTAAACACCTCTAAAAAGCAGGTAATTAATCTCCCTTAGCTAAAAAAAAAATTGTTATACTGGTTATCAACCCCTACTCGATCGAAGAAAATGAATCATAAATTTACATAAAATTTATACGCAAAACTAGTTGTTATATTTTTTTCTTTCTTTTGACTCTCGAGTACATATCTGACACAGTTAAACGCACTTAATCAACCGAGAACCACATCTGTTTATATAAAAACTTATAAGATATTAACAGATATATACTCAAGAGTCAAAATATTGAAAAGAATATGCTGTTGTCACAACCATACTCATAATGTTTCTTGGGAATATCTACTGAATATATATATATATATATATATATATATATATATATATATATATATATTAGCAGGTCGTCCGGCATTGCCTCGTCGTAAAATACGATTAAATATAATATTTTGATTAATGTAGATTTCGTATTTATTATTATATTAATATTTATATTATTATATTACTATATATTGGACCCAATATATATTAATGATTTAAAAAAAAATGACTCGTGCGCCACCACTGAGAATCGAAACCGAAACGTTTAGCCTACGATTTACTTTTTCCTTTGAATTTGATACCTGAGCTATGAAGACACATTTACGGCAAGGCTAAAAATTAAAACATGAATCTATAGCTATTACGTTACACATACATGTTCGACGACATTAGGAATTCCATTTTTTTTAATTTTCTCACTTTTGCCCCGAATTTTCCTAGTTAAAACTAAAATACAAAATTTTGCATGGGTTCGAATACCCTATATATTAAGTTTCATGTCTTTAGACTAAAAACTGACAGAAGAGTTTGTAAGCCAATTTTTTTAAACAAATATATATACGCATACATAAATATATATAGGTTTGTGTTTACTATAACCTTTTTACGCAAATATTACACAAGTATAGATCATGTAGAATATCTGCATGAATATAATTACATGTAATAGTTAACTAAAGATGATCATCCCATAAGAAAACCGAAAAAACTAATAGAGAATTGAATGTTTAAAAGAATATGCAAATTAGTTAGACCTTTTGCAGATGAATTACATTCCACAACGCATATATAACAAAGTTGTTTTTTTAATAAATAAAGAAAAGGGTTTTTAATATGAATATCAATACACAAAAAAAAGAACAAATTTATAGGAGTATGTGTGCGTGCGTGCGTGTAGAATGTGAAGAGTGCAGTTGCCCTAAATACTGATTTAATGTCTTATAGATTATATATTCTTTGAATTTTTCTAGACACGCACATCGCGTAACGGATAACGTGATGAAATCGACAACTGAAGAAGATCGAAGGTTACATCAGCCGAAACGTTGTGAGAATAAAATCCAAAATGAGAACAGTAGTTTTAATAATCCAAATAATACTGCAAAGAAAGTGGGCTCCCTGTATCATTCTAGAAAATCCCTCACACATAAAAGGTTATACGATAACTTTACAAAGTCACAATTCACTCAGCATGGAGCATTGTTGCCACATGTGAACCAGAGCATGTACCACCAATATATAGGTCCTGCACTATCGGCCAAGCTCTAACCTCTGTCCCATCGCCACAATGTTGCATCTCCGTGTCTATTTTAAAAGTAATTTAATAAAAATGTGCTCTGATGAACTCATAACACTTGTGCCCCTTCGACGTACCTGCCTCCAATTATCCCGGCAAGCAGCAAAATCATGCTCCTTTCAACCCTACGTGCTGGAAAGTCTTCTACTTTTTTCTAACTACTAGACTTTGGAATTCCCTCCCTGTTTCCTGCTTTCTATAATTGTATTAACCTGCTGAAGTTTAAATGTATAGTGAACAAACATCTTGTTGTCAAATCCGCACAGTCCCTTACGTTCCAAGTTGCAATATGTTTTGTTTGAGGTGAAAAAGAATTTTTTAAAATATAATTGCTCCTAATTTCCTTTATCAGAAGTTAAAACATTTCTCGATTTGTTAACGAACATTGCATTTGGTTATTGAATTGGTGATAACTGATAGTTGATTAACCTTTCCTGTTGATGATTCTTTTGAAAAAGGTTTCATTTGCTTCCCGGTTCATTTTCATATGAACGGTTCACTATTTACCAAAGCCAAAAGCCACTCGAGGATAAGAATTAGCGAGTTTTTCAGTTGGATAATAGAAGAGGGTTGAGAACTATGGATTACGCAACAGATATTTACTTACATTGGTCTTGCCAACGATCATGTGGCTAAGTTCTTCATATAATTTGACGAGCCAATGTCTGTTTCACATGGGGACAACAAATTGGGTTTATTCTCCTGCATTATTATAATTGGAAAAGCAGAGATCGTTGATGTTAGAGCAGAGACCTGATAGTAGGGGTCCGTGTTAGGAGTTCTGGGTTTATCTTTTGTTTCCATACTTTTCACGTTGGGATTGAAAACTGAGGTGGAAGTTGTCAATGGAAGAGTTTAAAACAGAAAGCAGATTATCTTTGGAAGTCGCTGAGAAAAGCAAACCACGACAGTTGCCCCACCGGAAACTACTGAATCGTCCAGACTCTATATACCAAATGGAAATACAGCAACTGTCCTGTTGCTGGGAGAGACTTCGTGGAAGAATCGGGCCTTTGAACGCAAACCCCTAATGTTGGAAAAGAGAATTGATATAGAAAAAAGCTTTCAGTGTTTTATACAAAAACACTAAAATGAAATAAAAAGAGTCAGTCTAAAGTTCTAAGAATACCGACTAAATTAAACATATCATAGACTTGCATAAGCCGACTATCCGCTAAGATATCAACAAAAGTGAATTTTACTATTTATCGGTGCATATTGCAGGTGATTAAATGACTTACTAAATAGTTTTCCAACGAATGATAAAAAAAATGTAACAATTAAATAAGTTTTTTTATATATAGTTTTAAAACTTTCAAGACTATATATATATATATATATATATATATATATATATATATATATATATGCGTGTGTGTGTGTATGTGTGTGTGTGTATATATATATATATATATATATATATATATATATATATATATATTAGCAGACCGCTCAGCATTGCCCGGTCGTAAAATACGCATAACTATATTTTAATTCATGCAATGTTTTATTTCTTATTAAACATCCAATTCTTTACCGCTTATTATCTAATATACAGAAATGCTTTCAAATATATATATATATATATATATATATATATATATATATATATATATATATATAATTTGGGTACCATCCACTAGGATGTAAACCAGAACTTTTAGCGTTTCAGCCTTAGTCGTTATTTATTTCGCAAGCATCGTTACTCTCTGTGTTACAGACAAAGGTTAAAAATTAAGCAACTTTGAGCAATGAATGTTTAATTTTGCGCATGCGCAAAAGTAACAGCAGGAGTAATATTTTATTTGATTTACTCTGTCAAGGTCAACTGTTTTATTTTCAATTTTGACTTCTTATCAACGATTTTTGCTTAAAACGAAATTGATGTGTGCTGCAGGTTCTTGATAATTTTTAAATAGAAAAAGTACGATTTTAATATCAATGTTAGAGCGAGAAAAAACTAACCTTACACACACACACACATACTCACACACACACACACACATATATATATATATTATTGAAATAAACATGTTTCAATTTTCTATTCAAATATCGATATTAATTACACACAGTTCATTTAGATAGCTCGATAGTTCGACACTAGAGGTATAAATACTTTAATAATATAGTGATGTGCTAGGAACAGCGACTTGTTTTACTGGTCATCTAAAAAGAAGGTTCAGTTTTATTAAATATACAAGTGTACAATTGTTTCGACCCTTCACTGATATTTCTTATATAGTTCTCTGTATAAATGTTTTTACGCCCATATAAACGTAAACAACAACAAAAATATGATCATCAAATGTCAGTGCATATATATATATATATATATATATATATATATATATATATATATATATATATATTGAATTGAAATGGTCAGTAGTGGATGGGGGGGGTAAGTATCGACCTGGGAAATCAAAAAGGTGCAATCTATGCCTATTGGAAGCCTTCTACATAGTGAATTCTAAAGAAGAAATATTAAATAAAAGGCTGGATGCTATACAGGGATGACTTCGCAGGAACAGGTTTTTGCTATCACGTCTTAAATGCAGCTGAGGTGAAAACTTTCTGTAACAATAAAGATCCTTAGGTACAAGGCCAAATTTTAATGTAGAGTTAAATAGCTTGGAATGATGTAGTCTAAACGAAGGACTCAAATCTAGCTAGCAAATATAGTTTCTATTATTCTACACTGGATAAGAAATATAGATAACGAATAAGGCTTAACCAAGATTAGCAATATTGTTCCATAACCGGGAGCACTTTTTTAGTCGTAGTAGTATTGATGGTACCGTTTCCAGATCAACAAAATAACTTAACAATAAACTAGCAATTATGAAAAAAGATTTTTTTTTAATTATCTATTAGTGAGTTGGCAATTAATTGATACTGTTCTCTGCTTGTTAAAATTACTCTTGTTCTAAATGATTTTATCCAAAAATGCAAGGGTAAACACCAATTTTAAACGATTATTCTGAATGATTATTTACGCAATATATTGTAAAAAAAAAACTTCCAAAATAGTGAATGCATCGGATTATCGGCGAAAGTGACTATCTATGAAACAGTTGCTCTTTTTTATTTATTTATTTATTTATTTTTTAGAAAGAAAAAAAGTAAGGAAATAAATGTAGAGAAAGGGGGGGGGGAATAAAAATAATTAAACAAATAAGAAAAAACGGAAAGAAAAGGAAGGAAAAATAGAAAAGGAAAATGCGATTAAAGAAAAAGGTAACAAAGAATTTTTTTCCTGTGGACGTGGAAAAAGAAAGAAAATAAATCCAAAGAAAGAAATAAGGAAGGAAGTGGGAATGAATTAAATTAGCAAGAAAGGAAAGAAGAAAAACAGCAAGAAAGGAAAGGCGAAGAAAACAGAAATGAAGATTGAGAATGATAAAAAAAGGTATCTTAAAAAAAAGAAAAAGAAGAAAAAGAAAAAAACTGACAATGAAAAGAACGAAAGATATAGGAGGAAGTGGACAATAAAATTATTGTGAAAGAAAAGAATGGAAATAAAAAAAGACAAAATGAAAAAAAAAGAAAAAACATGATGAAAGGCTAACCTTCAAAAAAAGGAAAGAAAGAGAAGAAAGAGAAAGATAGTGAAGGAAATAAAATTAGATCGACAGTTTGCACCGGTTGACCTCACCGGCGGACATACGTACGACAAGCTTACCGAATTCTCACCACCACAGCCACCGCCGCCCACTTCGCGGGCCACGTTCCACCTATGTGAGGGCCCCCGGGGTTAACAGTGGCGGGTGTGGACATGTTGTGATTGTTGAGTGTGAGTCGCGTGTGGTAGCCCGCTAACAGTAGAGGCAGCGCTGAGAAGGTGGGGGGGGGGCGAAGAAAAAAAAAGAAATTGAAAGCGGAGGTAGGGACGAGGTGAGGGTAAGTCAAGTGGGTGAGAAAAAAATCGAGA
>NC_136502.1:56677717-56970217 GCF_053919585.1 Euprymna scolopes
AAATAGCCACTTGTTTCAATCAAACAACAGATTTCATCAGGTAGCGACTTGACTATTCAAATGTTCTTCGAAGATTTGAGGTGGCATAATGTGGCACTCACTGTAAATTACACCAAAGTGGGTCGTTCGATGCGTTAATCTGTACCCTCAAGTGATGAACTGACTGGATTTGCATTTAGAGGGCGGTAGCAATAGTCCGGTTGACATAACTTGGATCGGTACGGAGCATGAGTTGTACAGAGGCACATCTCCGACTTCGCTCGTTGAACATTGTGTCACTTTCAGACATGATAGAAGGGTCCTATCGCTCTTGGGATTTGTGTACAACTGTCTAACTTGTATGTGGTCTGCAACAAAAAAGAAAACCTGTTTTAATCAAACGGAAATTGAATATTTTATCTTTTTCTATGGCGCCAATTTTATCGTCTCACCCTGTATATATATATATATATATATATATATATATATATATATATATATATATATAAAACTACTTCATTTATATATATGTATGTACATATATATATATATATATATATTTATATGTATATATATATATATATATATGTGTGTGTGTGTAACTACTTCATTTAATCACATGAATTAATACACAAAAATATCATTTCATGTGTAAATTTTCAGTATTTACTTCAAAAATATATAGATAGAGCTAGGTAGTATAAATATATATATATATAGCAATTAAGCTATACAGAATATTCCGCGATTCATTCTCGTGAGAATTCGTTAGACCTATGTTATGATGATGGGTAGCGAACTAAATGTTCTGGTATCCGTTCGGTGCACAAGTTAGGAATTAATAAGATTAATAGGAGTTTGTATTTAATTTGGTATATATATATATATATATATATATATATATATATATATATATATATATATATATATATATAAATTTACGTGTCAGCGGATAATTATATATTTTATTATATTATTAATTATATATATACACTTGTGCCCGATATTATTCATACCCCCCCCTGAAAATGTAGTTTATTAGGTGTAACTTTGTAAGAATTTATTGTTTACGTCCATATTGATACATATTCTTAATAAACCTCTTCTGATCATTTTCGTCATTGTAAAATCTCGGGATACTTGTAATAAAAGAAATATCCAGCTATTTATAAAATCTGCAATGTTCAAAAATAATCATACCCCCTTATTTTTTCAGTATTAATCGAGTTTCTGACTGTTTGTTTCCTGTTTGATTCTTATTTTGAATGCTTTTATACAACCTTTGATTAATTTCATTTCGTTTTTTGCATTTTTCAGAAATTAAAATGATATCAACTGAAAACCAATAAAAGAATAAAAATTATTAGAATGGGGGAAGAAAAAAGAGCTTAGTAATGATCTTAGGACTAAAATTGTGAATTCACATAAGGATGGTTAAGGTTACAAGTCAATTTCCAAGAAATTTGAGGTCCCTACAGCAACAGTACAGAGCATCATCAAAAAATTCCAGAGCCACCACACAACAAACAACTTGATTGGTAGAGGAAGGAAAAGGAAACTGTCTGCTAGAGTCACCAGGAATATTGTAAGAAGTGTTAATGCAAATCCAACCACCACTACTAAGGACATTTTAGAAAATCTGGAGTCTTCTGGCATAAAAATATCAAGGCAAACATTGCAAAGGACTCTGCATGAAAATGGTCTGAAAGGAAGAAGACCAAGAAGGACTCCATTGCACACCGGAAAACACCTTGCAGCACGTCTAAAGTTTGCTAGGACCCATGTGAATTCTCCAGAGTCCGTTTTCTCAAGTATTTTGTGGACTGACGAAACAAAAATTGAATTGTTTGGCCATATGGATGCTTCTTACGTTTGGAGGAAGAAAGGAGAAGCTTATAACCCAAAGAAAACCATACCCACGGTGAAACATGGTGGTGGTAGCCTAATGTTTTGGGGCTCCTTTTCGGCTAGTGGTCCAGGTAGTTTGGTCAAGATAGATGGAACCATGAAGAAGGAGCAATATTTGGAGATACTCCAGAAAAACATTAGACAGGATGCGGAGAAGCTCCATTTAGGACCAAACTGGGCCCTTCAACAGGATAATGATCCAAAACATACTGCCAAAATAGTCAAGAAATGGTTTGAGGATAATCAAATTAATGTTTTGGAATGGCCTAGCCAGAGTCCCGACCTGAACCCTATCGAAAACCTCTGGCACATATTGAAAACTGAGGTTAAAAAGCGGAAACCTAGAAATTTGAGGGATTTTGAGAACTACTGCATTGAAGAATGGTCAAAAATCAGTGTTGATGCTTGTAAAAACCTTGTTGATAAATATCCAAAACGGTTACAGGCAGTTATTAAGAATAAAGGGCATGCTATTGACTATTAGTAAGAGAGGTATGAATAATTTTGAACTAGTGCCATTATTGTTTTTCTTTGTATAATGTTTCAAACTTGCATAATTTATTTATTTGTTGAGTTTAAATTAAATGCTTATGCTTGATTTATTGTTTGAAATCCCTTTAATATTGTCTACTTTCTGGTTTGAGCAATATTCTTATAGAAATCTCAAAGATCCAAGGGGTATGAATAATATCGGGCACAAGTGTATATATATATATATATATATATATATATATATATATATATATATATATATATATATATATATATATGTATAAATATTGGGGCTAATAAATTGGTAAAAGAGAATATATATATATATATATATATATAATATATTCATATCTATAGACATATATACAATTATTAATTAATAATAATAAGACTATCCGTAAAGAGAGACAATGAAACTTAAGTATGGTGCGAATCGATTAGCAAATGGCATAGGGTAGTGTGCCCGACATGTAGCTACTGTGGTTCCTAGATTTATATAACACCCATCCCGTACTAAAATAGACCATGGCTGTACATATGAAAATGTTCCAAACAACAATGGCATTGAGACACACCCACGCTACTGTAAAATCCTTAACATCAAGATCAGAGGAGAAATTTTCTAAGAAAATAGCCTATCTCTTTTACTCTTCTGCCTGGCGATAGATCCGTTAAGTTAGTTCCTTAAAAAACTAGAGTGCTTATAATCTGGACCAGGGCCGCCAACATGACTCAAATAAAAGAGTCAACCACCTGCTCGTCATGGATGAACTAAAGTTGTATGCAAACTCAAACGCTGAGTTACAGTAACATTAGCAATAACAAAAACAATAGCAATAACAAAAACAAAACAATAACAATTACCAATAACAAAAACTATAATAGTAAGAATAACAGTAACAGTAACTATTACAATACAATAGCCAATAACAAAACATTAACAATATCCATAACAATAACAGTTACAAAAACACTAACAATAATAGTAATCATAAAAATAACAATAACAAAAACAATAACATTAACAATAACAATAACAAAAACAATAACATTAACAATAACAATAACAAAAACAATAACATTAACCATAACAATTGCAATAACAGTAACATTGACAATAACAATAACAAAAACAATAACAAAAACACTAATAATAACAATAACAGTAACATTAACAATAACAATAACAAACAATACCTGTGACAATAACAATAACAAAAACAATTATAAAAACAATAACAGTTACAGTAACAATAATAGTAACAAAAAACATAAATAAATGTACGAAAATAAAGTAAGAAAGTTTATGTTTTGTTCCGATATGACAAAATGTTTCTTTGGAAACGAGTGAGAACGGACACCATCTTACAACTAAATTTAAAACTGTGCGAAAAATTAATCTGTCAGACAATTGAACGGATCTGAGCAACCAATTAAATTGATGAAAGCAAGGAAAACCGAAATTCAAGGGAACATCAATTATTTTCGTGTTGGTTTAGCATAAAACGAAATAATCAAATGAAATAATCCCGGACGCGGTATTTGGTAACGGTGTAAACTGGGATAAGAGAAGGACCCAACAATTTATGAAGAAGTATATTTCTACCACCTGTAAAGAAGACTGGATCGGGGAGAGTTTTCTCTCCGGAATAAATATAATAATTAGTATATTGAACTAAATCAATTACTAATTACCGGAAAACATGCATCAAGTAGTGGCAGTTAGCTTGGCCATTTTGGAATTATATGTGGCCCCATTTCCTATAATGTCTCGTTGGAGGCGGAAGCGGAAATAATCGTCTTCCATTTATTATTATTATTATTATTATTATTATTATTATTATTATTATTATTATTATTATATATATATATATACATATATATATAATTTACCTTTCTTTTTAAAATAATATTTTCAACTTACTCTTTTTTCTTTGTACTCATTTGTGAATTATTTCACAGAACTCTGCCTTTTGGATGATACCGAAATATCTTTCAGAAACACGATTCCTTTGGATTTTTACTTCTGGATACCGAACTTTAACCAACATTTCTTGAATTTTACAGTTATTGGATATTCTACTTTTCATTCGACCATCCATTCACACATAATCATTTTTCTTTTTTCTCCCATTCCCTCTGTTTCAATATTTTTTTTTACCTTTACCAAGTAAGCTCTATGGCTTACTAGTAGTTGAAAAAAGAGTAGTCACGCTAAAGGTCAACAAGAAATCAAATTTACACATTCGGCGTGTAGTCAAAATGTCACCTTCATTTAGTTCTCTGATTTTGAAATTCATTTGGAAAAAAAATTCTTTTACGCTACAACTACATACACTTAATGCTTACAAAAGTAAAGACGAACATTTGAAAGAGGAAAAAAACGCATCGTTCCGTCAAGCACGCACCGAAAATTAAATTATACAATAAGTAAGTAATCATATTTTTCTCAATAATATAAATTCAGATATTTGCATGCTCTTTTTTGTGCAACTTTCAAAAAATCATCGATACCCAATTTTAAAAATAATATTCTAAATTTTAGAATGTTGTTCCGATGTGAATTCTTTATTTTAATAGAAACAAAAGAGACCAATTTCTGTTCTATATCAAAGTTTTTTTTCCATAAATTACAAAGAAAAATTGACGTTTAAATTCTAAAAAGATATTAAACCATGCCGATTTTCTAAGAAATCTAGTTCATTTCAGCTAAATGGTATGTTTTTTTAATATCGGAGATTTCGAGCCACGGAGATCTCGTACCAGGAGATTTCAGTTCACAATCGTGAATACCCGAAGATTTCGTAACACTTTTTTGAACACCTACGGTTTAGGCTAGATATTTTAATTTTTGTATGAAATTTTACGACTTAATTTGGGTGTTGGAAGAATAGTTTGTTGATATTTTTATTAAGAATAAAGAAGAAAAATATAATTGAATTGTTGTAAAATTAATCTCTATTATTAACTGAAACAAAGACATAAAGTTGGACGAGTAAAAATATTTTGGAGCGAATAAATTTTCCCTCACACTCGACCGGTGGTCGAGTGATCTTTTTTTCAAATTTCAAAGGCTATATATATATATATATATATATATATATATATATATATATATATATATATATATATATATATATATATATATATATATATATATATATCAACCGTTATTAATTAAAGTTGTTTAATAAAAACGTTTTTACTATTATATGTTCATTAATTCTGAAGAGAGGTAATTTAAATAACACTTATTAGTTTTTAAAATTACAATAGATTCGTATTAAAGATATGTAACGTAAATTATGTATTTAAAAAAATATTTAGTGCTTAATTAATAGTTGCTTGATTCTGATTTTGTAATTTATAAATTGCCATGCTATGAAAGTAGAAAACAGAAATGAAAAAAGTTGTGTGGAAAACTTTTCCGGTTGTTTTTTATGTCCATTCGTCTGTCTTATTATTGCCTTATTATTGCCTTATTATTGGCTTATTATTGTCTTATTATTGCCTTATTATTGTCTTATTATTGCCTTATTATTGCCTTATTATTGTCTTATTATTGTCTTATTATTGCCTTATTATTGTCTTGTTATTGTCTTATTATTGGCTTATTATTGTCTTATTATTGTCTTGTTATTGTCTTATTATTGGCTTATTATTGTCTTATTATTGCCTTATTATTGCCTTATTATTGCCTTATTATTGTCTTATTATTGTCTTATTATTGTCTTGTTATTGTCTTATTATTGTCTTATTATTGGCTTATTATTGTCTTATTATTGCCTTATTATTGCCTTATTATTGTCTTATTATTGCCTTATTATTGCCTTATTATTGTCTTGTTATTGTCTTGTTATTGTCTTATTATTGCCTTATTATTGCCTTATTATTGGCTTATTATTGTCTTATTATTGTCTTATTATTGCCTTATTATTGTCTTATTATTGCCTTATTATTGCCTTATTATTGCCTTATTATTGTCTTAGTATTGCCTTATTATTGTCTTATTATTGGCTTATTATTGCCTTATTATTGTCTTATTATTGGCTTATTATTGCCTTATTATTGCCTTATTATTGTCTTATTATTGTCTTATTATTGCCTTATTATTGTCTTGTTATTGTCTTATTATTGGCTTATTATTGTCTTATTATTGCCTTATTATTGTCTTATTATTGCCTTATTATTGCCTTATTATTGCCTTATTATTGCCTTATTATTGTCTTATTATTGCCTTATTATTGTCTTATTATTGTCTTATTATTGCCTTATTATTGTCTTGTTATTGTCTTATTATTGGCTTATTATTGGCTTATTATTGTCTCATATGCAGCAATATTATGTCGTTACATTAAAGGAGTTACGAGCCAGGTCATTCCAAAACGGCTGACCTTTATCGTGTTGCATGTAGGTGGACCCTTTACCTATTCCGGAATTGTTTCCGGTCGTTTTGCACTGAAAACCGATTCAGGACAGGTGTGGCGACATTCAGACTAAACATAGAAATAAAACCTTGTAAAAGAATGAAGAACAAATCTCGGGTGGGAAACTAAACTAAAACCCAAATCAACAAACGAAAAAAAGTACCTTAGTCTGTGAATCGAACTAAAGCGATTAGAAAACGCTAAAAGCTGGAAAATACGGCTTACAAAGAAGAAAAATTAAGCAAAAAACAAAAAGAACTAAAACAACACAAATCAAACAACTAAAAGGGTAAGAAACTATAGACACACACATCTTAACATTATAAATAAATGATTTTTTTTTAAGTAGTGTTACCAAAACGTAAAAGAATAAAAGACACAAATATACACAACAACCAGATCCGACTGAAACAAAACAAATCTATATCCGGGAAAGACGACAAAAACATAACAGAAACGTTGGGTAGCTGAAAAACACGAGAAAAATTCTTTTTAATTTTTTACAAAAAGGGAGAGACCGAAATTAATTTAGTTCGGTTTCTTCCTCTTTGTAAAAAAGAAAAAAAAGAAACTGTAAATGATCTTAAGATAAATGATAAACTGAAAATCACCTAGTCACTACGGGATACATCGACTTTTGTTTAAGAAACTCACTGTGTTACATGAAATACTAGCAAAAAACGAAGGAGATATACACGTGAAAGACATACTAGGGAATGTGACTAAAGGGAAACCCACATTAATTGAAATCGCCGATGAAATGCTTATCAACCATATGGAAAAATCTTAATGCTACAACTTACTAAAGAACTCAATCGTTTCTTTAATACCTGCAGACTTCTCGCCGAGGAACAGAAAAGATGCTGAAAAGCCACAAGAGAGACAAATGAGTGACCAAAGAATACGGAAACATTTTAAAGGATATTTATAAAAAAAAAGGGAAAGTAAATACGACCATAACATGGATTGACTACAAAAACGAGTACGGCACAATCATGCAAGCATGGATAATTGAATGTTCGAAAATGTACAAAGTACCTGACAAAATTATCAACTTCATGGATAAAGCAAAGCAAACACAGACATTAAAACTGACAGTCGGGGTACAACACCTACTAAAGATGACGATACAAAGAAGCATTTTCCAGGAAGAATCTCTGTCACAATTACTTCATCATATATATTATTTAATTGGAATTCATTATTGAGATGAGTTTTATTTATTAATTTTTATTTATTGCGTACTATTTTCCTCATCTTTTCTTAGTTGTTGTTTCATGACGTTTCGGCCAACTATTCCTCTGGCCTTCGTCAGGTGGTAATCGCGACGGATAGGAACTCTGAATCTCCTGACTGCATTCACTGCAATTACTGCCTTCCATAGTTGTCGTCTCACTACGCTTTGGCCAAAATAAGCCTCTGGTCGGCTTTGGGAAGGATTGAAACCGCTATCTTCAGACAATGCTCACATGGAACCGCAGTGATTCAACGTGTCTATCCACGTGGCGACAACAACTATGGAAGGCAGTAATTGCTGAGGATGCAGTGAAGAGATTCGGAGTTCCTATCCCGTCGCGATTCCCACCTGACGAAGGCCAGAAGAATAGTTGGCCGAAACGTCGAGAAACAACAACTAAAAAAAAAAATTAATAATGAGGATAATTGTCGGCAATGAATAAAAATGAATACTTTATCATAGTCATGATGCCATCCAACTACAATGGCGGCTACAAAGATACAATGGCGGCTACAAAGATACAATGGCGGCTTCAAATTTAGAAATACACTAAAAATAAACCATAGAAATTAAGGATTATACATGACTAAGGAATACAGTGAAGCATTTTCTAGGGAGACTCTTTATCTCCACTACTCTTTATCGCAACTATGATGCAATGGCAAATACAACTGTACAAACACGGACCTCCTCGTGCACGTGGACACAATTATCAACTTTACGGTGAAAACTGTGGAAACATGGAAACTGAAACTGACAGCTAAATGGCAATAGTTGATAGACATGAGAATAGATAGGCGCACATTTTATGAATCTTTTCTACGTTTTATCGTACGAAATGATGCGATTCAACAACGCGCAGAAGTTACAATGGTCGGTTGTCATTTACAAAACTGGAAAGAAAGAAATTTACTCGTGTCTATGGATGACCTTCATCGATTTGCCAAAATATACACAAGAAACTAGAAATACTAATATAGATAACCAGAATCTTCAACCAGGAAATATGACGGGATTCAGAATGGAAAAGTGTGCACAACTTCAGGTAAACGACAGAAAAAATCAAAACAAATAAAAATGCATCATCTAGAGTTGATGAGAACGCGTGGGAAACACTATGACTATAAATACCTGGGAGTTCTCTAGTTTGCCATCAAATCAACAAAAATTCAGAAGATTAAAAAAGTATTTAAAAAGAAAACGAAAACTTCTTTTAGCAAAATTATAATTATATAATTATAATTATACATATTATTATAATTATACATAATATTATAATTATACATATTATTATAATTATATTATTATAATTATACATATTATTATAATTATATTATCATAATTATACATATTATTATAATTATACATAATTGAGCAGTGTTCAGAGTATGATACTCTGGACGCTTCATAAACTGGACAAAAAATTACCCTGTACCTAAACACTGGGAAACTAATGATTGTGTAGAATGTACTGTACCCCAATGCGGTGACTGTGACTGTCAAATAAAAAGAAAGAGGGAAAGGATTGGTTAGTTTTGAAGACTGTGTGGACGATGCTATAGAAGGACTAATTGCAGAGCACTGAAAATAATTCTGCAAAGACGACAAAAAAATGAAATCAAAGGGATTGCGCAGCATATAAAACACAACACTGATGAAATGAGTTCTAATCTTTAAAAAGAAATCTCCGAGCGCAGAAACCAACTCACATAATCTGATGATGGTGATTAATTGCAGATAAATTGATAAAGATTAGCACTGTAAATACAGATGATGATGATGATGATGATGATGATGGTGATGGTGATGGTGATGATGATGATGATGATGACGACGACGACGACGACGACGACGACGACGACGACGACGACGACGACGAACGACGACGACGTCGCCGTCGTTGTCGTCGTCGTCGTCGTCTTCGTCGTCGTAGCTGGTGACGATTGTAATGCCAATAATTTTGCTTTGGCGGTGTGACTTTAGAAAATATCACTTAAAATACTTGGAGTTCCTCCGAATGTATCGGTCACATTACAAAAAGAAAAAAAAAACACTTTAATAAAAAATGGAAAAAGAAGAAATTTAGCATTTAATCTATAAAAATATCGTTTTCAACATTTACCAAACCAAACGCAAGGGGTGTGGTGTCGCCCGACTTTCCATGTTTGCACTCGTTGGTCTGCTCAAAGGGCATTACGTACATTTTAAGGGCAGATAACTCACCGTTCTTTTTTCTTTCTTTTCTTTTCATTACATTCGGCATTTTTTTGGTTTTTAATTTTACACCAGTTTTTTTGTGGGGGGGGTCCTTTTTTTTTCTTTCATTTTCTTTTTTATTTTATTTTTCCTATTTTTTGCGCACCTTGTTTTCTTCCTTTATTAATTTAGTGAGTTAATTTAGCGTTGATCGCGCGTCACATAAACCGGAATAATTTTACAAACGATATCATTTTTAGCCTTTGAGATTATTATTACTTTATTTCGTCCAGATTTTGACATTAATAACTACTAGCTGAAATAGACGTTCTCCGCGGTATTTTTGTTTATCTCTATCAATTTTATTTATTTATTTATTTTAAAAACAAATTTTACCAGTCATTTGGTAGCTATTAACTTTAGTATTCTTTATACATTACAATAAACTAGTATTGAAATGGTATGGAAATTATCTCCCTTGAAAATAAATAAGAATAGCGAAGTGGAAAATATGTGAATATCAGGAGACTTGTTGTCATTCGAAGTCCAGGGGACACCATCAGTTGTTGCCAGTAACGATCATTATTATTGATCTGTGTGTGAGCACATAGGAAGTAAAGGTCTTCGTGGTGATGGTAGCAGTTATGGTGATTGATGGCGGTGCTGCTGCTGCTGCTGCTGCTGATGATGATGATGATGATGATGATGATGATGATGATGATGATGATGATGATGATGATGATGCTTGTGATGGCATAATATCATTTTGATAATTGTTTTTTCTAATTCATTTTGATAATTGTTTTTTTCTAATTCATTATGATAAAGGTTTTTTCTAATTAATTTTTCTAAGCACTTGAATTAATTACTGTTAATATCGAGGAAACATTCGCGCATATACGAGGGGCGTGCAATAAGTAATGCTCCTGACCCACTTCCAGTTGTCTGATCTAGCTGAAATTTTCCATGTGCAATGATTTTTATCTCTACGGGTTATGTGGCAAATTACAGCTCTAAAATAATTGTGGTTTCTGTTTTATAGGTGTTTGAACAGAGTCAGGTGTGAAATGGAGCCTGTTGAATGTCGAGCAGTGATCCGGTTTTGTATTTGAAAGGACGCACACCACAGGAGACTTTTGATGAAATGAAAGAAACTTATGGTGATAATGCTTCATCATATGACCTTGTAAAACGCTGGCATCGTGAATTCAAACATGGCCGGAAGTCTGTGGAAACAGCTCCCAGACCTGGTCGCCCCGCCCCCTTCTGCTATTGATGAGGCATTTGTCCGTCAAGTTGAGGCTGCCATTTTGGAAGATCGGCGCATTACTATTCGCCAAATAGCCCAAGATGTCGAGATTAGTACAGGGTCTGTGGAAACTATCATTCATGGCCATTTGCATATGCATAAGGTGTCTGCCAGATGGATTTTCTAAAAATGGCGGGAAGAGAAATTATTTCAAATATAAAATAAAGTACGCATCAAATGCGCTTGAAACCAAATCACAACGTAATATTAGGAAAATAAACAAATATTTTACTTGTTTGAAATTTATCACAAATATATTTCGAAGGTAGCCTTCATCTTCAGTACGTTCTTTGTTTTTTTTTTGTTTTTTTTCTTACTTGCCATGTTGTTAATTTGGAGAAAGGAGTCTGTATAGAGCCGCGCGTTGTATCTGGCGGTTGTATTTTGAAATGTTTGAACTGTGCGCAGATTTCAAATATGTTGTACAATACCTGTTGAGAGTATGTGAAATTGTTTCATATATGTATTTACATTACCCGTCCGAGGGTAGGTAAATTATTTTAAATATGTGTTGTAGATAACCCGTCCTAGCGAAGGTAAAATTCTTCCATATACAGTAACGTCCAAAACTAAGGGACGCAATTTTAAAACCTAATATTTGTTAGAAATAACAATTGTAAAAAGCTGAAATTTGGACAACTGGTAGTCGTTATCATCCATAATAACATACTAAAATTTGAATCATTTGCAAAGGATAGAAAAAGAATTATAACAATTAGTAATTTATTTATTTTCAAAATAAGAATGTCCAAAAGTAAGGGACAATAATCTATTACATAAATTTCAAATGGCGGTTTGTGTGTTTGTATTTGACCGCTAAAAACTTTCGTCGGCCGCATCGGATCGGGTTGAAGCTGATACCATCTGAAGCAACAATATCTTGGGCGCATAATATCTGAAAATAAGTAAAACAAATTAATTATCTGGTGGTCAGCTGGGCCATTTCTGGCAATTTCTTGTAAATATATGTGTGTATATATATATATATATATATATATATATATATATATATATATATATATATATATATGTATATATATATGTATATATGTATGTATATATGTGTATATATATGTATAAATATATATGTATAAATATACATGTATATATGTGTGTGCGCGCGCTCGTGTGTGTGTGTGTGGGTGAGTGTATGTGTGTCTATATATATATATATATATATATATATATATATATATATATATATATATATATATTAGACCTCTTCAAAATTGACCTTTTTCTTCAAACATATGGAAACTAATATTATTCCCATTCTCCAAGGTCTAAATTAGCTAAATATACCAGTTATTGTGATTTTGGACCTTGGCTATGCCTGCCTCAAGAGCCATAAATAGAGAAATAGTCAACCACCTCAGCAGGAATAACCTTCTTAGTGACACACAATATGGTTTCCGCTCTGCAAGATCTACCGCAGATGTGCTGACGGTTATATCCCACAGGATTAGTGAATCTCTTGACAAAGGCTTCCTTTCTAGAGCAATTGCTCTCGACATATCAAAGGCCTTCGACAAGGTATGGCATAAGGGTCTACTTCACAAGATTTCCAGCTACGGTATAACTGGAAATGTTTTCTCAATCATTAAATCATTTCTCTCTGATAGGCTCATAAGAGTAGTGGTAGATGGACAAAAATCGGAGGCCTGCAATATAAATGCTGGAGTCCCTCAGGGGTCAATCCTGGGCCCAACTTTCTTCCTGATCTACATCAATGACCTCCCTAAACACATACTTAAATCATTCGTTGACATCTATGCTGATGACACGACCATCTACGGCAACACATCAAAGGCTGTAAATGACAAAGTTCTCTCTGATTCTCTCTCCTCTGATCTCGAGCGCGTGGTTCAGTGGGGGAAGATGTGGCTGGTTACCTTTAATGCATCCAAAACCAAACTGCTATCCTTACATCATCAACGCTCTGATCCCCATCTGGCATCAATTGTGATGGATGGCTCTCGTCTGGGTGAGGCCCCGTGTTTTGACAAGCTTCTAGTTTTTACCTTTACTCCTGATCTGAAATGGAACACGTATATCAAGTCTGTTGCCAAGGTCGCTGGAAAGATGGTGGGATCCTTCTACCGCTCCAGAAGATATCTCACTACGAATGCAATTCTCTATCTATATAAAAGCCAAGTACGTCCAAGGATGGAATACTGTTGCCATATCTGGGCAGGAGCTGCTAAAAACAGCCTATCCTGCCTTGACAGAGTACAAAATAGACTTCGTGGCTTAGTGGGGGATGCCCTTTTCTCTACCCTGCAACCTCTCTCCCACAGAAGAGACGTTGCGAGCCTGTCCTTGTTTTATCGTTATTTCCATGGCAGATGCTCGTCTGAACTCCAATCTCTGGTCCCCCCTCGCCAATCTTTCACGAAAAACACCCGTCTAGCTGAATCCACTGTGAAAAATTTCCCCCACTCTATATCTGTGCCTAAATCAAAACGCAGATTCCATGAACAAAGCTTCTTTCTTAGAACTGCACGCCTGTGGAACTCTGTTCCGTCTGCCTGCTTCCCTCCGGACTACAACTTGGATGTCTTCAAGTCCAATGTTAACAAATTCCTAATGAACCGCCCCCTTAAGTAAACATTTCAGCAAATCTCCTCACTAACGTAATGTACTTGCAATAACCCTTATCCCTGAGTGGCTCCCGGGCCTTGATAAGTGGTGATTACTGTGTAAAAAAAAAAAAAAATGTAATTTTATTGTTGACGTTTTTCAAAAACGCTGCAAAATTTGGGATATTATGTCCTTATTTTCATTGTAGCTTTCAAGAGGTTGAGGCTATAGCATTGAAAGTGGTACCAAATGAAAGCTAATAAAATTTTCTTGCATATGGTAGTAAACACATGAATACCTGTGTTAATTGTAATTAATATTGATGCACAAACATATATATTTTTTATGCTTGGAAAGGATGCCATCATATAATACATAACTTTATCTCAAAAATGTTACTCTTAATGCATGTAATTTATTATCACTAAGTATGTTTTATCTCTTCATTTCAGATTGTAAGTTAAAGCTGATTTGTTAAGATTTGTGAACTGCTGACAACATGGCATCTGGAAGACAACTACGCTGTGGGAAAGTGATCAGCGATACAAGTGAACGGGATGAACCAACTGAAAAGAGAAGAAAGGTGGCAACTCCTTCCATTCAGTGATGTGTATCCCGTTGAGCAACCCAGCTCAAGAATCAGGGGCTCTCAACTTCCTACTAATCGCCAGGTGTTCCAGTATTTCCTGCATTTGAGGAATGATAATCCCAACAGTGACAATAGGTCTTTAGACCATGTACAGTGGATGTCGTGTTGCCATTCTGAAATATGGCAAGGATTAAAACACTAACTAGACCAAATGCAGTCAACCGTTTCATGATCCTCCATGAAAAGTACAGGAAAATTGTTAAAAACAAGGGAAGAAATAACAAATCAGAGGAAGAGAAACGAGCTAACTTTCTGAAGGACTTAGAAAAGTTATTTGATATTGGAGCAAAGGATAGTGTGGAGGAGATAAGAAGCAACAGGCTGCTCACAAAGGAGACCAAGAAAGAGGACGTCAATTTCTACTTGGACCAACAGACCACTCGCCTGGCACACATGTCAGGTCATGATAAGGTGTTTGAGAAGAATTCTAGAGAGAAAAGCTTCCGAGAAGAAAAAGAAGAGAGAATGTTATCATCAGTGACTGCTGCAGCAGCAGAAGTTGGGAAAATTTCAAGTGATGAAGACCCAGATAACAGTCAAGGCTCTGGTACTAGTGAGGGTTCAGAATACACTGAGACAACACCAAGCTGTTCATCAAAACCAAGTACGATAACCTTACACTTTCCACACTCAGTTATGACCAGTGAAGTGCAGATCGTTTGTCACTCTCTGACAACCAGACTACAGCCATGGTGTCTGCAGTGTTGAAGGCAGGATGCGCAGATCTTGATGACTTTGTTATATCAGCCTCTACTACAAGACGAAATAGGATAAACACTCGTCATAACTTGTGCCAAAGTTACATGAATAACTTCAAGGAAAGTCCGCCAGATTACTGCACACTACACTGGGATGGAAAACTTCTACGGGATTTTCTTGGTGAAAGATACCCAGTGGAAAGTCTTGCATTGCTCGTCTCTGGTACTCCACAATATGAAGAAGGGAAGCTGCTTGGTGTGCCCTTCATAGAAAGTTCCACAGGAATCCAACAGTGTAATGCTACATTGGAACTGATAGAAGCATGGGGTCTCACAGATTGTAGGCTTGGTATTTGATACCACAGCAAGCAACAGTGGCATCAACAAAGGTGCAGCAAAACTAATTGAAGAAAAACTAGGCAAAAAGGTATTCTACTTCGCTTGTCGCCATCACATATCAGAGGTAATAATTGGAAGTGTATGGGAGGCTGTGTTCAGCAAGGTCAAGAGTCCTGACAACCCAATGTTCAGCAATGTGAAAGAGAAGTGGGACAAGTTGGTTTAGGACTGCCCAAGAGTTCTGGGCCTAGTTGAACAAGACTTGAACAAGACTTGAAGGATTTCTCCTCCACTGACAAAGAACAAGAAATTGAAGTGCAGCATCTGAAGAACAGATACTACACTTTGAAGTATTTATTTGCTTCCCCACTGAGCAAATTAGGCAAAAGACCGTTTTTTAATGTGGAGAGAGAGGGAGGGGGAGAGAAAAAGGGGACCAGCTCCCGATGGGTGGGAAATGGGAGCTGGATAGTGACAATTGGTATGAAGGGTTGCCCCTACATTGACCAAGGTCTGATATGTGGGGTTGGTATTTATTTGCTCCCCCACCGAGCAAATTAGGCACAAGGCCAATTTTTAATGTGAGGAGTGAAGGGGGAATGGGGACCAACTCCCCGGGGAGTAGGAGAGCTGGATAGTGACAATTGCTATGAAGGGTTTCCCCTACATTGACCAAGGTCTGATATGTGGGGTTACCCCCACATATGGTCGTTGCTTGCAGTATCTGCCGGAACAGATACTACACGTTGATCTTGTCCAGAAGGCCAAGCAAACACAAGTGCGATGTTGCTCAAGATGATTCGCAAAACAAAAAAAAACTTATTCACAAGTATATCGGCCTTGTTCACCAATGAATCCAAATCCATTATTTAAAATGAAATTTAAATCTGTTTAAAAAGTTAATTCGGTGGTTGGGATACTGACTGACCTGTTTTATTTAACTGTCCAGTATGTGTGTGTGTGTGTGTGTGTGTGTGTGTGTGTGTGTGTGTGTGTGTGTTCATGTTTTTGTTTCCGTGTCTGTCTGTGTCGGGGGCTTTGTTTAAAATTTTTCATTTGAAACTGTACCCCCCTCCCTCAAAAGTAAATTGGTTGTTTTATTTATTTTACTTTATTTTTATTTATTTTTTATTTATTGGGTGGAGCAAGTCGCTCCAAAGAAATAACTCGATAATAGGAAAAAGCATTATTCGTTTGTTCAGCTATTCAGTTCTCAGTTTCTCACTCTCTTTTTCTGATATATATATACATATATATATATATATATATATATATATATATATATATATATGTATGTATATATATATATATATATATATATATATATATATATATATATATATATATGAGGTATTATTATATAAGACAATCCCAGCCATTATATATATATTGGAGGTAAAGACAATCCCAACCAAAAAGAGAATAGCTCAATATACTTGATAGAGCAAAGAGAATTTATAGTTTGTTCTTTTTTTTTGTTCTTTAAATTTCATTAAGAAAAATATAATTTTTCAGAACAAAAATTTATTGTTTGAATAAAGAAACATTTATTCAAACAATATCTGTTCTGAAACAATATATTTTTCTGAATGAAATTTAAACACAAAAACCACACACACACACACACACACACACACACACACACACACACACATATATATATATATATATATATATATATATATATATATATATATATATATATATATATATATATAAAGTAGAATAAATCTGCAATTCCTGTCGACTTTCAACACCGAACTGAAATGTAGAATCTGTAGCAGATTTCTTCTGTCTAATGCTTGACCAGGTTTAGTCACACATAATGTTTGAAAATACCAACAATTTTATGAGGATGTGCTACCACACAGGCCACCCAAGTAATTTTGTAATATCTTAGAGGTGCATAATATATACTGGAGAGAACTTGAATGCCTACTGGAGAGAACTTGAATGCCTACTGGAGAGAACTTGAATGCCTACTATACACTATCCTCGAGTACCTAAGGTTTCTCTTTACAGGGGTTTGTCAGGACAACTTGGCATGAGAATACTTTCCCTAGAAGTAAACCCTGACCAAATATTCAAAATCACATTTCGTATTCGTTGTCCAAATAAGATCCTCTCACTATGGCTAACTTTCATTAGTTTTTTTTTTTTTTTTTTTAGGAATGGCGCACTAAGTGGTGTTACCTCAAGTAATAGCACAGAGCTTGATATTCCATCAGACTAGATAAATTCTTATCCTGGAATCTATTAAGACAAAGAGACCAAAACGAAAGATATACTACAACGTATAAAAATGGTTAATTAGGGAGAGGAAAATTATGTTCTCAATTGCTTTACCAACTCAGTGTTTGAGAGATAAAGAACTGTAACGAAGCATTGGGTTATCTATGTATCTCATATAGAGTTCAAGTGTTAGCACCAGGTAGAAGGCCCCTTTATTTCTGAGAATTTCAACTGAAGTAAAATGAAACAAAAAGTATAGAAATGCAGGTTCTGCAACACTTACGTTGAGAGTGTGGGACACCTGATCACTAGTTGCAAAGTCTTACTTGGAGATGGCTATTATACAGATCGCCATCATGGAGTTTGCAAATATTTTCACTGGAAGATATATAAGAAGCTAAAGGTTGGGTGTAGTCAGAAATCCCGGGAACATATATCCCAGCGAACAGTTGGGAATGACACCTACACCATTCACTATGACTACATAATCCCTACTGGTACATATCTAGAAACCGCAGCCGTTAAACCAGATATAGTTATTAGGTACAGTGCGAATATAAAAACGACAATATCAAAGGTCAGTCTTTCCAATGAAGGTCAGTCTTTCCAATATCAAAGGTCAGTCTTTCCTCTCAGCTTAAACAGCTGAGAGGGAAAATATAAAGTATTAAGAACTTATGTATGACATGAAACGAAATTGGAAACTAAAAGAGGTTTCAATTTAAAAAGTACTTACCCGGTGAACCAAGTGCAAGTGAGATACAAACGATTGCACCGAAAGGGACGGCTAGAATCCTAAAAAGATCTCTTGGTTGGACTCACTATAATAGGTAAATGTCAGACATCTAGTTGGACGTCCCACCCCTAAAAGAAAAAGATGAAGAAAAATGAAATATAGACTGGTTAAAAAGAGAATCACTCCACTATGAGTATTATAATGGATGTTATAAGGGGATGGTTACTATACTATGCGATACATTTGTGTAAATATCTCCATTGGATGGTCCGTAAAAAGTTGAATATCAAATGCAACAGCAAATCCGGGGAACATATACCAGAAAGAACAGGTAGAAATGCACCATCTATTATGAATATGCAATCCTTACTGATACGTACCTAAAAACGGAGCTATAAAACCTGACATGCTTATATGGGACAAGGAGAAAGAAGTAACCTTAGTAGAAGTTAGTGTCTCCAATTATGCTGAGTTAAACAGAGCTGAGAGATGTATGTATGGCGTGAAAAGAAACTGGAATCTAAGGAAGATCTTCATCATTCCAGTAATTATATGAGCAAATGGACTCATAAACAAGACTTTTAAAAACTACCTGACAAATATATCCAATAAACTAACCGCAAGAGAGATTCAAGCAATTGCACTTAAAAGGGAAGGTTATAAGCTTAAAAATATCTCTCGGTTGGAATATATGAAATAACGGGTGAAGGTTTGACATCTTTACTCTTGCATAATCTTTCACATTGGGGGTGCTTGTAGAAAGACTAATTTTATTCATTTTCTTATCAGTTCGTTCAATCTGGGTATGGGACATTCTACCGGATGACAAATATTCACCCGCTATCTTATATATTCCAACCGAGAGATCTTTATAAAGATTCTGAACGTCCTTGTAAGTGCAATTATTTGCATCTCTCTTGCACTTGGTTCACCAGGTATATTTACTAGGTAGTTTTTATTCTATTTTATGAGTTCAGTAATTCCTATAATTACTTGAAGATAGAGCTCTTCCTAAATGTGTACGCATGTGTATAAATGACTTTATTTTTCTCCGGCGAATATGTTTATAGCTGAAAAGTTTACTCTTAACAATATATTGATTCGATTGCTGTAAATAATATGCCCTTTATCTTCGCCTGATCAATTCAGTTTGTTTAATGAGTGACATATTATGTATGTTCAGTGTTAAAGGATTTCTATGAAAAGATTGAAATGTTGGGTGCTCAGTATATTATGTCTTCGTGTCATAAATAACAATTAAGGAAGAGTCCGGAGACGAAATAAGTTGTAAGAATCTGACAAGACTTCAAGGGAGATAACTTTGCATGTGAGACGCTCTAAATCTGCTGTCTCGAGAATGAGAAAGAGAATTTATCCCCAATTTTCAAAATAAAGGCAATAGACATAAATAAACATAGGATCGTTATTCTCGATTGCTAATTATTTTGCGAAGCCGAAAATGTTAATGGTGTGGCCGTTTCTTGATTCACAATATTTGAGACTCTATTTTGAAACAATCACGTACGTTTAATTATAAACCAAAGCGTTCAAGTAAAAGGATGAAATCTTCTATTAGAAGTTAATTTAGGTTTTCAGAATGTTGCGTCAATGACAATGCTTTCTATTGACTTACCGCTCGTTTATTGAAAAAAAAATCATCTTCGAAACCGCTTAAATTACTTAATGTTGGTTTGGTGTTTTTCTCTTCACCATCTTATATTTACAAAACGCATATATATATATATATATATATATATATATATATATATATATATATATATATATATATATATATATATATATATATGGGGTGTATATATATAAATAAATAAATATATATATACAAATATATATATATATATATATATGTATATATATATGCATATATATATATATAAATGCAACTTTGTGTGCGTGAGTTCGTTCCTTATAGACTCCGAAAAGGCTGAACAGATTTTCTTGAAAATTCACAGGACTTTAGTGTATAAGTCTGGGAGTGATCTTAGTTAAGTTGACCGATGATTACCGATAGTCGATAATCGAAACCGTTATTTTAATTTATTTGTTATTGGGGTAGAGCCATTTTTTCCATGTTGTCGCTTGTAACAATGATAGAACAATGAGCCGTGAAAATTCTACTGTAAGTTGATAGCATGTTTTTGTTTTTGTTTTTCATCATCACGTGGTCTGTAGGTTCAAATCCTACACGTAAATTTCTTAATGTTTTTTTCTGTCAACTGGGGAAAAGATTATATAAGATAATTTTATAAAAGAAACAGTAGAGTGCAATGTAGAATAACATATATTTTTATTAAATTACTGCATGGAGGCATGTGAAGCTTCCTCTCGGCCGATTTCACGGATTTCGATGATAATAAAAATATAGGAGTGTGAAATAATCGTTGATCATCATTCAATTCCAGGCAATGTCGGGTCTACTTGCTGGTATATATATATATATATATATATATATATATATATATATATATATATATATATATATATATATATATATATATAATCTGTGAATAAAAGTAAAAAAAATGTTCTTAATCTTTAATGCTTGAACGTGTATGTCTATCAACGGTGTCGGATAGATCTGCTATTTGAAATATCGATTAACACTGCTGTCTATCAAGATGCCCTAGATAATTTTCTTATCCCATACATTGGACAGATGTTTGAATGTTTGAAGACAATGAATCATATTCCAGAATGACCTTGCTCTAAGCCACCCAGAGAAATGCACAACATTAGTGGAACTCGTGTCCCGGCGTTGTCCGAGAAAAATAGACGAAACCAAGAATTGCAAGTAAATTGATCAGAAAGAACCGAAAAAACTGGACGAATTGTTTTAACCAAACAGTCGTTGAGCATTTTGTTAGGAGCAAAATGAAGTATTTAATCTTATACTACAAATCATCTAGAGAAAGAGAAATCATTCTAGACGGAGGTAAATTGTATTTTCTCATAATGCACAGTGCTCCTTTTGATAGGGCTAAATGTTCCTACATTAAAAAACCAATCTTGTATCTAACTCTGCTCTTATGTGGTAAATAGGGACTCTTTTCGCCGAAAAATCACGAGCATTTATTCATGGTGTTTAGTTTGGTTGCTTTGTTTGACGGCATATCAACCCATTTCGGATTATTTAATGCCAAATTCGGTTATTTGGCTAAAAGATTTATACTTTGTTCGTTATATCTTTAAATATTTAATCATGGTGTTTAGTTTGGTTGTTTTGTTTGTCAGCATATCATTTCCGGTTTTAGTCGTTTTGTTAAAAGTTTTTATGCTTCACGTTCTTTATATCTTTAAATATTCATGATGCTTCGTTTAGTGGTTTTGTAGAGGAAAATTGTTGTTTTTGTTTTGACCTGAACATGTTTGAGTTTTGCAAAGGAAAGAAAACAACATCAACGGTTGATGCATTTGAGTCAAGAAGTCGATATCTTCGGACAGCTTGATTATGCAAATAAAAAATGTCAAACGGAATCGTAATGGTGATAAGCGAATGTCTCACACTTCTATTATTGTCATCGAAATCAATAAATTCGTCCATTTTTCGATCAAATCGATTAAATGACTTCGACACAGTGACTTAGTCCATAATACATTGTAGTCTACATTGCACTGTAGCGAACCTATTGTTGATTTTATAAACTCATTTTTATATATAATGGCTTGAGTACAAGTTTAAAAGTCAAAAGTCAAGTATTATTCTTTAATTGTGTTCTAAATAAGACTGCGCTCCTGTCATATCAAAGAACCTAGTGTTGAATGCATATGCCCGGCCTTTCTGATTGTTCTGTGTTAATGACTTAAATCTAAGTTCAAAATGAAAAAGTCAAGTATCATGGGTCAATTATGCTTTAAACAGAGACATTCATTTCAGACACACCCCTATCATATGAAAAAAAAACAACTGTTGATTTTATATGTCGGACCTTTCTGTTTGTATGCTAATAAAACTTGTGATGTAAAGTCGTATAAAATGTTAACTTTGGTCAAAATCGCTTGTTCCTTCTTTCATCAGATTTTTTTCGATTATCGATTATCGATATTTATCGAAGACATTCCCACACAAAACCTATCTAAAAACACTGCCAGGCACATAAAGTATACTTGCGCGAAATTCAAAAAATATTGGCCCAATCGTTTAGTAGTCCATAAAGGAATTAACTCACAGACACACACGCAAAGTCTTTTTTATTTATATAATAGCCTAGGTTCCCGGCGTTGCCCGGGTGTTTGAAGGTGTATTTTGAGCAAATAAAAAAGTGGTAATTTTTATATTGGTTCAATGTTTAAAATATTTTCAGGTTTAATGTGAAATTTTATACTCTTTCCAATAAACCGAATATAATATTCTAGACAAAGTTTTTTTTTAATTCACCACCCATTGTGAAATGTCTATTAAAAAGTAAATAATTGATTTTCTCGCCTAAGTTTTATATATCACAAATTAAAGATAAAAGATCAATAAATAAAATAATCTAATTTAGAACAAAAACAAAAGAATGTGCAAATTTACATGTAAAGTCAAAAGTTTAAAACTTTTTTGTAAAAAAAACACGTTGATATTTTTTTAAGTTAAACCTCACATTTTAAAAATAGTGTCCTGAAAACACCTACATTCATTTTTTTCTATTTAATTCAATGTTGTTGTTTTTTTAGATTAAAAAAAAATTCATTGCATAAAGAAGAAATAAAATATTTTAAATCAAAAACTCATATATATATATATATATATATATATATATATATATATATATTCTTTAAGAGAATTTTAAAAAATGGAAAATTTGTCGACGGGTTTGTTTTAAAAAAAGTAAATTTTGATGAGTGAAACGTGATCATTTTTCATTAACGGTGGCCCATTTTGACTAATTTGATTGTTGACAGTAACTACATGTCAGAAATTCAAAGGGAAGATATAACACATATCAACACTTTAAATGTTTGTTCTTTATATAGTTACTACCGGGAAATATATTTGGTCCAATGTGTTGTTTTTACGTTTTTGAAATAATTAATTATGGCGCTTTTCAGCCTCCGTATTTGTCAACTGGAAAAAAGGGAGGCAACTCCGCTCTGTGACCACATCTTATTAGATTTGAATATCACGGTCTTTTCAAATGCTTGCTTAAAAATTCTTTTAATTAAAAGTACATGGAATATAAAATATAAATATGGAATAATTTCTTATAAATGAAGAATGAAAGCACCCATTGATTAGTATTTTTATAGGTAAGTGATTTTTTCGAATTTATATATATTTATTATAATTGGAGTAAGTTAAAATTCGTTGAATTTCTTGAAATTTTTTTTAAAGAAAACCGATTTAAAAAAATATTGCATATTTTTCTATTAAACCTTTTATTATTTTAAAATTTGGTCTTTGCTCGTCTTATTTAAAAATAAAATAAGGGTTTAAATTACATTTTTCAAGTAGTTATAAGCTTCGAAAGTAGTGAGTCTAATTATTCAGATTTTTATCACTTATTTTTAATGGCGATATCTGACACTGCTAGTGCTGGTCTCTTTCGACGGAATCTCTTCCTGGACTCTCTTAAAACGTCAACATAGTATTCCTTGTAAACTGTCTGTCCAGTAGGAACCCAGTGCATATAGATCATGCCAGTGCTGTCAAAAAAGGAATTATCATAAGTTTCTGTGTGGATTTGCTCTGTTTTGGCCCTTTTGGGTCTGGGGGAAACGGCCAAAACTTTCACTGGGAACACTGTCTTTTGGTTTATGTTTCCCTTGGTCTGTCTGCCTGTTCCACTTTTTCTCGGAAACTATTAGGCCAATCCGGCTGAAATTTTGTATGGATCTTTGTATTGATAAGTTGCAGCGAACTAAGTAGTATAGTATCAGTTTGATGCACGATTAAGGGTTGATAAGGACTAACAGAAATCACAATAACACACATTTACTCTCGAAGTTTGCTCTTGCTGAAATTTTGCGTGAACCTTTCTTATCATGAAGTGCAGCGAACTAAGTATTATTGTATCCATCTAATGCACAGTTAGGGATTAGTAGGTATTAGTACTTAATGAAAATTTGGCACAAATTAAACCATATTCAACTTCCGATTTGGCATGAAGCACTTATTCTAAGTTCATACACATTAATTTTTCCAGCTTTTAACGAGCGAAATAGTCCAGTAACTGTATATTATGGTTATTATATGGCGACGAAACAGTCTGCAGGGTTTGTTTTTTTGTTTTTTTTTTTTTCTTTTTTTGAAATCTGAATAAAGAGATGGCTACTGGTATATAATATTTTATTGTTTATGTATATGCGTCTATGCACTGTATATATATATATATATATATATATATATATATATATATATATATATATATATATATATATATTGTTTACGTATGAAATTTTACATTATAAAAGCATACATGTGCATATATGTGACAATAGAGAACTGTGTCAACAGTGCACAAACGGTTTGTGTTTCTATATGGCTACTATTATTACTCCTATAGGAATACAAACGCATCTGCGTAACTCATTTGCTGTGTGTATATTTTATACTATATATATATAT
The DNA here is from genome assembly GCF_053919585.1 of Euprymna scolopes. Classification (NCBI taxonomy): domain Eukaryota; kingdom Metazoa; phylum Mollusca; class Cephalopoda; order Sepiida; family Sepiolidae; genus Euprymna; species Euprymna scolopes. Next base: position 56,703,068 of record NC_136502.1, read on the forward strand.
ATATATATATATATATATATATATATATATATATATATATATAAAGTTTAGCCACGCTGACGACAGCTGATAGCCAAACACACGCGTATCCATGAATGCACGTAAAATATATTTACAAATTTAAATATCAAATTATTTAAAAAGAAAAAATACGTGCCGTCAACAAAAGAGGTGACACATGTATATGCACAACAAAAACCAGTTTACTCTTTTATCGTTAAGGTAGCGAAATTAAATTTTAAAAGATCAACGTTTCAATCGTTTAATAACGCTACAAATAAATAACATATCTTTACATACGAAGGGCGTGCAATAAGTAATGTCCCTGACCCACTTCCCATAGCAGTAGAGCAACGAAACTTGGCACAGTTATTAGTCTTCCTCTACATAGGAACCACCCAGAGTTATGAATTTCTCTCATCGTTTGATGCAGCTCTGGAGACCGTTTTTGTAGAACACCCAGGTTTGTCCTCCAACCACGATGTGACTTCAGAAATCAAGGCTGCATCGTCTGGGAAACGCTTTCCTTTCAAAAACAATTTCATGGCTGTGAAGAGGTGAAAGACAGAGGGTGCAAGGTCAGGAGAGTAGGGAAGAAAGGAAAGGATTCCATAACCACAAGCCCGTGCTTCTGATCTGGCAACATGCGAGTTGTAGACTGGAGGGTTGTCCTGCAGGAGGAGGGTACCTTTGCTGATCTTGCCCCACCTCTTGATTTTGATAGCTTCCTTTAATTTCCTCAAAAATGAAGCATAATAGGCTCCTGTAATTGTGATACCCTTTGCTAGGAAATCTGTCATCACTACTCTATCCTGGTCCCAGAAGACTGTGAACATGACCTTGCCAGCGGAGGGATGCACCCTTGCCTTCTTTGGAGGTGGTGAGTCCAAGTGCTTCCACTGCATTGACTGGCCTTTGGTCTCTGGATCATAGTGATGGACCCAGGTTTCATCCTGTGTAATCAGTCTTTTGAAAAACTTTGACTCATCTTCTTGGCACATCTCCAAATTCATTCTCGAGCACTCGATGGGTTCTCGCTTCTGGAATGGTGTGAGCAACCTGGGAATCAATCTGGCAGATACCTTAAGCATATGCAAATGGTCATGAATGATAGTTTCCACAGACCCTGTACTAATCTTGACATCTTGGGCTATTTGGCGAATAGTAATGCGCCGATCTTCCAAAATGGCAGCCTCAACTTGACGGACAGATGCCTCATCAATAGCAGAAGGGGGGCGACGAGGTCTGGGAGCTGTTTCCACAGACTTCCAACCATGTTTGAATTCACTATGCCAGCGTTTTACAAGGTCATATGATGGGGCATTGTCACCAGGAGTTTCTTTCATTTCATCAAAAGTCTCCTGTGGTGTGCGTCCTTTCAAATACAAAACCGGTCACTGCTCGACATTCAACAGGCTCCATTTCACACCTGACTCAGTTCAAACACCTGTAAAACAGAAACCACAATTATTTCTTCTAAGGGCAATTGAAATTATTTTTTCATGAGTTTAGCTGCTCCTATAATTACTGGCATGATAGAGATCTTCCTGGGATTTCAGTTTCTGTTTAATTTTACACATAAAATCCTGGTACTCTGTTATCTTTTCCCTTTTAACTCCGTTTAACCCATCATTATATCGCTAGCAAAAATATACACAGTTAACTATAATGCTTGACTCTAACATTTAATCATAACCTTAAATTAACATTTTATGTACTTCAAAATATCCTTATGTGTAATTTTATAGCCTTGAAACTGTCTACTCCTAACTATTTTCGAAGTGTGTGCGTTTGTAAGTGGGTGCGTATGTATGGGTACGTGTTGTGCGTGTGTGCGTGAGATTGGGTTTGCGTCCGTGTGTTTTTGCATGTGTGCGTGTGTGAGTGTTTGTGTTTATTTTGTGTGTGCGTGTGTGTGTTTTTCCGTGTCTGCATGGGTTTGCTTGTACGTGTGCCACTGTGCGTCCGTGTGTTTTTGCCTGTGCGCCTGTGTGTGCCAGCGTGTGTGTGTGTGTTTTGCGCGTGTGTGTGTGCGTGCGCGTTTCTGTGCGCATGTTTGTTTGCATGGTTTCGTGTGTGCGTGTGTATGCTTCCGTTTGTATGTGCGTCCGTGTGTGTGTGTGTTTTGTGTGTGCATGTGTGTGTGTGTTTTTTGTGTGTGTGTGTTTTGGTGTGTGTTTCCGTGTGCGTTTGCGTTTGTGTGTGTGCTTCTGTGTGTTCGTGTGTGTTTTTTTGTGTGTGCGCGTGTGTGTTTTTTGGAGGTTTATGCTTCCGTGTGTGTATGTGTGCGTGTGTGCGTATGCGTGTGCGTGTTTGTGCGTGTTTGCGTATGTCTCTTAGATACAAATCAATATAATACTTGCGTCAACCAGACTCAAGCACGACAACGCGTGGCCAGCTGATACAGCTAGTTATTAATAACATTTATCATTTTGTTTAAATCACAAAACTAAATAATGCATTTGATAAAAAATGATGTCATTAACATCTTTGAATTGGTTATTAAATAACTAAATAGGTGTGCTTAAACGCCGATAACGTTGTTACCTTGTTGGCGTTCAAGAACACCTATTTTGTTATTTGCTTATTTAATAAGTAAAAACTAATGAGAATGTTGTGCTCGTATATAGATACTAATGTACGTTATTCGATTAAATGATCTCAAAGTGATGGATTTGATTTGGAAATAAATGTCTCTATTTAGCAAGACGTAAACAGCTTAACACTTGGGGTGAAATGAGAAGTGCCTTTTACAATTAAAATAGTTCCACTTCTGAGGCGATTATTGATCCTAGGCCAAATAGGGCAACATTGCTGGTATATACTGACGTGAAATTATACTGTCAGAGTGAATACGCAAAATATGTAATTGTTTCCTAATACGCGAACAACGGGTGTAATTTGTGACTGCCAAGATAGCGAGAAACAAACGCAAAATATATAATTGTTATCGGATATTTGACTAACAGGTATTACCTGTGATCCTGCTGAAATACTTGCAGTAGGGATCGCCGAGATCAATGAACAGTGTGAATCACGAGTTTTCAAAAAGTATTCTAGGGGGCCTAAAAGTGCAGAGAGAGGAGGGAGAAATTAATTTGGAGTTCCCTCTGTTTTGGAAAAGGCGAAAAGGGAGGGGAAAAGGAAGTTATTGAAATAGGATTTCTATGTGAGGGAGCAATTTAGGAAAGAGAGAGGAGATCAACATTCCATGTGGAAGAGAAAGATAGAAGGGAAAAGGGAAAATGTAGTAAACGGATTAAGAGAGGAGATAAATGAATTGTCAATAAAATTGAAGGTTTTGGGGGCGGTTATGTGGTCTCCTTCGCAGTTCTTGACAAATTCACGTCAGTGATGGACTCAACTTATGTATACCAACTTTGTATGAACGGTAAATCGGAAACAAAAAGCTCTAGCCGCTCCACAATGTGTTTCTTAAATCAGAAAGAAATATAACTATCCATTCTCTTTGTATACATACTATATATATATATATATATATATATATATATATATATACAAAAAGTTTTATTCGAGTTTACAAACTGAATAATTTAATAAACTTAAGGCGAGTATAAATATTAATACTAATATTTATAGGACAATCCTAACTCGATAAAAAGGCTCAATATTCGAGATAGAGTATTGATATAAGAACATCAATTTAAACTCTGTAAATTAGAATTTACAACAATTTATTTTTCGACAAGGAATACAAGTTTAAAACTCACAATTTTCCTTATTCCATGGAGTTTCAAAAAATGGCTCTTATCCTCAAAGGAAATTGGTAAGCAAAATAATATTCATAGGCTTTAATTTTGCTGGTCAGTACATGAGTAGAAAACTTCTTTGAAACTCCATGGAATTAGAAAAATTTAAGATTTTAACTTGTATTTTTTTGTCGAAAAATAAATTGTTATACATTAAAATTACAGGGTTTAAATTAATTTTCTTATATATATATATATATATATATATATATATATATATATATATATATATATACTAGCTGTACCCTGCTACCGTGTTGCTGTGGCTCAATTTGGTGTAATGGAAAAATTTAATAAAAAGAGAAAATGCATGCTTCTTATATTCTTAGTACAGCAATCCACTCCAAAAAGTAAAAAAAAAAAAAAAAAATGGTACTCTTGCAGAATTGGATCCTGATCCTCGGGATTACCGTAAATCCTGGCTTGGGCTCGACCAACAATCAGTGGATAAAGCTGACTGTAGCAAAAATGTTTAAATGCTAAATGTTTTTTGTTTTTTTTTTCTGTATACAAATATATGAGTAAGTAATTGATATTTGAGTGATGGGGGGGGGGGTACTATACACAGATTCGAAACAGTTGTCCAAAAACAAATAAATGAAAGCAAAGGTAAGGTCAGTTACGTTTCTACCTAACTGGATAATTGTTTAGTGTTTTTATGTAATGTAAAATGTTTAATCGGCTCGAAAAACAGAAATGGTTGCAGACTCTATTGAATACGTTAAGTTTGGGAAAGTAAGTTGAAAACTAAAAACTATACAATACAGTGTCAAAAAACCCACCAAATATATTTTACCATGACATAGGCTGGCATAATCGGTGTGGTTGTGATAGTATTTTGTATAGTTATTTTAGTTTTAACTCACTTTCTCAAACTTAACGTAATCAACAGTGTCCGCCACCATTTGTATCTTTCAAATACACCGATAAACACTGTTTTTCGAGCCGACTAAACGTTACATTAAATGAAAAGGGTTTGTATTACTAAACACAGATACAAAGAAGTTGTCAAAAAATAAATATATAACAAATAAATGTTATCAAAGGCAAGAAAAGATAAGATTCTAATGTTTTTATGTAGTGTATAATGTTTAATCGGTTCAAAAACATGCAGTGTTTATCGGTATATTTGAAAAGTACAAATGGCGGCAGACTGTATTGAACACGTTAAGTTTGGGGAAAATTTGGGAAAATGAGTTTAAACTAAAAAAAAACTATACAAAATACTGTTAGGAACTCACTCAATATATGTTACTGTGACGTAGGCTAACATATAATCAGTGGTTTTGAACTTTTGCTCGATGCAGGTGAAAGTGTCCCTTTTAGTGATTACCTGGTTTGAGGATATTTATACAACTAAACGGCAAATCTTCCCAAAAAATCCAGTATTATTTTACTTTAAGGCCCGTCTCATGTTCGTATATAACGAAATATTTTATTGTAGAATTCGGTGTACTAAAAACGAATCTGCAAACCGTTTCCGTCGCAAAAAGAAAGTTTTTCGAAAAGTGGGTGATCACTTTTCACTGTAAATTTAACTTAGAATGAGCACCCACTGTCTGGTAAAAGTAAGTAAACCGTTTATTGATCATTTCTCACTTACAAAATTTTTAATTTACATGAGCGGATAAGTCTGCTGGTCGCCATGGAACTCAACCGCCACCCAAAAAAGTATTTTGTTATATACGAACGTGAGAAAATGGAAAATTTTATCAAAATTCCGGGATACTATTTTTTTTTTTTTTTTGGTAAATATGAAGAATTACTCCACCCTCGAAAATTCCTTTCAAATTACCACTCTTATAAGTTTTCGGGGTCCCTGGAAACGAAAATAACGTTTAAAATTACGGCAAACGAGTAGTTTCCAAGATATGAAGAAATGTTAGTTTTAAAAAGTGGGGGGATCACTTTTCTCTCATAATTTAACATGAAATGATCACCCACTTTTTTTTTGGGGGGGGGACTTTCTTTTCACCCTCGGAAAATCCTTTAAAAGTCCAGTAAATACGTAGTTTCCAAGATATGAAGAAATGCACTCACTGGTATTTTTCTTTTTTTTAGGGGGGAATTGCCGGTTTGTTTTTCGTTCCTTTTTTTGGAGGGGGATATTCAGTTATAGAATTTGTATAGTTTTTTAACAGGTGATTATGTAGTTTAACTGTTTTAACATAAGTAACGTGCCGATATTAACCGAACAGAAGAACTGTTTAATATTTTACAAAAATTCTGTTTACATTTGATGGGAGGCGGTGGAGGGGCGGGGGTGTTTTGGCGGCCACGGCCCTCCAACCAATTTAAACTGGTAATTTTAAAGGATTTTCCAACGATAGAAAGAAAGCCCCCCCCCCAAAAAAAAAATCGTGGCCACAAAATGGGTGATCATTTTACGTTAAATTATTATGGAAAAGTGATCCTCCACTTTTTTAAACTAACATTTCTCCATATCTTAGAAACTACTCGTTTGCCTTCTAAACGTTATTTTCGTTTTCAGCAACCCCGAAAACCTATAAGAGTGGTAATTTTAAATGAATTTTCGAAGGTGGAGTAATTCTTCATATTTACCAAAAAAAAAAAAAAAAATAGCATCCCGGAATTTTGATAAAATTTAGTTATTTCATTATTAAAGGGAGAAGTGTGGTTAGATATGTTAACCTCTATTAAGGTAATAGTAGCACCAATATAAGGGTATATCTTGCCTGGCATTCGCATAGTGTTAATAGTATGTAGATTTCTGTTAGGATTTGGGGTAGGATTGCGGTTTAATTCAAGGTTGTTATAATTAGCAATAGTAGATTCAATCTGTACGGGGATATTGTAATCTGTATTCCGAGGTGAGTTTAGAGTATTATAAGTGTTTTGATACAAGGCAAATTATTTACTTTTTAAATAAATATTTTCATGATAATTTATTTAGATATTATTATTATTGGCTCACATGGAGCTTTCACACAAGTCAACAAACGATCTGATTGGAGACCGGTGGTATTCTCTGGAAGCTGAGTGACAACAAGTCTCCCCAGACGTCCAGACCTCTCCATCTCCTTCGATAGCATTTGCAAATGAATTTGTATCATCGCAACAGCCGCTTACCATTGATTTCTCGCTGGTAGTGGCCATTGGTTTATGCTGGAATTTGAGTGGCACTCAACCTCCCCAAGGTCCCAGTTCTCTTTGCGCTTGTCCACCGAGGTCTGGTTGGCGCTCGCTCCTCCGTCTTTCAGTCCTTATTGACCCTTCTCGGCCCTTTGGGATCATTTTTTTTTTTTGGGGGGGGGTGATGAAACAATGGGGGGAGTGCATGATGGGGGGTGTAGAACTTGTAAATATGCAGTTTCGGTGTTCTTCATTCCCTGTAACGCTTATTCGTTATATTGTCTTGTATTATTCTCCGCATTCAAGGGTTTTCCTTAATATTTCAGTCGTTTTCATTATCGTTAGTCGTTGTACTTTTGCAGTTATTCCTCTGATTCCAATTTCTGACATTCTTTTTTCGAAGTTTTTCGGGATTGTTCCTAGTGCTCCTACTATTATCGGTACTATTTTGACTTTCTTCATCATCCAAATCCCTTTTAACTCTCTCGCTAGCTCTGTGTATTTGCTTCGTTTCTCCTTTTCTTTCATACTCATCCTGTGATCAGCTGGGACTGCAAAGTTCACGATTAGACAGGATTTTTCTTTCTTGTTAATTATTACGACATCTGGTCTTCTTGCTTGGATGGGTTTATCCGTCTGTATGTCCATGTCCTATAGGATTTTGTGGTTCTCGTTTTCGAGTGATGTTGCAGGTTTATGCTTGTACCATTTGTCTGTATGCTCAAAATGCAGTCGTTTACACAATTCCCAGTGTACCACCCTCCCCACTTGGTCATGCCTGTTTTTGTATTCCTTTTGGGCAAGTTTGCTGCGTTCGGTTACTATATGGTTTATCGTTTCGTCTCTTTGTCCACAGAGTCTGCATTTGCTGTTTTCTTGTGTTTTATCGATCCTTGCTTTGATATGGTTGGTTCTTATCGAGTTATCTTGTGCTGCAGTTATTAGAGATTCAGTTTCTCGGTTTATATGTCCTTTTCGCATCCATGTCCAGGTGTTTTCGTTATTCTCATTTTTTGTCATTCTTATGAATCTTCCGTGGAGTTGTTTCTCTTCCCACTTCTCTTTTCTCGTTTTGTCGTTTGTCTCTCTGTTTTCTGTTTTGTTTTTTTCGGTGTCTCTCGCTGCCATAATTATTCTTTCAGTGTTTTGCATTATGTATTTTTCTAGTACTTTTGTCGTGTCCTTCACACAGTCTTCTATAGAGATCAGTCCGCTCCCACCGTCTTTCCTTTTCACGTAGAGTCTGTCAATATCGTCCTTTCGGTGTAGTGCATTATGCATGGTCATGAGTTTCCTGGTTTTCTGGTCGAGTTGTCTCAGTTCTTCTTTTGTCCACCCTATAAACGGCCCAGAGTATCTTACTAGTGATACTGCCCATGTATTAATACCTTTTATTAGGTTTCTACTATATAATTTAGTTTCCAGGAGTTTTCTTGTTCTCCTGAGGTATTCCTTTTCAACTTTCTCTTTCATTTCTGTTGCTCTGATAGTGTCCGCTTCCAGAATTCCCAAGTATTTATAGTCTTGTTTCCCTAGTGCCCTCATTTCTGTTTGGTTGGGTAATTCCATGCCTTCTGTCGTTTCCAGTTTTCCCTTTCTTATAACTAGTTGTGCGCACTTTTCCATTCCAAATTCCATTTGGATATCTTGGCTGAAGATTCTGGTAGTGTTAATTAGTGTCTCTAGCTCCTTTTCGGTCCTTGAAAAAAGTTTCAGATCGTCCATGTACATCAGGTGGTTCACTTTTTCCTCTGTATTAGAGAACTTGTATCCGGCTTGGCACTTTCTCAGAATACTGTTCAAGGGCATCATGGCTATGATGAACAGCAGTGGTGATAGCGAGTCTCCTTGGAAGATGCCTCTTTGTATGTTAATTTCTGTTATGTGTTGTCCATCAGCTGTTAATTCCAGTACCATGTTTTCATTGCATTTTCTATTACGTTGGTGATCCTGCTTGGTATTTTATACATTTTTAAGCATTCTATTATCCATGCTTGGGGGATCCTGTCGTACGCCTTTTTTGTAGTCGATCCATGCCATGGCTAAATTCTTTCTCCTCCTTTTTACCTCCTTTAGGATCTTTTGATCTATATATAACAGGTCATGTGTTCCTCTTTTTCCTTTTTGGCATCCTTTCTGCTCCTCGGGGATGAGTCCACAGTTATTCAGGGAGTGGTAGATTTGTTCCCTCAGTTGTGCTGTCAGTATCTTCCACGTAGTTGGTAAGCACGTGATTGGCCTATAGTTGCTAGGGACGGTTCCTTTCTCTGTGTCTTTCTGTAGCAGTGTGATTCTACTTTTTATCAACCAGTCTGGTACGCTTGCTTCCTGTATACATCTTCTCAGGTTTTGGGCTAGCCTTTCGTGTAAGGTTGTGAATTTTTTGGAACCAGTATGCATGTATCCCGTCGTTCCCTGGTGCTCTCCAGTTTGCCATTTTTCCTATGGTTTTCTTTAGGGTTTCCTTGCTGATTTCATTCACTGTTCCTTCTTCTTTTTGTTGTAACTCTTCTCTCATGTCTTTCAGCCACTCGGCATTTCTATTGTGGTCTCGCCGCTCTTCCCATATTTTACTCCAGTAGAGTTTTGTTTCTGTCGGATTTGGTTGTTCTGTTTTTGTTTTTCCTCCGTTCACATTTTGGTAGAATTGGCTTTCATTAGTTTCAAATGTTCTGTTTTGTTTGCATTGTTCAAATTTATATCTATATCGTCTCAATCTCGCTTCTTTTGCTTTTATTTTTTCGTCCAGTTCTTCATGTTTCTTGTTTAGCCTCTCCCTGTCAGTTACATTTCCAATATTCCGTTTTCTCCACATTGCTTTCTTCCTGTTGATCACTTTGGCTTCTTTTTTATGTTTGTGTATTTGGGTTTCTAGTCTTATTTCCCATCCAGGTTTTGTTGGTCCGCTTGTCCCCGGTTGTTTTTCTGATTTAAGTTTCATACTTTCATACATTTTGGCGCCTGCGTAAATCAGGTTGTTTAAGTCTGTGATTGTGTTTGTTGGGATATGTGGGAGGAGTTTGTTAACATTCTTTGTTTCAGTTTTTAATTTCTTCTGCTCTTGGTTCTTTAACGATGGGAGCTTTGTTATTATTATTATTATTATTATTATTATTATTATTATTATTATTATTGTTGTTGTTGTTGTTACTCTCATCACTATATTCATCAGTATTGATATTATTATGTATGTGTTGGTTGTGACGTGGATGTTTGTAGGTTGAACGGTTGATGGAACGGTCGTTTCCCTCCGTGGAGTTATATTTTGAGTAGTAGACAGATGGGGGATTTCCGTTATGGGAGAATTATTTCTAACTATTATAGGGGCATTTCGTGATAACTTAATAACAGTACATAAATATATGACATCCCTGTGGGTGCAATCAGTTTTGAGTGTGCAGTCTTGCTTATTGTTACAATTACAGTTAGCTTTTGGCATTAAGGGGAAGGTGTGGTGTGAGCTAATTTGATTTTTTTTTTCTTCAAGACAGTTGTACTCTCCACACTTTTTATGCTTGTGAAACATGGACATTGTACAGAAGCGATAAAAAAAATGGAACACAAGCTGAAGCAAATTTTGCATATCACCAGGGGGGCACACCATTGGACAGGACTAAAATGACCAGCGTTGAGGCAACTATCATTCACCATCGCCTCCGTTGGGAAGGCGACATCAGTAGAATGGATCCTACCAGGCTGCCGAAAAAAATACTTTATAGCGAACTCGCCAATAGGACTCGACCACGATGAGTACCTAAACGGCGCTATAAAGACCAATTAAAGCGCACCCTGGAAATGACTAACATCGAACCTTCCTCGTGGGAACAGGACCGGACAAAATGGAGGAGCCTGGCACGCAAAGGTGCCACGGACTTTGAGGAGAAAAGAAGACAATATGAAAAGGCTAGGGCAAGAAAAGGAGAGAGCGAGAAGAACAGCCCCGTCCCCCGCCTACACCCCCTTGCAAATACTGCCCGCGATTCTTCTACCACTGGTTGGGCCTTGCAAGCCATGTAAAATACACGCATCATAAAAGATGTAGTAAGAATATGGGCCCTATACTCGGACACAAGTGGGCGCCAACGACGACGACGACGACGAGGAATGGAATATTTAATTGAATAATTATATAAAAACCCGACTACAACTGATTTGTTAATCATTTTTGCTTTTTTCCTGTTTTCAAAGTGATTTAGTTTTTGACACATATCAACGGACCAAACATTCCAAGCGACATGGTTTAACGGTAACCTTTTGTGAGAGAAGAAACCACTAACATCGACTAGCGACTAACATCCACGATGCATCGGAGAGAGAAAATACGGTTTTAGTATCTCTGAAAATCCGTTGATGTGAAAATCTTGTGCACATCTGATCCAAAACTGACGTTATACGCGTGGTTCCAACCACTATTGAATGTTTGACTGCATTTGAGGGGTCCGAGACTAGACGATGTTACATTTGTGACCCCGTATTTAACTTATAATCCGCCGCGACAATGGTCTGTGGGACTTCGTTGATAAATAAATTCATACAACTTGTAGGAATGAAAAAAAAAATTGGAAAGCATTGATACATGACCTTCTAATAATTATAAACGCGATGATTATCATGATTATGTGCATCAATAAAAATATTCGACCAGTAGCAGAATCCTACCTCTTCCCGGTAAAAGTTCCTACACGCAAGTAAATTTTCTCTATGACATGTCTTTTTTTATCGAATCATCAAATTTTTTGGAATTCCTTTCCTGTACCCTGTTTCCACAACCATATTAACATGTACAAATTTAAATATAATATGAACAAGCATCTTGCTTCGCTACTCTCTACCCAAGTTTAACCTATATAAACTTGGTCCTTATCAAACTAGTCTCTTACAAATCAGTGAAAATATAACTTTCAGGGATGAATAAAACCATATTAATAATAATAATAATAAGAAGAAGAAGAAGAAGAAAAACAATATTAATAATAATAATAATGATAATAATAATAATGATAATAATAAGAAGAAGAATATTAATAATAATAATAAGAATAATAATAATAATAATATTAATAATAATAATAATAATAAGAAGAAGAAGAATAAGAATAATAATAATAATAAGAAGAAAAACAATATTAATAATAATAATAAGAAGAAGAAGAAGAAAAACAATATTAATAATAATAGCAAGAACAATAAGAATAACAACAACAATAATAATAATAATAATAATAATAATAATAATAATAATAATAATAATAATAAACACGCTTTATCCAACACCTGCTTCCTGAAGTTGCCACATTTCAATGATAGAATAAAAACAGCTATGTAGAAAGCATTGCGTAGGGAGGGTCTTGACATACAGCTTACACGCACTACAACACATAAAAACTTACACCAACCCAAACGTAACACAAATCACAACAATACACCATGCACCCTAACGAAGTGCTACATGAACACCAGTAATTTATGCCAACGCACTAATATCGCGCACCACATAGAATGCATCAAATTCAATAAACCGTACATTTGTAGTGCAGTGAGGCCATTGTACACCAGGATCAAAGAACACCTACACACACATAATTCCTCATTCCATAGGAACATCCACGTTTGCAACAACATCGACAAAACTAGTTGATATCCTAGCCATCGAAGGAAATGTTGGAGTCCTTCGGATAAAAGAATCCATTTTAATTGCAAATTACATCCCGAAATAAATCGCCGACATGAATTAGGGTCCACATTTCTAGTCTACTATACATCTGCAGAACACCTCAATAACAACACATTATAGAAATATATAAATTAAGAAAAAAAAATTAAAAATAAAAATAGATAAAACAAAAACTGCTGAAAAACTGCTTTTGTGGTACCAGTTTTCTAGAATTCTGGTGAAAGAACTGACACATTAAATTATCGCCCCATTAGCCTCCTCCCGCTTTCCGCCAAAATATTTGAGTCCATAATTAATCAAACTCTAGTCCATCACCTTACAGATGCTAAACTCCTGACCAACAAACAATATGGATTTAGGCCATACAGGGTATGGCACGATTGTCTTCTTAGGAAAATTAGATCATATGATATCACTTGATGAATACATAATATAATTAAATCCTTCTTAAGTAAGAGAAAAATCCAGGTTGTCCTCGACAGTCGTACATCTAAACAATATGATATAAATGCGGGAGTACCTCAGCGGTTTATCCTTGGACCTTTATTATTCCAGATATTCATAAATGACCTTCCTGATAAAATTGTTTCTGAGATGGGTATATTTGCTGATGACACCGCCTTCTATAACAGGCATGAGGGGAAAACAAATGAACACATATCTATGGAATAGCAGAAACACTAGAGGATGACTTCCAATCTGTTAGTGGAATGGGACAAAATTGGATGGTCACATTCAATGCTGCCAAGACTAAGCTTGTTTCCTTCAATAACTACAAGAAAACTTCACTACCACCAATAGCAATGGTCAAGAACACATTACCCGAAAATATTTCCTTTAAACTCCTCGGCCTAACGTTTACAAGGAACATGAACTGGAATATATACATTGGGAGCATTGTCAAGGTTGGTGCGAAGAAGGTGGGCTCTCAGTACCATGCTAGAAAACTATTCACGCCTGAAAGTATCCTATACCTCTATAAGGCCACCATTAGCCCAAGTATAGAGTACTATTGTCACATTGTGGCTGGTGCATCTGCTGCTTGTCTCTCACTCCTGGACAGGGTTCAAAGGAGAGTCGCCAACCTGATAGGTCCTGAACTGTCATTTAGGCTTCAGCCTCTGTCCCATCGACGAAATGTTGCATCCCTCTGCCTGTTCTACTTTAATGGTGAATGCTCTGACGAACTACAAGCACTTGTACCCCCACGACATGAATACCCCCGACAAACCCGACCAGCAGCTAAATCCCACCTCTTCACAGTAGACATCCCTAGGTGTAAGAAAGCCTTCTACTCCAATAGTTTTTTCCCCAGAACTGCTAGACTTTGGAACTCCCTTCCGGAATTTTGCTTTGCCAACTGTACTGACATGCAGAAGTTCAAGTGTAATGTGAACAGACATCTTGCTACTCATAAGGAGAGTAGAGAACGCTTTGTGGAAGCGTTGTCGGCAGCTCCTGTTACTCTCGCTTCTCTTTATTTGTCACTCAGTCCTCATCTTTTTAATGAGTAATTTTTCTGACAAAGGGAGAAGAAAAAGCTATATTCTAGGTTGGCAGTATTTTGCGTGAACAGTCGACCGAGATGGCGGAAATTTTCTGTTTCTATGTCTATACTTGTAGCCATGTCACCAGTAAGGGTGCTGGAGGTAAACGTTTTATCTGGGCTGACGTTATCCGCCTGATAGTCAGGGACCCGAACCTTGGATTAACCACTAAGGAGGCTGTCCTATCAGCAGGTGCAAAGTACTGGGGCTGTTGTATTGCCATTTGGTGAATGGGTTATAGACCATGCAGTAGCTTCTCTGTGGGGCCTCGTGATGCCATATTAGTCGGTGATTGTTACGGCTTTACCTTATCATGTTTTACAAAAAAAAACATTCTTCGTTACTTTTCTCTCTTAGTTTCCCCTCTCTGTCCTACTCTAAGCAAGTCTGACGACCTAGTCCACAAACTCCAAAATTCCATCATGATAAGTTTTTTTAAAAAATACACAATTAACCCCGGATCTCCAACTTCCAACGTAGTTCCCCACTACCATGTCTCCTCCTCCAACATCAGGGGTCTACATTCTAACCTTTCAGAGGTTGAAGCCCAATTACAGGAAACTAAACCAGACCTTTCATTTTTAAGCGACACCGGAATTGGACAGACTATTTCCCTAAATGAGTTCGTAATTAAATGATACTCTAACTTAACTTCCAAATCTGACCCCCAAGATCGCCATGGGCATGGAATATGTGCCTATATTAAAGATGGCTTTCCATGTGGTAGGGACATCTCCAGAGAAGATCCTAAGTTACCCTATATGCGCTTCCGGGTTGCACTAGCTCACACTAACGCATTTATATTTACTCTCTATCGCCCCCATAACAGCAGAGTTACTATCTTTAAAAGCATATCTGAGAAAATTGACCAAGTTCTATCAGTTTATCCTTCAGCTAACATTCACGTATGTGGAGACTTCAATGTTCATAATGTGGAATGGTTGACCCACTCAAACAAGACCGATGATGAGGGGAGGTTCTGTCATGATTTCTCCATTGCTTATGACATCACTCATTGTTCACGAATCAACCCGTGTGCCCGACAATGATGGCCACTATGCGAGTCTCCTCGACCTTTTTCTCACAACTTTCCCTGAACTATGTTCAGTTTCCGTTCTGTCTCCTCTAGGATCTTCCGACCACTCAGTTGTATCAATTAAGATAAAAATGAAATGTAATAAGTCCTCAGACGTACCTCTCCATCGTACAGTATATCGATATACTATGGCTGACTGGGATAGTTTCCGTACATTTATATCGGATCTACCCCTGCGTTCCATGTTTAAAAAGGATGTGTCGCCTATAGTATCAGACCTGACAGAATGGTTAATTGTAGGTATAGGCCATTACATACCTTCGAAAAAGTTCCAACAAAAACCTAACAGCCAGCCATGGTTTTCTTCAGAATGTGCAGCTGCTATTGCGCACAGAAATCACTTTTTCCACTGCTTCCAACGTAATAAATGTATGGAAACTAAAGCCGCTTTCAGGACTGCCAGCAACCATTGTAAGAAAGTAATAAAGAATGCAAGAGAGTTATATTCTCAGTCCATCAAGTCCCAAGTAGCTGAGCAGCGGCTTGCTCCCCACCAGTTTTGGCAAATAGCAAACAGAATCCTGAACAGAAGCGTGTGCTCTATCACAACTATCAACAATGGACCTGAGTTAATCTCGTCAGCATCAGACAAAGCCAAACTCTTTGCCAAGAACTTTGCAGCTAATTCTACTCTTTGCGACCAAGGCCGCCAACCCCCAATATTTCCTCCTGTATCAGAAAACACACTATGTGATATACGTATATCTGTACGTGATGTTGCCAAGCTAATCAAAAACCTTGATTCCAGTAAAGCAACCGGCCCTTACGGTATTCCAATTATAGTACTCACAAAACTTCAACCAGAACTAGCGCCCATA
Source organism: Euprymna scolopes (assembly GCF_053919585.1). Taxonomy (NCBI): domain Eukaryota; kingdom Metazoa; phylum Mollusca; class Cephalopoda; order Sepiida; family Sepiolidae; genus Euprymna; species Euprymna scolopes. The sequence goes on from NC_136502.1 coordinate 56,719,066, forward strand.
CTTACAAAACTGTTTAAACGTTGTCTTAAGGAGAATTGCTTCCCATCACCCTGGAAAATCTCATCAGTATGCCATGTATTTAAGAATTCAGGTGATCGTTCATCCCCCTCTCAGTGCAGGCCAATAAGTCTCCTGTGCGTCATGAGTAAGTTGCTGGAATCTGTATTAAATAGAGAAGTAATCAACCATCTCAGCAAAAATAGCCTTCTTAGTGACACACAATATGGTTTCCGTTCTGCTAGATCTACAGCAGGATTAGCGAATCTCTCGACAGAGGCAACCTTTCTAGGGCAATTGCTCTTGACATATCTAAAGCCTTTGATAGGGTATGGCATAAAGGTTTACTACACAAGATCTCCAGCTATGGTATAGCTGGAAATGTCTTTTCAGTTATTAAACCATTTCTCTCTGATAGGTTCTTGAGAGTTATAGTTGATGGGCAAAAATCAAAAGCTCACAGTATTAATGCTGGTGTCCCTCAGGGGTCCATCCTGGGCCCAATTCTTTTCCTGATCTACATTAATGATCTTCCAAATCACATCCTTACATCATTCGTAGACATTTTTGCTGACGACACTACCATGTATGGTAGCACATCTAAAGCAGTAAACAACCAAGTTCTCTCCGATTCTCTCCCCTCTGATCTTGATCACGTTGTACAATGGGGAAAGGAGTGGCTGGTTACTTTTAATGCATCTAAAACCAAGCTTCTATCTTTACATCATCAACATTCTGATCCACATCTGGTATCAATTGAAATGAATGGCTCTCGTCTGGGGGAGGCCTCAAGTTTTGACAAACTTTTTGGCTTAACCTTTACTCCTGATCTGAAATGGAATACGTACATCAAATCTGTTGCCAAGGCCGTTGGAAAAATGGTCGGATCCATCTATCCATTCAGTAGATATCTCACTGCTTATACTATTCTCTATCTATATAAGAGCCAGATGCGTCCAAGTATGGAATACTGTTGCCACATATGGGCAGGAGCTGCTAGAAAAGAAATGTCCTGCCTTGATAGGGTTCAAAATAGACTTCGTGGCCTGGTGGGAGATGCCATTTTCTCTTCGCTGCAACCTCTATCTCACAGAAGAGATGTTGCGAGTTTGCCTCTGCTTTATCGTTATTTTCATGGAAAGTGTTCGACTGAGCTTCAATCTATGGTCCCCCCTCGCCAAACTTTCACAAGAAACACTCGTCTAGCTGAAAACACTATCAATAATTCCCCCAGTCTTTATCTGTGCCCAAACCTAAACATAGATTCCATGATCAAAGCTTCTTTCTTAGAACTGCACGCCTGTGGAATTGTCTTCCGTTTTCCTGCTTTCCAGCTGTCTATAATATGGTTGTCTTCAAGTCCAATGTGAACAAGTTTCTAATGAGCCGTTCCACTTAAGTTAAGAAATTTACCGAACTTCCATTACTATCGATTACTATATTGTCCTTTTGACTGCTGTACACTCTTTAACCCTTATCCTTGAGTGGCCTATCGGCCTTGATAAGTGGTGCCGCCTATGTAAAAAAAATCTCCCTTCATAATATCCCTGCAACATGTCCCCAATAGTAGCCCCGTACTTCAAAGTGGCACTGTGCCATGTTTGGGGTGAAAATTAAATATATATATATATATATATATATATATATATATATATATATGCAGCCATTATGCTCCTCCTGCAGGCCGCCTTAAATCTGTAATCACACAGAATATGACTGGTAAGAAACCAGTTCAAATAACAAGATTTGCTGCTATCAATAACAATGAACCAGTCTACATATATAATCCAAACCAAAATACTAATCGCAATACATCTAACCCACTCAGTCGCATCGAGAGAAAGAAAAATATTTGGTTTAATCCTCCATTTAGTGTAAATGTAAAAACTAATATACCTAAGGAATTCTTAAACATTGTACAAAACTCTTTCAAATACCCACACAGATTTCTTATTCCACAATGCCTAATTTAGCACAAAGAATCTTAACATCTAATAACAAAAAAATTAAATCAGCTCAAAAAATCCCTTTCCCAATTAAACCCAAAACTAACTGTAATTGTAATAACAAACATCTTTGCCCACTCAATAATGATTGCACCCATAAAGATGTTATATATTCATGCACATTTACTGAGCGCCCACGTAATCCTCCCATAACAGACACTAATATTTCGTCTTCAAGTTATCCTTCTTCCCATCCCCCATCTGGTATAGTTACTAATCCAATATACCACTCGAACAGCCCCTCCATCTACAATCATACAAGTAGCAATAATAATAATAATAATAATAATAATAATAATAATGAGAATAATAATATTTCTTCTAACAGCCATCCTAACACTGACAACACTCATTGCCCCCTCCAAAATAGTCCTCATACAATCATTGTTCCACAATTTGTTTACCACTATGAACAAAATTCAAACTATTTAACTTATACAATTCAGTAAATTAATATTAATATCAGACCTCGAGCTTTTAATAAAGTGCATACATATATCGGCGCTACTTCAACATTAATTAAGAAAAGCATATCAAACCACATTTCTTCTTTTAACAAGCATAATTCTAATAATAACCAAGGAACTTCTCTAACCACTTTAATTAAAAAACTTAACTCTAACAATACGCCCTTCTCAATCAAATGCACTATCATAAAAAAGTTAAGTCTTATACTCTAGGCTCTAAGTCATATGGCCTCTGCACAACCGAAGCTATAACTATAATTACTTCCCCTCAAAGTAACAATATAATAAATTCTAAAAACGAACTGATCTCTTTCTGTAAACATAAGTCACAATTTAATTATGGTAATTTTGAAATTACATAGTTATTACTTTAACCTTTCAGATAGATATATAATTCTTCTTTAAGATTATCGTTTTTTCTACATACTTTCTACATACTTTATAACTTAATAATCCTTTATTTTACTTCTTTATTTCTTCTTTGTTTGGCCGGTTTTCCATCTGAAAATTCCGTCTTAGTCTTAATATTCCTATCTACCCACACATCTATATCATGCATGTATATTTACTTATATTTTACTATATGCATTTACTTACATACTTACCTACTTTATCCTGAATTTGCAGATACCGGCCATCCTCACCCCTTAAAAAAAATATTTTTAGATTTTATTATTTATTTATTTTTCCATTCAGTGTCTTTTAGCAATTCTTGCTGACATTTTCTTAAGTAATATCCTGTACATTTCAGTTGACCTATAGTTTGTTTTTTTTTTGCCCTATATTTTTTCGCGACTTTTTACATCCTTTTTGTCTGGGTCATTTTGATATTTGTTTTTCTATCTTATATTTAATTCTATCACCATTTAATTTTTTTCTCTTCTTCTTCCCTGATCTTTCTCATTATGTCTCGGCAGTCGTGTGAAAAGCATATCTTATTTTTCTTTTATTAATATTATTGGAATTTTCCCCTTTTCTTTTCTTTGTACATATTTGTGAATTATTCCATGTATTTCGGCCTTTTGGATTATTGTGGATCATCTTCCAATTACGTGAGTTCCTTGGATTTTAATTGTGCAAATGGAAACTCAATTAACTTTCTTAGAGTTATATTTTTGGATTTTACTGTCATTGGATTATTTACTTTTCACCAGACTATCCATTCACGTGTAATCAACTTTTTCTTCACCATATACCCTCTGCTCCATTTTTTGTTATCAAGTAAGATCTTTGACTTACTTGCAGTTTCATCAAATACTTTTGTTTGCAAAATCGTATCTCGCATTTTGCTAATTCCTACCCTCTGATGAGAAGGAAAGTATTTCTTCAAAACTCCGCTGATTAAGGACTATCCACTTATTAAGTGTTTCCTTTTCAGATTAAATATGTTTTTAACTCTTTTTTAAAGTGTTTTTAACATGTTTTATTAACAGTTTGCTCCTATATATATATATATATATATATATATATATATATATATATATATATGAATATTAAACTAACAAAAAAAATAAACTAAACACGTAAGTAAATAAAATGAATAAGGAAGTGCTCAACAACCACAAATTTAGGAAACTTGGATCTGTAGAACACACTTAATTTGTATTTTTAGCCGGTAAAAATAGCTGCTAAGGGTTAAAATTGAAAAAAAATAGAACTTGGTAAGCGTAAGTTAACTTATGTTGCTCTTGTGCGCATGCGCAAATATACATTTATAGGTTAAACAACATTACTTTTTTACAGTTGTGTATGATTATAAATGTTGATCAGGCGGCAACAGATAAAGCTAAAGGGCTATATAATTTGGTTTCGATACTAGCACCAACTTTATGTCGTTGTTTTTTCAACTTTGGAAATTACTACTATATATATATATATATATATATATATATATATATATATATATATATATATATATATATATATATATATATATATAGGTACAATATAGTGGCCAAAAGTAGTGACGTATTTTAAAACTTTAATAACATTTAAAGTAGGTCACTACTTCTGGGCCACCCTTTATAATAAACGATAACAGTAAGCAGGAAATCTGCATAAATAAAACTAATATTTAAACGTATTTTACGATCGGGCAACGCGCGTGGCCTGCTTGCATCTTTGTAATATAAATAAAAGGGAACCCAAGTAAAGTGCTGGATTATTAAGAAAAGTTCAAAACAAATAATTAATTATATATGTATTGCAGAAGATCGGTACAATATTAGTAACCGACGTTGTGCTGTTCCATTTGTTAGAGTTAAAACCGATTGTACCAATGGGTTTCTCCCCTTCAGTAATACACACACACACACACACACACACACACATATATATATATATATATATATATATATATATATATATATATATATATATATACTCCTCTGTCAGTTTTTGGTCTACATACATGAAACGTAATATATAGAATCTTCTAACCCATGCAAAACTTTATATTCGTGTTTTAGCCAGGAAAAGTCGGTGCAAAAATGGGAAAATAAAAAAAAACAATGGAATTTGCCAGGTGAAGGTCGAACGACGGCATTACGAATATACATGCGTAACGTAATAGCTATTGTTCATGTTTTAATTTTTAGCCTTGCAGAAAACATGTCTTTATAGCTGAGGCATTAACGTCAAAGAAAAAGATAAATCGTAAGCTAAACGTTTTGGATTCGATTTTGGTGCACGAGTCTTTTTTTTTTTAACTTTTCAAGCCATTACTATATATAAGGTTCAATATAATTTAATTAAATACGAAATTCGAATTAATCAAAATATCATATCTAAGCATATTTAAAGACCGGGCAATGCCGGGAGGCTTTATAGTATATATATATATATATATATATATATATATATATATATATATATATATATATATATATAACTCAAATGACATTGTAACGATGTATGTAACCCACTTTCCGGTTTACCACATCCGTTTGCGCATGCGCGCATGACCTTCGCACTGAAATATTAACGTTATTATTTCGAAATTATTATTATTTAACATGGGAAGAGTGGGGTTTAAAATAGCTTAAGCGTAATACAGAAATGAACGATGTAAAATAAAAAAAGCAGACAGTATTAACAATTGTTTATTTAGATAATTTAAACGCGAAAAAAAAAGAAGAATTGGGACGCTGAAATATTAACGTTATTATTTCGAAATTATTATTTAACATAGTTTTTAAAATAACTTAAACGTAATACAGAAATTAACGATGTAAAAAAAAGGCAGATATATCAAAATATGAATTTAACTATAATAAGTATTATGGTATCTGTTCAGTGCATATTTACCTATAAGTATGGCCAACCACTTATAATTCAGTAACTGTAAATTTTTTTTCAAAAATAATCAATTATGATAAACAGAATGACTCATAGAAATCTATCTATATTCTTTTTTTTATTTTAATATACTTTCATAGAAATATTTCTGTTATGTTAAAAAACAACTATTTTCTTTACGTCACAAGTGTCACGCTCATACATGAATTCCAAGCTAATATAACATACTGACCCAACGGGTCACGGGCAGTCTAGTATATATATATATATATATATATATATATATATATATATATATATATGTGTGTGTGTGTGTGTGTGTGTGTGTGTGTGTGTGTGTGTAAATTCAAAACCAAAAGTGTGTATGTACATGCATATTTCTAAAAAATATTTATATAAGATTTATTAATTCAGGTTTATATGTATATACAGATGCGTGTTCGTATATAGATTGACGCATTTTTTATAAACAAGTTTATATTTCTGTATGAACACACTTGCTATTTGATTACACACACACACACACACACACACACACACACACATATATATATATATATATAGAGAGAGAGAGAGAAAGAAAGAGACAGACAGACAGACAGACAGATAGATAGATAGATAGATAGATAGATAGCGCTAACGAAAATATTGCGGTTACAAAGTGCAGATATAAATAAATATTTCTTTTTTTCGTCATACTATTAAGCCATTTATATATATATATATATATATATATATATATATATATATATATATATATATATATATATATATATATATATATATATATATATAAATCTGCTGACGGCGACAAAGCGCGACGACGTTGATATCAGCCAGGCCCTTTGGTCTAATGGTGTATTAGTTGTCTTCTGATTGCTTAGGTCAGCTCTACCAGCTGTTGGTTCGCTTATGTCGAACTATATCTAGAGGGAAACGAGGGAAATAAAAAGAAATGTGCTCTCCCTATCGCTTACAGTATTGAACCTTACGGCATTTGGCAGGTCCCATGTGTAATCACAATTAGGTGTGTACAGTGTAAACATACGCACACTCACAGACCCACACCCATGCACACACACGCACAGACGCACACTAACATACGCACGTACGCACAAACTCACGCGCACGTTTAACTCTTTATTAATACAAATGTAAGGCAAGGTCGCATGTGTATATTTGTTATTCTCGTTTAAATGTAACGTTGATAAAGACACATGGAACAAACAGACCAAAAATATGCGACCGGTGATTGCATCTCTTTGCCTGCATATCACTACCACCTATAAAAAAAGGAGGTGGTTATCCTTGAGAGCACGGTATCGTGATTAGGGAACAGACACTGCACCCCAAAAGAAGTTGTTACCATGTCGAACGAACATATTATACTGTACCCCGCCAAGGGAGACGTAGTGCCTGGGAAGGTGGTCTCATTACAAATGAACATACATTACACGCACAAAAAGAAGGTAATGCCTGGAAGGGGTGGCATGCTAATAGAACAGATACTACACTACTCCTCACCCCCCAAAAGGAGAAGATAATGCTTGGGAGGTTATATCATAAACACAAAAACTACCCCGAAAGGAAAAGTTATTACCCGGATGTTGTTAACATGATGAATGGAATACACTGTTTCCCAAAAGAGGGAATAATGCCTGGGAAGTATTAAAACGAATAAATATATAGTATACATTCCTCCTCCCAACAATAGAGCTAACACTTGGGAAGATGCTATTATGAAGACCGAACAAGGAGGAGCTCATCCCTGGGAGGATCATTTAATGACAACAGAACAGATACTATTTTAACTCCAAAAATGGAGAAGGTAATGCCTGAGAGGATGAATATACACTACCCCCAGAAAAAGGTATTGCCTGGAAATATGGTATCAGGACAAACGAACATATACACTGTCGCTCTTTCAAAGAGGGGGTAATGCACGGGAAAATGGTGCCATGACGATCGAACATGTACTACACTAGTCGTACAAATGTGATAGCTTGCTGTAATGTAGTACGGTCTTCCTAAGATTAATAAAGTTGGTATTCCGTTAATGTCTATTGTCAATGGTCAAAGTTCAGCATGCTATCCATTGAGCAGGTTCCTGGTAAATTTAATCACCCCAATTACAGGCAAATCCCGATCGTACGCCAGAATTTAACCCACTTCGTCGTAATAATCAGCAATACTCCCATTCATCCCAACCAGATACGGGTCAGTTCACGAAAGTACCCATTGATGAGACTCTAACTGTTGTACAGGATACGTTGACTTCGGATACTTTACTGAAGGCATACACTTGTATCTCGATTGACAATATAATGGAGATGTTAACCTTCTGTGTAGAAACTACATACTTCGTGACGGGATCTATCTAGTATATTGACAGGAGGAAGATCTGGTACCGGTGTCACCATTGTCCTGGACAGTGTATATATAGAATACCTATAGGAAATGGGGTTAGGATCACCACTAAAAACAACTGTGTGGATGACACATTCATACTCTGGCTTCACCGTGAAGGTGTGCAAAGATTACTGAACCATCTGAACTCTGCCCGTCCATCTATATAGTTGACAATGGAAAAGAAACGTAATTATCGTTTCTAAATGTGTTGACAACCCACATTGGTCAGGGGTTTATGTCATCTGTATACCGAAAGCCCATTTTCACTGATCAGTATCAAAAATTCAACTCCCACCATCAATATAATGTAAAGAAAGGAATTATCCGTTGCCTACAATACCGAGCAAAAGCAATATGTAGTAACAGCGATGCATATCAAGAGGAGATGCACAGTTTAAAAGAAACCCTCTAACACAACAACTATTCAGAGAGCATCAGCTTTAGGAAATCTTGACCTAACACCAAAGGACACCACAGGAAAAATCACCACCGATTGTATATCATACAATGAAGAGCCTGTCTGAATAAAGTCAAAATATATGTAATCCATATCACACCAGGACAGTATTCAGGAGCGATTCGGCTCTCTAGGAACACCTTGTGCGAATCAAGACCCATACGGAAAGAATCATAACTAAGAACTTTGTTATAATATCCCATGTAAATATGGAAAATTATACAAAGGTGAGACATATCATCTACTAAAAGTAAGGCTAGACGAACATCGAAAAGCCGTAATGCGTAGAGAGTTTGAAAAGTTAGGTATGGCTGACTACATATAGAGTGAAAGGGGAACCCTTATGGAACGACTTAAAAGTTATGAAGAAAACAACTCAAAGAAACAGCACAGATATTGAGTGATAATTAACCAGTAAGAAGACTTAGTATAGAATTTAACACAATATATAGGAACTATTAATTTTAATCATACGTAATATATAAACAGTAATACCGTAGGTATATATATATATATATATATATATATATATATATATATATATATATATATCTATGGAAATATAATTTATTTCCTTATAATATATACCAATCCTTATTTAAGAAGCTCAATTTAATTACAGAGCAATATAATGAACGAATGACAAAAGTCTATATTCCATACTTTTTATAGTTTCGTAATAAAAACATGTATAATAGATAATGATTATTATTTGGGTAAATATGAATACATTAATTACTAGCGGGGGTACCCGGCGTTGCCCGAGTGTTTGTTTCCGGGACGGGGGGGGGGAGTTTTAAAAATGTTATGGTAGGTAAGTAGGAAGGATCAAACCCGGAGTCATGAGTAAAAGTAGGAAAAATAAAGTGTGAAAAAAAAACATCTGCAACGTTAACAGTTCGGCCACCAAGAAAAGTCCATTCCAGTTGTTTAGGAAAAAAAAAAAAAAAAAAAAACGACTACGGTAGGTCGGCGCGAACGTGAAAATATAATGTGAATTGTCCAGCACGCTAACCACTACGCCACAGAGCACTGCAGCTTAGTTTAGTGATTTTAAATAACTTCACATGAAAGAACTACGAAGCCAAACCGGTGTTCTCTTCTCAACTGTTCCTTGTGAACGATCCCCAAACGGTGTTAAGTGGTGGCAGGGGGAGGAGGAATTTATAAGAGAGAAAATATTTTACCACTTCCATTGATCTTAACCGATTTTGGCCGTGACTTCTCAGCAGAAAAAGTATAGAAATCTAAGATTATCGAGGAATTTGAGAAATAATAAGCCTATAACACACCTCAGATATTGTTCTGCTGTTTGTGCATATTATATTTGCATGAAATATCTTGATTTTTAATCCTATTAACGTCAAAATCAGACGGGAAAAAATGAGTTCATTTTATTTATATAGATTACTAGCGGGGGTACCCGGCGTTGCCCGAGTGTTTGTTTCCGGGACGGGGGGGGGGGGGAGTTTTAAAAATGTTATGGTAGGTAAGTAGGAAGGATCAAACCCGGAGTCATGAGTAAAAGTAGGAAAAATAAAGTGTGAAAAAAAAACATCTGCAACGTTAACAGTTCGGCCACCAAGAAAAGTCCATTCCAGTTGTTTAGGAAAAAAAAAAAAAAAAAAACGACTACGGTAGGTCGGCGCGAACGTGAAAATATAATGTGAATTGTCCAGCACGCTAACCACTACGCCACAGAGCACTGCAGCTTAGTTTAGTGATTTTAAATAACTTCACATGAAAGAACTACGAAGCCAAACCGGTGTTCTCTTCTCAACTGTTCCTTGTGAACGATCCCCAAACGGTGTTAAGTGGTGGCAGGGGGAGGAGGAATTTATAAGAGAGAAAATATTTTACCACTTCCATTGATCTTAACCGATTTTGGCCGTGACTTCTCAGCAGAAAAAGTATAGAAATCTAAGATTATCGAGGAATTTGAGAAATAATAAGCCTATAACACACCTCAGATATTGTTCTGCTGTTTGTGCATATTATATTTGCATGAAATATCTTGATTTTTAATCCTATTAACGTCAAAATCAGACGGGAAAAAATGAGTTCATTTTATTTATATAGAAGATTACTAGCGGGGGTACCCGGCGTTGCCCGAGTGTTTGTTTCCGGGACGGGGGGGGAGTTTTAAAAATGTTATGGTAGGTAAGTAGGAAGGATCAAACCCTGAGTCATGAGTAAAAGTAGGAAAAATAAAGTGTGAAAAAAAAACATCTGCAACGTTAACAGTTCGGCCACCAAGAAAAGTCCATTCCAGTTGTTTAGGAAAAAAAACAAAAAAAAAACGACTACGGTAGGTCGGCGCGAACGTGAAAATATAATGTGAATTGTCCAGCACGCTAACCACTACGCCACAGAGCACTGCAGCTTAGTTTAGTGATTTTAAATAACTTCACATGAAAGAACTACGAAGCCAAACCGGTGTTCTCTTCTCAACTGTTCCTTGTGAAGGATCCCCAAACGGTGTTAAGTGGTGGCAGGGGGAGGAGGAATTTATAAGAGAGAAAATATTTTACCACTTCCATTGATCTTAACCGATTTTGGCCGTGACTTCTCAGCAGAAAAAGTATAGAAATCTAAGATTATCGAGGAATTTGAGAAATAATAAGCCTATAACACACCTCAGATATTGTTCTGCTGTTTGTGCATATTATATTTGCATGAAATATCTTGATTTTTAATCCTATTAACGTCAAAATCAGACGCGAAAAAATGAGTTCATTTTATTTATATAGAAGATTACTAGCGGGGGTACCCGGCGTTGCCCGAGTGTTTGTTTCCGGGACGGGGGGGGGGAGTTTTAAAAATGTTATGGTAGGTAAGTAGGAAGGATCAAACCCGGAGTCATGAGTAAAAGTAGGAAAAATAAAGTGTGAAAAAAAAACATCTGCAACGTTAACAGTTCGGCCACCAAGAAAAGTCCATTCCAGTTGTTTAGGAAAAAAAAAAAAAAAAAAACGACTACGGTAGGTCGGCGCGAACGTGAAAATATAATGTGAATTGTCCAGCACGCTAACCACTACGCCACAGAGCACTGCAGCTTAGTTTAGTGATTTTAAATAACTTCACATGAAAGAACTACGAAGCCAAACCGGTGTTCTCTTCTCAACTGTTCCTTGTGAACGATCCCCAAACGGTGTTAAGTGGTGGCAGGGGGAGGAGGAATTTATAAGAGAGAAAATATTTTACCACTTCCATTGATCTTAACCGATTTTGGCCGTGACTTCTCAGCAGAAAAAGTATAGAAATCTAAGATTATCGAGGAATTTGAGAAATAATAAGCCTATAACACACCTCAGATATTGTTCTGCTGTTTGTGCATATTATATTTGCATGAAATATCTTGATTTTTAATCCTATTAACGTCAAAATCAGACGGGAAAAAATGAGTTCATTTTATTTATATAGATTACTAGCGGGGGTACCCGGCGTTGCCCGAGTGTTTGTTTCCGGGACGGGGGGGGAGTTTTAAAAATGTTATGGTAGGTAAGTAGGAAGGATCAAACCCGGAGTCATGAGTAAAAGTAGGAAAAATAAAGTGTGAAAAAAAAACATCTGCAACGTTAACAGTTCGGCCACCAAGAAAAGTCCATTCCAGTTGTTTAGGAAAAAAAAAAAAAAAAAAACGACTACGGTAGGTCGGCGCGAACGTGAAAATATAATGTGAATTGTCCAGCACGCTAACCACTACGCCACAGAGCACTGCAGCTTAGTTTAGTGATTTTAAATAACTTCACATGAAAGAACTACGAAGCCAAACCGGTGTTCTCTTCTCAACTGTTCCTTGTGAACGATCCCCAAACGGTGTTAAGTGGTGGCAGGGGGAGGAGGAATTTATAAGAGAGAAAATATTTTACCACTTCCATTGATCTTAACCGATTTTGGCCGTGACTTCTCAGCAGAAAAAGTATAGAAATCTAAGATTATCGAGGAATTTGAGAAATAATAAGCCTATAACACACCTCAGATATTGTTCTGCTGTTTGTGCATATTATATTTGCATGAAATATCTTGATTTTTAATCCTATTAACGTCAAAATCAGACGGGAAAAAATGAGTTCATTTTATTTATATAGATTACTAGCGGGGGTACCCGGCGTTGCCCGAGTGTTTGTTTCCGGGACGGGGGGGGGAGTTTTAAAAATGTTATGGTAGGTAAGTAGGAAGGATCAAACCCGGAGTCATGAGTAAAAGTAGGAAAAATAAAGTGTGAAAAAAAAACATCTGCAACGTTAACAGTTCGGCCACCAAGAAAAGTCCATTCCAGTTGTTTAGGAAAAAAAAAAAAAAAAAAACGACTACGGTAGGTCGGCGCGAACGTGAAAATATAATGTGAATTGTCCAGCACGCTAACCACTACGCCACAGAGCACTGCAGCTTAGTTTAGTGATTTTAAATAACTTCACATGAAAGAACTACGAAGCCAAACCGGTGTTCTCTTCTCAACTGTTCCTTGTGAAGGATCCCCAAACGGTGTTAAGTGGTGGCAGGGGGAGGAGGAATTTATAAGAGAGAAAATATTTTACCACTTCCATTGATCTTAACCGATTTTGGCCGTGACTTCTCAGCAGAAAAAGTATAGAAATCTAAGATTATCGAGTAATTTGAGAAATAATAAGCCTATAACACACCTCAGATATTGTTCTGCTGTTTGTGCATATTATATTTGCATGAAATATCTTGATTTTTAATCCTATTAACGTCAAAATCAGACGGGAAAAAATGAGTTCATTTTATTTATATAGATAGATTACTAGCGGGGGTACCCGGCGTTGCCCGAGTGTTTGTTTCCGGGACGGGGGGGGGAGTTTTAAAAATGTTATGGTAGGTAAGTAGGAAGGATCAAACCCGGAGTCATGAGTAAAAGTAGGAAAAATAAAGTGTGAAAAAAAAACATCTGCAACGTTAACAGTTCGGCCACCAAGAAAAGTCCATTCCAGTTGTTTAGGAAAAAAAAAAAAAAAAAACGACTACGGTAGGTCGGCGCGAACGTGAAAATATAATGTGAATTGTCCAGCACGCTAACCACTACGCCACAGAGCACTGCAGCTTAGTTTAGTGATTTTAAATAACTTCACATGAAAGAACTACGAAACCAAACCGGTGTTCTCTTCTCAACTGTTCCTTGTGAACGATCCCCAAACGGTGTTAAGTGGTGGCAGGGGGAGGAGGAATTTATAAGAGAGAAAATATTTTACCACTTCCATTGATCTTAACCGATTTTGGCCGTGACTTCTCAGCAGAAAAAGTATAGAAATCTAAGATTATCGAGGAATTTGAGAAATAATAAGCCTATAACACACCTCAGATATTGTTCTGCTGTTTGTGCATATTATATTTGCATGAAATATCTTGATTTTTAATCCTATTAACGTCAAAATCAGACGGGAAAAAATGAGTTCATTTTATTTATATAGATAGATAGAATAGAAGAGATAAATAATATATTTACTAATCAATAAATAGAACATTTCTGGCAGAATGTACCTAAATTAATAGAATTTGTTAGTACGAATAGATGGGTGTTAGTGACTTTATTTCTAAATTCAAAATAGCGTAATGTAAACATATTATGAGGTATTTACCGCTTCTCGTCCAATTTTTAGATTTTTAATTATGTCAAGACGCACTTTATTTTCCTTTGTGATGGATTGATTGTTGCTATTTCTTCTGATGAGTAAAAGGTAAAATAGATTCACTGATTGATATAATAAGTAAGTGATTGATTTTGTGCTACGAAGCAGATACTGTCAAGAATTGTAAATGTCAACTGAATTAAAGGAATAACTTTTAAGATGGTCAATATCATGAACTTTGGAATATAGATTTTTGTCATTCATTATATATATATATATATATATATATATATATATATATATATATATATACTTGTTTATTGTTATATAAACATGCTCACATCCCGCTGCTACAAATAGCCACTTGTTTCAATCAAACAACAGATATCATCAGGCAGCGACTTGACTATTCAAAAGTTCAATGAATAATGGATTTTTATTTTAGGTAGGAACTCTTTAAAAGTTGGAGTTAAAAAACTTAAAACACAGAACTTTAATTAAAAAATGTAAAAAGGGAGGGGCAATTTAAATAAGGTTAAAAGATTACAATGGGGAGAGAGTGATTGAGAAGAGAAAAAAAGAAATAGAGAAAGAAATAGAGAACGAAAATAGAGAGAAAAAAAATAGAGAGAAAAAGAAGAGAGAAAATATATATATATATATATATATATATATATATATATACATATATATACATATATGATATGGAGAAGAAAAGAAAAAAGATATAAATGGTTATTATAAAGAGAATAAGAACTAGAAGGAAAAGGAAAGAATAATGAGATCTAGTTAAATAGAGAAAGAGAGAAAGAGAGAAAGTAAGAATTTGACAGTATATAGAAAAAGAAAAAGAAAAAGAAAAAGATCTGCGTGTCAACCAATTTATGAACAATTATACAATTCAGTAATGAAACATATTATTACAAATACAAACAGAAGATACAATCCAAGCGTCAGAAATGAACATGTCAAAAAAGGCAGTGAATGTATCCAGCCAGCATATTTATCCTCTCACATACGTCCACGAGTAATATCAACGCAATTCAAACATACGTCTACAATTAATTAGGCCCTTTATGCTAAATGATATAGTTTAAAGTTTTCGCGTTTTTATTAGATAAATATATAAATAAAAGAAAAAAAATAATGATAAAACAATATTAAAATTATTATTAATAATAATAAACATAATAATAATGACAATTATAATAATAATAATAATAATAATAATAAAAACAGAATAAAATTAATATTTATTATCTTTTTAATATAACATATTTAGCCATAAGAGGGGATTAAATAAATTAAATAGGTCCAATAATTATAAATAAAAAACTACTAATATTTATGTATATAAAAAGAATACAATACATATATGTATATATACAAACACACACACATATATATATCCATATATACACACACATACACACACATATATACATATATACATATATATATATATACATATACATATATATATACATACATATACATGCACATAAGTAAAGGTGTAACTATACTAGTAAGTTGAAAGTTTAAGCTATTTAAGTATAGATATAAAGTCATATTAAATCACAAATTAATACATTCAAGACCAGATTACTAATAACACAGATACAAGTACACTTACCTATAAATATATAAATATATTTAGGCAAAAGAAGTAATTAAATCAACGAAATACTCAAAAGTAGCGACGCACAGGTAGATAGTACCCAAATTAAAAATAATAAAATACATATGTATATACCCACAGAGAACCAACCGACATACAAATAAGCAAATATATATATATATATATATATATATATATATATATATATATATATATAATCTTATGTATACACATACATACAAAAAATACACAAATATATGCACACAATCATATACTAATAAACAACAACGCACACACACATATATATACTCACACATAAATATGTATAATTTACATAAATTATATATATAGAAATACATAAGAATACAAATAATTTGGCAAGAGTACAGATAGATGCATACACACATAGAAACATACAAATGGATTGAATAAACATGGGAGGGTATACCAAATAATATAGAAATATATAAATCTAAGTACACACGGTCATAAAATAAATACATAGACACATACATATACACATAGACACACAGGTATATAAGATAGGGGAAGTAAAGAATGAAATCAGGAGAGGAGAAAATATATTAATAGTATTTTAATAAATTATAGAAATCAGTGACAATTTTAAATTTATTTAAATTTTATATCTAAACTAAATTACTTAAAAGATGGTTTTATAATGTTTGCAATTAATTGAATTTTCGTGCTTCTTATTTAATAATTTATCTCTATATATATATATATATATATATATATATATATATATATATATATATATATATATAATTATTCCAGGTTTAGAATAGTCAGAGATAAAACAAATGTTAAGAGATTAATTAATTTAACGAAGTTTGTATGTGAGTATTCAATACAAAGTAGAGCCAGCTAAACTGTTTATTTGCTTTACATAAGCATTTAAGTATCGCAGCACAATTATAAATAGGTTTCAGTCAACTCGTTATAAATAACTATAGACATCATCAGTTGGTTTTCCAAAAGTTCAGAGCTTAATGGACAGAGAAATTTACACAAGTTTTGGTCTGGTGAGCAAGCACATGATATTAAAAAAAAATGATAAAATAGCTCTATGAGTAAAAAAAAACAATGAGACAATACAGGAGACAATAAACAAAATATAAAACACAAAAACAAATTTACGGTATTTAACATAGAGACGGCGGTGTCCATCATCATTCAACCACCCAAAATCTATAATCAAACATATTTCCACATCTATCAGTAAAAGAATTAGTCATGTAAAGAAATTTTTGACACTCACAAAATGTTTTATAATAAGGCACTAAAAGATAGTGTTTACAAGAATATCCAACTAGACTACACCGAACCTAAATAATACATTAATAGTTCTAAAATAAAACGTAAAAGAAAGATCATTTGGTTTATCCCCCCGTTTAACTTAATAGTTAAAACGAACCTAGGGAGAAGGTTTCTAAATCTTATTAAGCTACATTTTACCCCTAGCAACATTCTTCATAAAATGTTTAATAAAAATCCTATTCAATTACGCTACGGTACTACTAAATTCAACACCTCAATAAAAACAATCCGATTAACAACAAATGGGATTAACTTCTAACCCTTACCATAAAAATAGAAGAACTTCTCAGCAGAATAAAATAGAAAGCTCATTTTTCTGGCATAACTCAAACATTGAGAACTTCGGTTTCGTGTTGAGCAAGTGGATAACTTTGAAATAGATTTAATGAAGATGGGCATAAAGAACTTCATGGATAAGGACCGTCGTGTGTCAATAGAGCCAATAAATGCATAGTTTGGTGTCAGTGTGGGGACTGTACACACAAATATTCGCGAGGAACTGAAGATGCGGAAGGTTTGCATGAATCACCAGTTCATAACTTCATCTTTGTCACAGACTATTTAACCAAGATAGACATAAAGACAGTTCCTCGTCCTTGCTCCATATGACTTTTAGTTATTCTCTAAGATCAAAGAAAAACCTTAAAGTCTGTCGTTATAAGACAATCGAAGAGATAAAAAGAGGCTGTGACGAGGGTCATTGACAAGCTCACACAAGAAGACAAGAGGTTAGATTTTTCTAGTTATGGCATCCATGACTGAGTAGAAGTGTTAAGTAATGCGCAGTTTTATTGTTTGTATGGTCCTCACTAAGGATTGAACCTTCAACCTCCAGAAAACTGTCATTTAGAACTGATTATTACTTGGCACTTTATCCGTTATACACATTTATTGAAATAGTAATTCTGCAACACAATGAGTAACACAATCACATTTTTTTTTATTTTGTTTTATTGATTTTATTATAATTTTATTCGTTATTTTTACTGTGAAAACTTTAGCATTAATGGAGTTAAAAGTCACTTCATCAGAACAAAGTTATATTCTTTAAACACACACACACACACACACACACACACATATATATATATATATATATATATATATATATATATATATATATAGTATGGAATGTATTCTCATATAGTGAATAATGATTAAAAGTATAGTTATGAGTCCGAGGTCAGTTCTGAAACTCAAACAATCTAATAATCTCTTATTCCTCGACTAGAATCAGGACGCCAGTTTGAATTTAACTGAATCTAAGGGAGCGATTATTACTTGTTTTCAAATCTAAAGTAGTATGTATGAATTATTATGAGGTTAGAAATGAAATAATAAGCAGTCATATAAAAGCCATTAAACCCATTAACGATGTTATATGATGAAGCGAGGGAAAAAAGAACTTTACGAATAGAGAATTAAGCTGTTTTTTATTTTCTTTGGTGAAATACATATTTGAGAGATGTAGTTAGTTCGGAATAAATGTAATAAGTTTTAAACGAGGATAAAATACAGTTTAAAGTATGTGGTGAGCGTGAAAGATTTGTTTAGGATGTGTTCAGTTATTTTCTTACTAGAATTGTAGAGGGAAAAATCGAAACCATTATATATACAAACAAACGGGCCCCAAATCTAATTAGGCCCCGTTTCTTAGTGTTTTGTCCGAAGGAAATGGAACTTTGGTCATAACTAGTTTATTATATTCAAAACATCACATCAAAACACTAGGGTCTTTGGCCTTCCCCCTCCGTTCTACAGCATATGTTCTAGATGGCCTCCATTTAGCTTTTTTTGGGGGGGGGTCACGCTGTATATAAATGACAAAAGTCTTTATTCCAAATTTCAAGATTCTGACCATCCTACCGTTTACTGACTTGAAAATTAAAAGATGGCGTAATAAAATGAAAACAATTGCAGCAACTTCTCACTCAAATTTTCGGATTTTGTAATCATGCCCATATGCTTTTATTTTATTTTAGAATTGATAAGTGCTTTTTTCTTCTGAAGAGTTAAGTGTGAAATGAATGCAATAATTGACATAATAATTACAATTATTTATCGCTACGAAACATGTGCTGTCACGAATTGTGCATGTCAACTTACTTAAAGGAATAAACGATGGCCAACATCTGGAAATTTGGAACATAGATTTTTGCCATTTACTTGTTATATGCTCTATAGTTACATCGAGCTTCACAAATTAAAGGATTGCTATAAATAAAATGTGAAATATAATTGAATAAACATATTCCCACGCGCACAGATGTATATATTTATATATATATATATATATATATATATATATATATATATATATATATATACGTGTGTGCGTATGTGTGTGTATTAAATCGAATAAAACTAATCAAAATATATTAATAAAGGAAATCCAGAACTATATTAGTAATGTATAAAGTGTATTAAAAATTATATATATATATATATATATAACTTTTATATATTTTTAATAAATAAGAATATAAATATATAAGTAAAGTTCTAATAATAGTAGGGGGGTAAGTAGTATAATGGATTAATCCGAATCATTTAAAAAACAAACTGATAAATTTAAAAAAATAAATCAATTTTCAATTTGGAGATAGAAACGAATCTCACAGGTAAGAAAGACATTTTTGATAGCATTGATAGGTTAGCCAAATTAATCTGGAGCAGGAAACTAGATCCAATATCCGGAACAAAAGTTTTTTGTTCTTGTGATTAAGGGAGGTGGTGTTTGATCAACACTGCTGGGGATACTGTTTTGTTTTTAAATCCCCGAAGTACTAGTTCATGGTAAAAAACTGATGATCCCTAAAATAATATTAAGACTATTGTGAATTCGAAAAAGCAAGTTGATACAGTGACTTACTGACTAAATAGTTTTCGAACAATGATTGAAAATATATAAAAATTAAATAATTTTTTTTTTTAAGATTAAAAAAAACTTCCAAGGAATACAATCAGTATAAAATAATGAGACTCAACACACATAGTAATTTATAACAAGTTTCTTGTACAGAAGTACAATGTAACAAATAAGATATTGACTCTTGAACGTATCTTGAATGCCGTATTATCAAGACTAAATTACTCCCCGCGTGGTTACCGTTTTTTCATCAGGGTGTAAGGATCTTCTACTATATCATCTTCCTCCGAGCTAAATTCGTCGTTGAATTTTGCTTTCAATATTTCTGTCTTTATTTCGTATAGTTATTATTTCTATAAGGCAACAAACTGTCGAATGTTGAACGCATTTTCTTAGTATACATGATCCCGCCAGGTGATAACGTGGGTTTGTATTACTGTACACATAGATTCGAAAAAGTTGTCAAAAAACAAATATATAACAAATAAATGTTATCAAAAGCAAGATAAGTTACTTTTCTACCTAACTGGATATATTTTTTGTGTTTTTATTCAATGTAACATGTTTATTCAGCTCGAAAAACATGCAGAGTTTACCGATGTATTGGAAAATTCAAAATGGCAGCCGACTCTCTCTCGGAGAGGGTACGTTTGGGAAAAGGTATTATAAATAATAAACTAGACAAAATACTGTTAGAAAACAACCGAATACATGTCAACTTATGTCACGGTAACATATATTGAGCGAATTTCTAACAGTATTTTGTCTAGTTTATTATTTATAATACCTTTTCCCAAACGTACCCTCTCCGAGAGAGAGTCGGCTGCCATTTTGAATTTTCCAATACATCGGTAAACTCTGCATGTTTTTCGAGCTGAATAAACATGTTACATTGAATAAAAACACAAAAAATATATCCAGTTAGGTAGAAAAGTAACTTATCTTGCCTTTGATAATATTTATTTGTTATATATTTGTTTTTTGACAACTTTTTTCGAATCTATGTGTACAGTAATACAACCCCGATAACGTTTTTTTATATTCTCATCTGGAATTATTCTGTAAACCATCGGAAATATTTGAATATTTTTAACTTCAGTGTCGACCCCTGGGCTTTTTCGATGCTCGTTTAAATGTACCGACAAACCTCTCTGCCTGTCTGTTAGATCGCGGATTGTATGCCAGTGTTGTCATACGTTCAATCGCTAACGAACCACAATAATTTTTAAATTCACTTCCGGTGAACATCAAACATCACTTGCTATGGTATTAAACACTTCGTTTAGCGTTCTTATCGTATTGGCAGCTGTTGAATATTTCTGTCTTTATTATAATTTATGAAAATCTCTCGTCATTTAGAGTAACTATCTAGAATCACTAAATAATAATATCTATGTAGTGGCCATGGGTAGTCTATATGAATACGTGACCAAGGGATATCCGTCTTTAACTAGAACTGATTTGTTACTGATGGTGATTTGGATGTTAGTTGACATCCTTTACAATGCTTCACCACATCCTCAATGTATTGGTTCATTTTCGGCCAATACGTAAAACTTGTTCTTATCTCGTCACGGAATATAACTGTTGTTAAATGTGGGAATTACAAGATGACATCGTTTTGGCACCAAATTATTTATTTTTTAAACAGAAAAATAGTAAAACGTTAGAGCAACAGATTATGTGAAATGCTGTGTCAGTCATCTTGAAAAAGTATTCCCCTTTGCGATCCAGGGGAGATAACTCTTTACTTTTCGGTTATTTTCCTTTATAACACTTTTCATGAGTGATTTCATTCTGAATATACTCGGATGACCCAAATGAAATTCTTTCAAAAATTTCCTTCGTCGAACTCGTGAAATTACTACTCCTGTCGCAAACATCAATGTCTCATGATAAAGTAAAAATGGCGATATCTTTTTTTTAATATTTTCTATCCCTTTTACTTGTTTACTCGTGTTGGTTATGTATTCGTTTATTTTATTCGCTTTTAAAATTTCATTCAGCGTAATCGGTAATTTGCTAACTGTGTTAATCGATACTTCCGTTAGTTTTTTTTCGTCTTGTTTCAGTGTCGCAATTTTCTTGAATGGCATATATTGTAATTTGAAGTTTTAATTTAATAAAATTACATTCCGTCTTTGTAACGTATGTACGGAATGGGTAGGAACACCTTTTTTTCTATTCAAAAATCGACAAAAATGATTTGTGATCGGTTTGTAAAATGAATTCTCTTCCATGAATAAATCTATGAATTTTTTGTGTGAAATATACATTATTGTCTTTGTTGCCTTCTTCTCAATTTGACTATAGTTTTTGTTACTCTATCCTCGGATTTATGTACGTACACCTATGTCTTAATCAGTTACGTCTGCAGCTACAATTAGTTCATTTTTTTCGGATCGTGGTCTTTTTATGCTAGATCCAATAATAAGCACTTTTTTTTATATTTTATTAAATGTAGTAACGCATTCTCTCGTCGAGTACCACTCAATAATTTATTCAATGACGCTCTCAATGAGTGCATATAAGGAAAATATGTAGTAGTTTGCTAACCCAAGAAATGATTGTAGTTTAGTTACGTTATCCGGAATAGGCATATTTTTTATGGCTTGCGTTTTATTTTTTTCATTTTTTTTTCTTTCATGATAAAAATATGACTCAAATATTCTATTTTGTTCATAAAATATTCACACTTTTCAAGTGCAACCTTAAATCCGTATTTCTCATTTCTTTTAAAAACTTCGGACGTGACTTTTGTTTTCTCCAAAATTTTCACTCCTTATTAAAATGTATGCCTTTGCGTATTTCAGACCAGACAACATTGTATCTATAATTTGTTGAAACAGGTTTCTACTTTCAAACCGAAAAGCAAACTTCTTAATCTATATATAACATTATATGTGTATTTGTGGTTAAATACTTTATACATTTTTCTTCTGCTTAGACTTGTAGATATGATTCTGATAAATCAATTTTCGAGAAGGCTTTGTCTTAATTAAACTTTGAAAATATCTCCACCCCTGTGGGAAGTGGATGTGAGTGATCCCCTTAGACATTCATTCAAACCAGTGAGTAGTTTTTCTTTTTTATGTGATCGATAGTTGATACCCATTAAGAGTAGTCTATTTTATTAATTACTCCATTTACATAAATCTTAGTTTTTATCGTCAAGTGTTACATTTTAAAACGAAATTACATATAAAATGCAGTTTCTGTAAAATCTAGGAGGGGAAATATTATATATTTCGATAGATTTAAATATATTTTGTTCAGATTTCGAAAAAATAAATAGGGGCATATTTATTTTTTCGAAATTTGAACAAAATATATTTAAATCTATCGAAATTTCTATTATGCAATATAAGAGTTCAAATAAGTAAAAAATATTTATTTTTTTAAATTTAAATTGAACAAAAACTTACCTTGTAGTTGCAATTAAAAAATGGACATAAATTTCATATTAATTTGTTTTTTTCTAATTAATATACACTATTATCAGTTGAATTGCCAAGAAAAAGAAACTTCGTAAAATTAATTAATTTTTAAAAGATTAAAACGATTAAAATTCCATTATTTCAAAATATTCCGTTACAATATAGATTTTTAATTAATTGTGTTTAAATTTCTTTGTAAATATTAAATTTTAATATAAACATGGCTCTTGCCAGCTATATTATCTCCAGATTAAAACCGATTAAAAATATTATTGCACAAAAATTAAACATTTTGTAGGCCCATTATGATATCTTGTTTGTCTCTTTTTACCAAACAAAAGTATGGAGGCCGGTAATTAACCAAATGAACACTCGTACATATTTAGTAAAACAGTATTTCATATTTAATATTCAAATGTTTATAAGATTATTAATCATTAAATTGTGTAAATCTTAAAACCCAACAAAATTATAACAAAGATTAATTGAAGTTTGAAGATAAACAAAGGTTTTAAAAAATCATTAAGTCGCTTCTGTTTTTCCATAGTTCGTACAGTTAACACAAGTCTGACCTCACGAGATCATGCGTTCCTTTTTTTCACATTCGTTTGGCAGTCCCTAAGGATTAATTATTCGTATTATTTAGATTCTTCGGACTACTTTTCTCATCTTATTGTTATTTTCTTAACGTTTCGTTAATGTAACCTCCGATCTTCTTCATGTGTATCTTGTCGAATGCGGGAATCTTTCTGTCGAACTCGGGAAACTGCACGGAATTTAGTAGAAGCCCTTTATTTAATCCACAGAGGTATTCTGCTTTCGTTCTGTCAGCCATGACTGTGTAGAAGTCCTAATTCGCGATTGCATTTTAAGTATCAACCGCACTGAGGAGTGACCCTTCTACTTCCAGTAAAACTGAATTTTACCAAGTACTTTATCCACTGCGCGACAGATCTTTGCAAAATACACTTAAAGAAGGTCGGAGATTATATCGGCCGAAATATTATGCAAATAACACTAAAAATGAGAATAATAGTCTAAATAATCCAAATAATACGAATTATCAATCCTCATCTCAAATTTCAAAAACAAAATAAAAAATATCGGTTGATGTTTCGTCGTCAATTTTTACTCAATCAAATGTCGAGTCAGAATTCATGGTATCAATCGCCATTGAATTGTGAAATTGTGACAACAAAAGTAAAAGGTTTTAGTTTCATGATATAATAAATATTTTGCGTGTGGGTGACTGTTTTCTAGCGGGAAAAATCCCGTATTCATAATTGTGTATTTTGAAATAATTGTATATTTTGAAAGTTTTAATTAATTTTTAGACTTCAGCAACTATTTTGTACGCGTATACACCAAACAAACTCTAAAACGGCAGGATACGCGTAAACGGGCACCGCAGTTTAAACACCTGAGAGAAAGCATTGGTTTTTTTTTTTTTTTTTTGTAATTTTATCAGCGTTGTTATCGTGTTGTGAGAGGAATTCACACTGAAGTTTCAACCTTATTACAGTTACAGGATAAGTATTTGCATTTTTGTTTCTTACAGACGCAAAGCCGAAGTGAGTGTTTCGACCTCGATCCTAGATTTTTTCCTAATGGCTCAACACTTATCAAGGCCAAAAAACCTTGAGGATAAGACTTAATGCAAATTGGCAGTTGAATTATGATGGATTCTATAATATGATTGAAAACCTTTCTGAACCACGGTCTAGGTCGTAGTCCTAAGTAATTCGCAAGGACCTGTGGCTAGTAGATAAATTACTTTGTAAAAATCAATTGTTGCACTCATTGAGACCGATACTCCAAAGACGATTGCGAATTACTCAGGACGTGTAACCCCGTGATGGTTGAGCGAACGGTAGCTTCAATAAAGGGTTCCGTTCAAAATTCCGTGCAGATTCCCGAGATCTACAAGATACATCTGAAGAAGGGTGGACATTACAACGACTGAAACGTTCTGGTTAAATCCACTCAAAATATAAACAGTAGTCGAAAGAATAAAAAAATACGGAATCAAGTATTTATTTTAAAACCGTTTAAATTTGAACAATAAATAAATTATAATAAAACGTTTAATCATTCCTGGCATTTATTTAAATGACAATTTTTACGGTAAGAAGAAAGAAAATATTTATTGTTTTAAAAATATATAAATTGTTACAATTTTTAATAAATATAGAAAAGACATATTCGTTTAATTCATTTAAAGAATATTTAACTGACAATTACAATTATTTTATTGGGAAAATATTACAGTTTTTTTTTGCTTAATTCAATTTAACTTTATATAAATAGATTATTTCAAATGAAATATTAACAGTAAATTTTGCAGACAGGTGAAAACAGCAAGTGTGGAATTGCTATGCGGTTCCACTAGCGCATAATTAAGACCAGTATTGGATTCTTCAAACAAAAAAAAAGTTTTGTTTTTTTTCTTTTGTAAGAAGCTTTGTTTTGAATTGCATCTTCAAGCAAAAAATAAAAACACTACACATATAATATATGTCGTTACTCGTGTGGAACGCTGTTTTAGATAGGAAATAATTTGAAATATAGTCATATTTTCCGTAAATGAAAGGTAAAAATAACATTTAGAATATGAGGTCACGTAATTAAAAAAAACTGTTAGCGAGGTGGTGTTTTCTAAAAATAAACAAAAAACAACTAAGTTGTTACCATTGTGTTTCTGTGAAACGTTAAATCGTTAGTTTTTTTTATGATTTTAAATAAAAAAAAAAAAATAAAATAATTCAAATGAAAACTGATCAAATAATCACTTAAATGTTGAAACATTTTTAATATATTTTTCACTACGATAGTATTTGCTTGGTTTTATTTTTATTTTATGAAACGAAGAAATTTTATTTGTTGAAAATAAATTACATTTTTTTAGGTGTCAATATATTTCATTTATTTTATAACCCTAACCGATCATCAACTTTAATGATCTCGGATGGAATCGCAGGAAAATTCAAATGATGTCTTTAGATTCGGTGAAAAAAAAACTTTATTGAAATTTATTTGAATTTTCTGTTAACATATCGATTTCTATAGCGCACAAACAAATACTGACTTTTAGTGAGACAAAATTCTGTTGCCGACAAAGTAGGCTCCCTTTACCAGGCTAGAAAACTCCGAGCCACCATTCGTCCAGGCATGTTGCTAGATATGAGCTGGTACTCCAACCACTAGTCTCCCCTTCTTTTGCAATGTACAACAAAGAGTATCTAACCCAATAAGTCTCAGACAGTCTACCAAGTTTCAGTCTCTACCCCATCACCGCAATTTCGCATCCCCTTTTCTGTTTTATAATTACTTCAACGGAATCTACTCTGGTGAACATATTGCAATCGTATTATCGAATGTGAATATTTCCGATTAATGGGAGTAACAGCAAAATCCCATCCCTTCATCGTAGAGATCTCAATATGCCGATAAAACTTTCTATTCTAATAGCTTCTTTGTTTGGGCCGCTTGTCTTTGGAATTCTCTCTCTGATCCTTGTTTCCGCGACTGTACCAACGTGCTGAAATTTAAATGCAATGTGAACAACCATCTTCCTGTACAACTTCCCACTTAGGACGCCCACTAGTAATCTGACCTGTAATCACAGTAACCCTTACGTCAAGTGGCTGTGTTCCTTGTGTGCGTTGAAAAAATGTTTTTAAATTAATATTATAATCCTGGACTATTTAGTTTCTGTGAACTGACATTCTTCTTTCGATTTAAAATATGTTCTTAAACGGAATGATTTTGAATAAACGCACTCTTTTCGATCGTTAATATATTTTGACATGACGAATCTTGATAAATGTTAACCTATCAGGATTCGTCAGGAGACACGGCGCCACCAAATCAAAATGTTGGCAGTCGGTTGCTGAAATCACATAAACATCTCATCTAAATGCCAACATCTTGCTTTTTGTGACAAGAAACGTTTCACGGGGAAAAGAAACATTTTTAGCGATTGCTTCTTAAGAATTATTCATATGTACCAGCTGAGTACCCGTCTTACGCAGGTTATCACTTATTGTATATTGAATAATATATTTAGTTTGATTATTTCAAATGATTTAGTCATATTTAATGGAGATATGATTGTTATTTTTACCAACACATAAAATATTTTCAAAGAAATTACAGTCGTAAAATTAGTAATTTATTTGTGAGCTATTTGCGTAAAAAGTGTGATTATAATATGGGAACAAATTGAACAAATAATACAAGAAAAACGAGTTTTTCAGCTAAATTAATGCAAAGTATTTTTATCACACCTACAAGGTGCCTTAAATAAGTTTCCAGACTTTTTTGTACAGGGATTCAAAATTGTCGCACAATCTGGAAAATTCACTATGTTATTGCTGTCCATCTTATGAGAAAACGTATTTTTGTGATTTCAGGTTCAAATGAACAGCTACAGAAAGAATTAGAATACACCCTACTAAAGCCTGATTGTCACAACTGGTGAATTTCAAAAATGCAATCTAGACGTGAGGACATTTTAGAAGAACGATATGCAATAAAATTATGTTTTAAACTTGCAAAAGAATGACATAAAAATGTATGGAACGCTTCAACCTGCTTTTGGGCCATCTTGCATGAATCGAGCATCAGTTTTTGAGCGGTATAAGAGATTCAAGGAAGGCAGGGACTGTGAGTGATGATTAGAGGTGTACGAGGAGTAAGAAAGTCAACACACCAGAGTTGATTGGCCAAATAAAGAATTTCATAGATAAGAACCATCCTATGTCTATAGAGATAATAACTGCACGGTTTGATGTCAGTATGGAAACTGTACACACAATTATTAGCGAAGAGCTGAAGATACGAAAGATTTGTGCAAATGTACCTCAACTACATCTATTTGACTAAGACGGGCATCAAGACAGTTCCTCACACTTTTCTGCGACTTTTGGTTATTCCTTAAACGCAAGCAGCTACGTGGCTGTAATGAGACAATTTAGGAGATAGAAGGAACTGTGATGAGGTTCATTGGTACGCTCACACAAGAGGGCTTCCACGGGGCCTTCCAGAAGTTGTTGGGACAGTACAACATGCGTTGCAGCCGGAGAAGATTAGTTCGAAGGGAATTAATTTCGTGTGTATTATCATTAAAAGTGCGCATACGAGAAAAGTCTAGAAATTTATTGAAGGCACCTCGTATGTGACCGATAAGAAGACTCATTTATTTTGATCAATAATACAATATAATCTTTTGCAATACTGCATATATATATATATATATATATATATATATATATATATATATATATATATATATTCATAATCAATGAATATTTTGTTATTCATTAGGATTTTTATTGTTCTAAACACACATAGGAGTGGCCTGGCAAGGCCACAGAGCAGACAACCAAGCAAAAATAAACTTAAGCAAAATTCATCCCAAAGTGGCAAGACTAAAGCCGGCGTGACAGGAGACTATATATATACAAATGTAAGCAAATTTAGGCATATTTTATTGGTTTGAAAATATAGATTCGTTTTCGCCAATTGTCATAAAATGTAAACAAGCAATAGTATTATAATTTTTAAAAAAAACTGCAAATTTTCGTGTAGTTCTGTCCCATAGAACCAAAGATATGAACATTTCAATATTCAATTTGGATACAAGTATAGATATATCCATATATATATATATATATATATATATATATATATATATATATATATATATATATATATTAGCCGCACTGATAAGTTGTGATACAACGAAACAGTACTGAATGTGGATGACTATATATATGGGCTTGTGTTGTGGATGCTTACCACTTGCAAGTTCTCCATAGAAAAGTCGCTTTGAGAGACGATCATCACCCATATGTACATAACACCAAAAGATGGAGGAAGTGAGGAAGCGTGGCTTTGGAAATCTTTTTACCCGAATATGATGTTCAGCATGTTAAAAATATACCTTTTGTCCTAAAAATCTTATGGATAAACATCTGAAGAAGTTGGTGAGGACAGGATATTTTTATGGACACATAAATCGTAAAATTGCCTACCCACTAATGAATGTAATGGAAAAAATCCAGGAAATAAACGAAGGTTATAAAAAAGAAAACGTGAGTCTTTGAATTTTCAACAAAATTTTACATTATATATATATATATATATATATATATATATATATATATATATATATATATAGGCAACATTTTTCATTTAAACAAACATTGTTAAAGACAACATAGAGCGTTTGTTTAGTTCTACTTTTTTTATTTTTTGAATTTTTTGATGATGTTTTTTGTGTATAAATATTAATTGGTGGAGACGTCCCTCCATGGAATGGACTATTTCGTGACATCACTTCCTCTAGTTACGTCACTTCCGGTATCGAGTACCGGTTTTCGGCAGTCAGAGATTGGCACTCGGCCAAGCAGGTTGTGTGCAGACGCCACACTGTTGATCAATTGTATTACGCAACTCACTTTGCCTATAATTTATGTGAATACATGTTTCGTTCCTAAAAATCCTGTGTTCCTTTCGTTTATTACCATTTAATCCCATAACAACTGGCGACCTCGGATTCGACTTTCGCACGGCTTAACTCCACAAAAAAATTCTAATTGACTTCAAAAGAACGTCGGATTTACAAGCTAAAAAGACGGCTGGCAATTACGTGCTAAAAACAAAAAAGAAAACGATCACATGGCAAAGTTATCGACTAAATTGTTAGTTAATCTTTTTGCCTCTATATTTAAATTGGAAAGAACTGTTCTAAACACAGTTTTGTTAATGTTTAAAAATTAATTGGTTGCTTATTGAAAGAAGAAAAAAAAGAAAAAAGGAGAACAATGTTGACCCAATTTTCACCACGAGAACAATTCTATTGTAAACTGTCGACTGTTTATTGGTATGCAAATTTGAACAGTTTTAAATGAAGTGAAAAGCTTTTTTTGCCTTTGTTTTGGCTTCTAACTTATGCAATATTTTAACGGGAGTGAAATGTTTTCCCCCCCTTTTCGTTTTACATGGACCAAAAGAAAGATACTTTTTTCACTGAGTGGAATTTTCTGAAATATTCTATCTTTAATTGCCATTTTGGTTAACTGCCAAACAATTCCACAAGTAGTTTTATTCTTTTGCAACTGTATTATACCACAGTACATATTTTTTTTGTTTTGTTTCACAAGTAAAACTTTTTTTTTATTCACTCTCATATTAGGTTATCTCAAGCACACACTTAAGGAAAGGACATTTTCTTTTTTCTTCTTTTTTAATATTATTTTATCTCTTTTCTCCAGTCAAAACGGAAATAATTTTTTTTCGTGTGTTTGAAAAAAAGCTATTAAAAGATTGAGGGCGTTAAAGCAGTATTAATACAGCTAATAAAGGCTCAGATGGACCAGCAGTAGAAAGCTGAGGAAAATTTAAAAGACGTGATAAACAGCTCCAGTTACAATTTCAAGATAGGCAACAAGCGTTGGAGGAGAGAATGCTACTACAACAACAGAGACTGGAAGAGCTGTTGTTAAAAATATTCGATAGAACAGAACACAGGGACGACAGTTTTGCTTTTCCCCAAAGTGCAATATGGAACGCTATAGAAACATTCAACTACCAACCGGAGTTGGATGGGACGTTTAACGCTTTCTATCGGAGATATGAGGACCTATTCACTGTGGATTGTCAACAGTGGAGCAACACTAAGAAAGTTCGCCTACTTTTTAGCAAATTAGGGACCACATAACATAGCAAGTTTGTAGATTATCTTCTCTCCAGGAAGACGAGTGAGTTAGAATTTTCTGAAGTGGTTAAACTTTTATCTGAACTGTTCAGCCCGAATTCTACGCTCTTTCATGGAAGATGGAAGTGCTTGAATCTGCAAAAAAAGCGACGATTATCTAACCTTCGCGTCCGTGGTAAATACATACTGCAATGATTTCCGTCTATCTGACTTATCGGCAGATGACTTCAAGTGTTCAATTGTTGCATCCAAAAACGCTGAGATTAGACGACGTGTTCTCTCTAGACTTGAGAGCGAACAGGGCCTCACCCTCCAGAAGTTGGCCGAGGATTGTCAACGTGCAGTCTGCGTAAGGAACAACTCGAGACACGTCGAGGAGTCAGGCGCAACAGTCATTAGAAGGACAAGCTTCAGACCGGAAAATACTCACCCCGAAAAAGCAAAGCTGGAAGTAAGAAAACTCAAATTACACCTAATTAGCACCACCCAGTCACATTTACAGCAAAAGAGAAATCGAAAAAGGAAGCTCAAACGGAATCTGCCAAAGGAGGCAAAAAAATGAAACTGCAAAGCCGGAAGCTAAAAATAAAAACGCACCAAAAGAATTCCCCAAGCCAAAGCAACCTAAGAACGCTCAAGGGGCCCCAACAGATGAAGCACTTCAACAATTTCTACATGTGTATAGGATTACACCCAACCCGAACACACCAACAGCAGTCTCATCTGCAGAAACGATGTTTGCGCGGAAAGTGAGATCCATTTTTGACAAGCTCTTACCCAAACAGTCAAGATCACTAGTGACCACTTATGCACCCAGTAAACGTTTCATACCAAGTGAAAAGGGTGTTTTTCAAAAGTTATAAAAACAACACATCATTCTGTGAAGTGGGTACAATTACTAAGAGAGTCGGTGACATGGTATATATCATCCAATGACCAACATATACCCACAAACGTCACCGGAACCAACTAAGATGTAGATCAGTTGAAACCAGCGACAGTCCACCAATGGAAGAGTAACCAATAGACACTGTCTTCGAAACTTTTGATTTTGAACCTCCTCAACCAACACCTGAACTACGGCGGTCGTTCCGTAAGAGAAAGTTTACCGAGCCATTGATGGTAACCCCTAAAAGGAAGAGTTGCTGACAGTTTTTACAAACAAAAAACTTTTGAGGGAAGTGTTGGAGACGCCCATTCATGGGATTAATGGACTACATCTAGTAGACAACGTTGGACAGAGATTACGTATCGAGTACCGCTGCCCGGCAGTCAGAGATTGGCACTCTGCCAAGCAGGTGGTGTGCAAATGCTCCACCGTTGAGTAATGGTATTACTCAACTCACTTTGCCTGTAATTTATGTGAATACATGTTTCGTTCCTAAAAATCCTGTTCCTTTTGTTCATTACCATTTAACCCCATAAAATTAATAAATGTCCCATAGTTAAATTTGTCTCTTCGCAGTATGTTTTTTTTTTTTTTTTTTTGTTTTTTTGTTTTTTGTTTTTTTGGGGTTTTTTTTCGCTTTTTGTCTTTCATCAAGGCATCGTCAGGAATATGTAAGATTTGGTTGTGCTGACAGGGCGAATGGTATTAGAAGTAGTAGTCGGAAAACGGTTCCCCACTGGGCAAAACACCAACTAACCGTTTTCCCACTATTACAGCTAATACCATTCGCTCTTTCAACACAACCAAATCTTACATATTTCTGACGATGTCTTGCTGAAAGACGAAAAGCAACCAAATCACGACATGCTTCGGAGAGACAAATCTAAGTATGGGACGTTTATTAATACCATTGATTTATACACAAAAAAAAAAACAGCATCAAAAAAATTGAAAAAATAAAAAAAGGGTATAACTAAACAAAACCTCTTTGTTATCCTTATCAATTTTGATACTGGAGATATCCATAATCGTACGTAATTTTGATACTGGAGATATCCATAATCGTACGTAATTTTGATACTGGAGATATTCATAATCGATGTAGGATATCTGTGGAGACTTGTTATCGCTCAAACTTCAGACTGACAGCTAGTGGACAACGTTGGACAGAGATAAGACTACACAGAGGCATTTTCAAAAGAAATTCTGTCATCAGATTTTATGATAACCATGATGCCATTTTATGATAACCATGATGCCATTTTATGATAACCATGATGACATTTTATGATAACCATGATGCCATTTTATGATAAACATGATGACATTTTATGATAACCATGATGACATTTTATGATAACCATGATGCCATTTTATGATAAACATGATGACATTTTATGATAACCATGATGACATTTTATGATAACCATGATGACATTTTATGATAACTATGATGTGACATTTTATGATAACCATGATGACATTAAACAAGATAAATTTATAGCCGACATCACACCTCTCTCTCAAGAAGTGTGATGTCGGATATAAATTTGCAGCCACAAAAGAAAAAAATGAACCACGTGAAGCTATTTTGAAAATAAAGTAGACTAAAAAGTTGAAAATAATTGAATTGGTATGTCAGATAGTGCGAGTCTTTTGGACTCCAGGGTGGGCAACACCAGGCAACGTCCCAAACCTGCTCACGATACGGTCTGATCTAAAGGGTTGATAGCAGTCATGTTGCATGTATTTAGATTATTTCTTATGCACTCAGGCAAAATCTTCCTCAGTCTGTCATGCGCCCTAGGGCAGGGGATATCCATGTGTGTTATGGAGTTGATACAAGGAGTTTACATGGCCGAACTACATAAGACACCAAGTGTGAAAAGGCATCCATAATAACACCAGTATCAAGTTTTGTATGAATCATGATTGAAAGAATCTTTTTCGCTCAGTTTGCAGACGCATATGCACCTGACCATAGCACGGCCATTATATCAAAGCCGCTGCAGATCAGAGGCATTTGAAGCCCATGCTTCACTGTCATGCGAGATGGCGGGGCGAGCACTGGCTGAAAAGACTTTGCTCCAAATCCTGCAAGAAAGAATTGGCAGTAGCTTCCAGAAGTTTCCGCAAGCAACGCAACAGCTAGAAGTGATAGCACGTTTGCAACCACCAGCAACATTCAACATGTGGCGTTGTGTTATTTGCGGAAAATCAATGGCGAATGGCTGTTGTGATAACGCAAAGTGATTTGTAACTTTCCATTGGTAAGTTTTGGGTTCTATTGGTCGAATTGTCGGATTACTTATATTTTAACCAGTCTGATGTTTAAAAAAGGTATTCCCTTGCCAATCCAAGACTTGCGAGTGAAATTGTGTACGATTAGAATGTTCACAAACTAACGCCATCTATTTTAGCGCCTCCTAAAATGGACGGGGATGGATTTTTTTTATGACATTGGCCTTCAATCTACATCCAACACAGCGTTTGTGTCACATCTTAATGTAGATGAGGAATGAATGCAAAACAAAAATCTTCTTATTTGGATTAACGTTTTCGACTCGGACGTTGTTCGCACAATGTTGTAAACTTCGACCTTCTTCAGGTGTATCTTGTCAAACTCGGGAATCTTTCTGTCGAACTCAGAAACCTGCGCAGAATTTCGACAGGAACCCTTTGTTTAATACATAATACATAATACATAATACTTTCGTTTTGTCATTACGGTGTAGAAGTTCTTAATAATTCGCAATTGTATTTTAAGTATCGACCGCATTGAGAATTGACGCTTCAATTTCCAGTAAAACTTAATTTGACCAAGTACTTTATCCACTGCGCGACAGATCTTTGCAAAATACACTTAAAGAAGGTCGGAGATTACATCGGCCGAAACATTATGCAAATAACACTCAAAATGAGAATAATAGTCTAAATAATCCAATACAAATTATCAATCCTCATCTCAAATTTCAAAAACATCGGTTGATGTTTCATCGCCCCTTTGTACTCAATCAAGTGTCGAATCAGAATTCATGGTATCAATCGCCACTGAATTGTGAAATTGTGACAACAGAAGTAAAAGGTTTTAGTTTCATGATATAATAAATCGGGTGACAAAAAAATCCCGTATTCATAATTGTGTATTTTGATTATAAAAAAAAAAATTAGGCGTGAGCAAATATTTGGTATGCGAAACAGTCTCAAATTAAGGTGGAGCCAAAGTTAGTGTTTCGACCCTGATCCGGCATTGTTTTGTTTCGTCTTTGTTTTTTGTTTGTTTTTTTGTTTTTTTGCTTTTTTGTTTTTTGTTGTTGTTTTGTTTTTTGCTGTTCTTTGTTTTTGTTTTGTTTTGTGTGTTTTTTTTTTTTACTAATGCTTCATCACTTATCAATGCGAAAAAACCTCGATGATAAAAGTTGATGAAAATCGACAGTTGAATGATGTTGTGAAATGTGGTGTGAGTGAAAATCTTCATAAAAACGGACGACACAGAAAACAGCAACTCTTCTCCCACTGCCAGAAACAGTGTTTACAGAATGTGAGGACTAAAAGATAAAATATGATGAAGCGGGAGTTGTGAGACTGCTGAAGATAAACTCGACGTCTACTTCCCACTTGACCACAATTCCAGACATAGGTTTAATGTTGGGGTTTATCAAAGACGTGTTCGCACTCATCATTATTAAATTCCAGAAAATCGGTAACAGATTAAAAAATAAAATGGCGACAAATAAACCACAAGAAATGGTACTTAAATCTTGCATGCATTTCCTTGTCGCTTCGACACTGATACTCTCACTCTCACGTGTTTGCCTATCTCATTCTCTCTGTTTATCTATCTGTCTATATCGTTTCCTTCTCATGATCGAAGACAAATCGTGATGAATATGACTATTCTGCACTCATTCACCTTTCGCGTGCCCCGTTTCTTCGTCATTGCCAGCAGATGGCGTGTCACTCACTCCATTTTCTTTTGCACCTTGACGCTTCCCTTCCCCCTCTTCTACACACGTATACATACACTTTTTGAACTGATCGCTTTTTTTTCTATGTCTTTTTCTTCCTCATTACCTAAATACTAGTATTCGTCTTCTTTCTCTCTCTCTTTTTCTACCTCTCTCTCTCTCTCTCTCTCGTCTAATTTTTCCTTCTTTCTTTTTTTCTAATAATACTGACCTATTTCCGAGTCGACACACAGTCAATTATTAACCACACTAGTAATTATATGTGCCATCGGGGTGCAAATAACGACAGAAATATGTTTTATAAAATCTATATACTATTAAAAAGTTATGCTCTTCACAAAAAAGGAGATAGGCAGAGTTAGGGTTATCAAGGCAGTAGTTTTTTCGATGTCAATACTTGAGTTCGAATCTCATGTAAGTCTGAAAGACGTTTTTTAAAATTTGATACCTGTTTATGAATTTCAAGAAATGAAGAAAATAATTTTTAAAAAATGCATAAATATTTCTTTTTGGCCTGTAACTTTTGGGATAATCTGTAAAAAATGTACGCATAAAGGGTATTCAGATATGGGTGTGTTTTTTTGTTTTGGTTTGTTTTGTTTTGTTTTGGTTTGGTTTTTTGTTTGTTTTTGTTTTTCCAAAGTGATTTAGTTTTATGTAAAAACAAAAATTCTAGGAAAGATTTCATATGGTCATCAAGCAAGAAACCTGTGTTCATCTGAAGCCACAACTACATCACTACACTCTTTTAGTCTTAAACGACTTTGCCCCCAAATAATCCTTTCATGTGTGTGTGTGTGTGTGTGTGTGTGTGTATGTGTGTGTGTGTGTGTGTGTGTGTGTGTGTGCGCACGCGCGTATGTGTGTGTGCGTGTGTGTGTGTGTGTGTGTGTGTGTGTGTAAAATTAGCGTGAGAGAACTTCAGAAAAAGTTCAAATTAGGCGATCACGTGCTATTTCCTTTCGTTTGACTTGAAACAGACGGTACCGATGTTGTTATTATCTTAAGTAATGCATACACACACACATATATATGTGTGTGTGTGTGTGTGTGTGTGTGTGTGTGTGTGCGTGTGCATTAGTCTTAGTTAATGCTCTGTACCCAATATTGAGCATAGCATTACCGTATTAGGTATTACTTGATGATGATAGTGAAAACACAGTAAATAAAAATAAAAAACAAACATGCTTCTTCTATATTCATTAAAAATACAAACAATTTCAAGTTTTTATGATAAAGAATCTGTATTTTTCATTAAAAAAAAATTGTCAGCTAAATATTCTTTAAGACGATAAAACAAATGTCACTTGTTGACGTGTATTTATTTGAAATTTTACTATTATACTATGGTAGGACGACATAATTTGAATTGGGAACAATTCACTTTAAAATTTATAAATTCAAACTATTTTACTTTAGCGATATCATATTAAGGATATATATATATATATATATATATATATATATATATATATATATATATATAGTTTTGTTTTGTTTTTGTTAATATAATTATACACTGTTTTGCGATACGTTTTGAATGAATTCAATTATTTACGAAAGTACATTTTTACCTAAATGCGAGTTGGGAATAATTTTTCCTTTAACCAATTTGGTACCCTCATATGGAAAGCGGCATTTATATTGCTGTTTTTTTTTTTTTAAATATAATTATACACTGACACGTGTTTCAGAGGGGCTGAATCTAGCGAGATTGGAAATCGGGACCCAATGGTAAGAAGCTTAATCTCTTACCACTCGTCCACCTCGCTGAATGTTCGGATATATCGCGTTTTACATAGATGTTATTTGTTTTTGTTTTGGCGATACGTTTTGAATGAATTGAATTATTTATGAAAGTGCATTTTTACCTAAATGCGAGTTGGGAATAATTTCCCATCTATATCAAAACATCAACTGACGAATTTGTTGCATTTGATAGCTTGAACTGTGTGGGCTGAGTTTGAGATGTTTCTGTGAAAACGAAGTCATGAAAATTATACTTACAGTGTCAATTTAAATTTAAGGCATATACACGCTCTTGCAAAATTGAGCACTCTGATTTCCTTTATAACACGAAATTCCAAGACATATATATGCCCAATACATATACATATATATATATATATATATATATATATATATATATATATATATATATATATATATATATAATCAACAGACAGTTTGTTTCGCTGTATCACAGCTCATCAGTGTGGCTACAAAAGCACCTAACCCAAGCTCGCGATCATGTCAACAAACATCGAGTCAATAGACAGTAGCCCTACCCGATGGACCACTGGATTAGTGCAGTCGGCAATGATATCTAACAATGCTTTCAAACATTACCAGCTACTCTTACAGTGCTCCGTTTGTTTATATTTACAAAGAGTATTGTATTTCACTCAAATAAGACTGCATAGAATCTTCGCGTTTCATTCCTTAGGGAATCGTTAGCATAAAAATATATTGGAATCCGTGTTACCTGTTTATATATATATATATATATATATATATATATATATATATATATATATATATATACTGTGCAGCTCTCACGTATTGAGCACTGTTGAAGTCAATACTGCAAATAAAATATTATATCTCTCTGTAATATATATATATATATATATATATATATATATATATATATATATATATATATATATATATATATATATGTGTGTTACTTCTTTTTCTCTGGTGCTGCTACTCACACTGACGGCTGTTTTAACGTCTCACGACGCCATGTTGCCACCAACTCAACGGTGCGTGTAATAAGTTAATAATTTAGCCGCGAGACGCCAGCGAGATTCGTCCAGGCCACGGGCGGGCGTCGTCGACAGGGCTCATCTGACGCTGGGGGGAGGGGGAGTGGCGAATGCACCCGGGACTTGTGCCACACGCAAAATCACCTCCCTCTCTATCACTCCTTCCTTTAAATCTTTCTCCTTGAACACGTATTCGTTCACCATTCAGATAAGCATTGACAGACAACGGTGACATCTTGTAAGACAACGAATAGCAAACTTACCGCTCGGGAGCAGGCCCTGGTTCACAAACACATTTAGTCTGACCCGCGAAGCATTTTTCTAAAATTTATTTGCTACTAGCCGATTTACCCGAGCTTTGCTACGAATATATTTGTATTACACAATACTAATTGTCATTCTTTTAATATTTATGTAATTACAGGTTCGAAACCAAAACTTCTGGGTAAACGACATTTCTTGTACCACTGGTAAAAATGTAAATGAAAGTTCTACATTACGTAGAAAAACAAAAACTGTACAGGTCCGTTTTCAGTTTGTGTTGCTCCCAAAAATGTAAATTAGGATTTTTGCCGATAAACTAACCTTGGTTGTGTATATAAAAAGTACCCCATTTTTAATAAAGGAAGGACTTTCACATAAAAATTTAATAAACAAAAGACACGGCAAAAATTGAATTACACTTGTAAATCATATCTAAAAAATAGCACGGTTCGTAAACTGCAGAAGTACTAAACAGATAAAAACACCCGCATTTTTGTACTTCTGCAATTATTTTTCTTTGAGTGACGCTGAGACATAAAGCGACACCCCCCTCCCCCGAAAAAAAAAAAACATAATTACGTCGAAACTCCCCCACACAAATATATATTATCAACTAAATCAATTACCCAGACAGGAAAACATAAGATCTTTCTCCAAAGAAAATCGAAGAAAAAAAAGTGAAAAAAAAAAAAAAAAACACGTAGGAATATATCTGATATAAAAAGCATTACTTTACCTTGTTTCTTTTTCAAAGTATTATGGAAACGATAATAAAATTCAGACAGTCAAGTGAATAGTTGAAAAATTATTTTAAAATCGTCCGTAGGAAATAAATTTTAACCTTTTGGTAAATGTGCTTACACCTTACAATGAATCGAAATTTATAGCCAAGACTTTAATAGAGGGCTAACGATTTAAAATATTTCATCGAAAAATAAAATCATCCTTAGCCTAATTATTTATTTTTTTTATCAATATTTGTAACTTTTACATTTATAGAAAATAAATAATTTAAACAAATCATTTTATCACCATATCTCTCGATTTGGTTAAAAACTATATCCGTTCATAACCGGGAGTGAAATATCAGTGAAAATTACTTAAAATGTGCCAGTTTAGCAAATAGTACAAAATAACTTGAATTAAAATAATTTAAATAAATTAACTTTAAATAATACTCTTAAGTAGAACAATTACATCAATTACATTACTATAATCAGTAATTTTAATTGAGCGAATTATTTAAAAAGATTTTCTTTAATATAATATGCAAATTAGATTAGTTCTATTATGTACATTGCCTTCAATATAGTGTATATATATTGATCGTGATGCTATTTATTTATATAGAAAATCTTATAGTAAATAAAATTTATATAGATAACCGTTTTCAGCAGGAAGTTTTGTATATATTAATCAAATTGTGAACAAACAAACAAACAGATAGGATTACGGGTTTATATATATAATAGATTATTTCTCATACTTATGGTTCCTGTTGACCTACGGGTTTGGTAACCGTGTTTTGATTATGTCTAGGATATTCAGTTACTATACTAGACTTTTAAGGGAATTTAAACAACACACACACTCTCTCTCTCTCTCTCTCTCTATCTCGCTATCTCTTTCTTTCTCCCTTTCTCTCTCTCTCTCTCTCTCTATCTCTCTCACACATGCATACACATAGAAAGTATAAATCTGGGAACCCCCACAATGAAGGCGAGGGGATTTTGATACATGTTGTCGCTTGTCGGAGTTAATCTTTTTTATGGAAATCGACCTGGATAATGCATGAGACCATTTGATGTAAGAAGCGAAAAAACACTTCAAGATCAAAAACTAAGCAATAATAAGTGTTTGATAGGTTGCGCCACAAAAAAAAAACACTTCTTCACAAAAAACAATTCTTCCCCCTTTGTCAGAAACATTACACATGCATTGCACATGGAATGCACGTTCATTGCACGTGGAATGCGAGGACTAAAGAAGAAAATAAGAGAAACAAGAGTTACGAAACTGCTGATAGTAAACACTTTCAATTCTCCTAACCCTTCAGGGGTACAAGTGCAATAAGTTCATCGGAACACATTCCGTGGAATTATTATTATTATTATTATTATTATTATTATTATTATTATTATTGTTACTTGTCAAACAAACAGTTATCACTTGTCAGACAAACAATGATTACTTGTCAAACAAACAATAATTACTTGTCAAACAAACAATAATTACTTCTCAAACAAACAATAATTACTGGTCAAACAAACAATAATTACTTGTCCAACAAACAGTAATTACTTGTCAAACAAAAAAAATTACTTGTGAAACAAACAATAATTACTTGTCAAACAAACAATTATAACTTGTCAACAAACAATGATTACTTGTCAAACAAACAATAATTAATTGTAAAAATACAATTATAACTTGTCAAACAAACAATAATTAATTCTCAAACAAACAATTATAACTTGTCAACAAAAAAATGATTACTTGTAAAACAAACAATAATTAATTGTCAAACAAACAATAATTACTTGTCAAACAAACAATAATTACTTGTAAAACAAACAATTATAACTTGTAAAACAAACAATGATTACTTGTCAAACAAAGAATAATTAATTGTCAAACAAACAATTATAACTTGTAAAACAAACAATCATTACTTGTCAAACAAACAATTATAACTTGTCAAACAAGTAATGATTACTTGTCAAACAAACAATAATTAATTGTCAAACAAACAATTATAGCTTGTAAAACAATAATAACTTGTCAAATAAACCAGAATTAATTGTCAAACAAACAATGATTACATGTCACAAAAGCAATAACTACTTGTCAAACAAACAATAATTACTTGTCAAACAAACAATTATAACTTGTCAAACAAACAATGATTACTTGTCAAACAAACAATAATTAATTGTCAAAAAACACAATAATTACTTGTCAAACAAACAATAATTCATTGTCAAAAAACAATAATTACTTGTCAAACAAAAAATAAGTACTTGTCAAACAAACAATAATTACTTTTCAAACAAACAATGATTACTTGTCAAACAAACAATAAGTAATTGTCAAACAAAATATTATAACTTGTCAAACAAACAATAATTACTTGTCAAACAAACAATTATAACTTGTAAAACAAACAATAATCAATATTCAAACAAAAAATAATTAATTGTCAAACAAACAATAATTACTTCTCAAACAAACAATTATTACTTGTCAAACAAACAATGATTACTTGTCAAACAAACAATAAGTAATTGTCAAACAAAAAAGAACTACTTGTCAAACAAACAATTATAACTTGTCAAACAAACAATTAAAACTTGCCAAACAAACAATGATTACTTGTCAAACAAACAATTATAACTTGTAAAACATACAATGATTACTTGTCAAACAAACAATAATTAATTGTCAAACAAACAATTATAAATTGTAACACAAACAATAATTACTTCTCAAACAAACAATCATTACTTGTCAAACAAACAGTGATTAATTGTCAAACAAACAATAAATAATTGTCAAAAAAGCAATAATTACTTTCAAACAAACATTAATTATTCGTCAAACAAACAATAATTACTTGTCAAACAAACAATTATAACTTGTCAAACAAACAATGATTACTTGTCAAACAAACAATTATAACTTGTCAAACATACAATGATTACTTGTCGACCAACCAATAATTAATTGTCAAACAAACAATTATAATTTGTCAAACAATAATTACTTGTCAAACAAACAATTATAACTTGTCAAACAAACAATGATTACTTGTCAAACAAACAATAATTACTTGTAAACCAAACAATCATTACTTGTAAAACAAACAATTATAACTTGTCAAACAAACAATTATAACTTGTCAAACAAACAATGATTACTTGTCAAACAAACAATAATTACTTGTAAAACAAGCAATTATAACTTGTCAAACAAAAAATGATTACTTATCAAACAAACAATAATTAATTGTCAAACAAACAATTATAACTTGTCAAACAAACAAGTATTACTTGTGAACAAACAATTATAACTTGTCAAACAAACAATTATAACTTGTCAAACAAACAATGATTACTTGTCAAACAAAAATTATAACTTGTCAAACAAACAATCATTACTTGTCAAACAAACGATAACTGATTGTAAAACAAACAATAATTACTTCTCAAACAAACAATTATTACTTGTCAAACAAACAATAATGACTTGTCAAACAAACAATAATTACTTCTCAAACAAACAATAATTACTTGTCAAACAAACAATTATAACTTGTCAAACAAACAATGATTACTTGTCAAACAAACAATAATTACTTGTCAAACAAACAATAATTACTTCTCAAAAAACAATTATTACTTGTCAAACAAACAGTTATTACTTGTCAAACAAACAATAATTGTCAAAAAAACAATAATTACTTGTCAAACAAACAATAATTACTTGTCAAAGAAACAATAATTACTCGTCAAACAAACAATAATTATTTGTCAAACAAACAATAATTAATTGTCAAACAAACAATGATTACTTGTCAAACAAACAATTATAACTTGTCAAACAAACAATGATTACTTGTCAAACAAACGATAATTACTTGTCAAACAATTATAACTTGTCAAACAAACAATGATTACATGTCAAACAAACAATAATTGCTTGTCAACGAAACAATAATTACTTGTCAAACAAACAATTATAACTTGTCAAACAAACAATGATTACT
Organism: Euprymna scolopes; assembly: GCF_053919585.1. Taxonomy (NCBI): domain Eukaryota; kingdom Metazoa; phylum Mollusca; class Cephalopoda; order Sepiida; family Sepiolidae; genus Euprymna; species Euprymna scolopes. Next base: position 56,762,929 of record NC_136502.1, read on the forward strand.
TGTCAAACAAACAATGATTACTTGTCAAACAAACAATTATAACTTGTCAAACAAACAATGATTACTTGTCGAAAAGAAAAATTATTATTTGTCAAACAAACAATTATAACTTGTCAAACAATAATTACTTGTCAAACAAACAATTATAATTTGTCAAACAAACAATGATTACTTGTCAAACAAACAATAATTACTTGTAAAACAAACAATCATTACTTGTCAAACAAACAATTATAACTTGTCAAACAAACAATTATAACATGTCAAACAAACAATGATTACTTGTAAAACAAACAATAATTACTTGTCAAATAAGCAATTATAACTAGTCAAAAAAACAATGATTACTTGTCAAACAAACAATAATTAATTGTCAAAAAACAATTAAAACTTGTCAAACAAACAATGATTACTTGTCAAACAAGCAATTATAAATTGTCAAATAAACAATAATTACTTGTCAAACAAACAATAATTACTTATCAAACAAACAATTATAACTTGTCAAAAAAACAATAATTAATTGTCAAACAAACAATTATAACTTGTCAAACAAACAGTCATTACTTGTCAAACAAACAATAACTGATTGTAAAACAAACAATAATTACTTGTCAAACAAACAATTAGAACTTGTCAAACAAACAATAATTACTTGTCAAACAAACAATAATTACTTCTCAAACAAACACTGATTACCTGTCAAAAAACACAATTATAACTTGTCAACAAAACAATGATTACTTGTAAAACAAAAATTGATTACTTGTCAAACAAACAATAATTACTTGTCAAACAAACAATAATTACTTGTCAAACAAACAATAATTAATTGTCAAACAAACAACAATTACTTGTCAAAAAACAATCATTACTTGTCAAACAAACAATTATTACTTGTCAAACAAACAATTATTAATTGTCAAAAAACAATAATTACTTGTCAAACAAACATTAATTATTCGTCAAACAAACAATAATTACTTGTCAAACAAACAATTATAACTTGTCAAACAAACAATGATTACTTGTCAAACAAACAATGATTACTTGTCAAACAAACAATCATTACTTGTCAAACAAACAATGATTACTTTTCAAACAAACAATTATAACTTGTCAAATAAACAATGATTACTTGTCAAACAAACAATAACTACTTGTCAAACAAACAATTATAACTTGTCAAACAAACAATGATTACTTGTCAAACAATGATTACTTGTCAAGCAAACAATTATAACTTGTCAAACAAACAATGATTATTTGTCAAACAAACAATCATTAATTGTCAAACAAACAATTATTACCTGTCAAACAAACAATTATAACTTGTCAACAAACAATGATTACTTGTCAAACAAACAATAATTAATTGTAAAAAAAACTATTATAACTTGTCAAACAAACAATAATTAATTCTAAAACAAACAATTATAACTTGTCAACAAAAAAATGATTACTTGTAAAACAAACAATAATTAATTGTCAAACAAACAATAATTACTTGTCGAACAAACAATAATTACTTGTCAAACAAACAATTATAACTTTTAAAACAAACAATGATTACTTGTCAAACAAAGAATAATTAATTGTCAAACAAGCAATGATTACTTGTCAAACAAACAATAATTAATTGTCAAACAAACAATTATAGCTTGTCAAACAATAATAACTTGTCAAACAAACAATAATTAATTGTCAAACAAACAATGATTACTTGTCAAAAAAGCAATAACTACTTGTCAAACAAACAATAATTACTTTTCAAACAAACAATTATAACTTGTCAAACAAGCAATGATTACTTGTCAAACAAACAATAATTACTTGTCAAAAAACAATAATTACTTTTCAAACAAACAATGATTACTTGTCAAACAAACAATAAGTACTTGTCAAACAAAATATTATAACTTGTCAAACAAACAATAATTACTTGTCAAACAAACAATTATAACTTGTAAAACAAACAATAATTAATATTCAAACAAACAATAATTAATTGTCAAACAAACAATCATTACTTCTCCAGCAAACAATAATTACTTGTCAAACAAACAATGATTACTTGTCAAACAAACAATAATTACTTGTCAAACAAACAATGGTTCCTTGTCAAACAAACAATAATTAATTGTCAAACAAACAACAATTACTTGTCAAAAAAACAATTATTACTTGTCAAACAAACAATTATTACTTGTCAAACAAACAATTATTAATTGTCAAAAAACAATAATTACTTGTCAAACAAACAATAATTACTCGTCAAACAAACAATAATTACTTGTCAAACAAACAATATTAACTTGTCAAACAAACAATGATTACTTGTCAAACAAACAATGGTTACTTGTCAAACAAACAATTATAACTTCTCAAACAAACAATGATTACTTGTCAAACAAACAATAATTAATTGTCAAACAAACAATTATAACTTGTCAAACAATCATTACTTGTCAAACAAACAATTATAACTTGTCAAACAAACAATGATTACTTGTCAAACAAACAGTAATTACTTGTCAAACAAACAATCATTACTTGTCAAACAAACAATGATTACTTTTCAAACAAACAATTATAACTTGTCAAACAAACAATGATTACTTGTCAAACAAACAATAATTACTTGTCAAACAAACAATTATAACTTGTCAAACAAACAATGATTACTTGTCAAACAATGATTACTTGTCAAACAAACAATTATAACTTGTCAAACAAACAATGATTATTTGTCAAACAAACAATCATTAATTGTCAAACAAACAATTATTACTTGTCAAACAAACAATTATTACTTGTCAAACAAACAGTAATTACTTGTCAAACAAACAATTTGTTATATCGTAGATTATATGAATAACAAGTCATTACTGGGGTTGTACAGAAAGGGTTTATTTAGGTAAAAGGTACACACATTTCTAAGCGTCCATTGACAGCTTAGTACTAAATTCTGTCTCCCACGTGAGGAGAGTTTGTTTGTCTTTTTATAGACGTAACAGTCCATTCATTTGAGGGGTGTTGGATCAGTCCATTATATCACCTTCCTCCCAAGCTAAATTCTTCCCTAGAATTTCGCTTCACCATTTTTTTCTTTTTTGACTTTGTCCAAAAAATTCAGTTCTTTTTCTTTTTCTTTCACTTCTCCTTAAAATTTGCGTTTGCGAATTTTTTAATTTTGGAGAGTGAATTGTATTTTCAGTTACTGGTGCTTCCTTTTTTGGAGGCTCTATGTGAAAAATGTCATACAGTACTTCCATCGGTACATCATTGTTTTTAACTATTTTAATATATCGGGGTCTGAGTTTGTTTATATGTTTTTTGTGGGAAAATGTCTGACCTTTTATAATGTAGACCATTCTTCCAATTCTTTTTGAGATTATGCCTTCTTCCCAAAAACTCTTCCCTGCCCGATAATTGTTGAAAAAAACTTTATCCCCGTCCTTATATATCTTGTATCGTACATTATCTTTTACACTTTTTTTTTACTTTTTTACTCGGAATTAACCGGTCGAACACAGAGCGCACTTTTCTGACAAACATTATTTCCGCTGGGGATAAATTTGCATTTGTATTCGGATTAGGCGTTATCCTGTACACTGCTAAAAATTTCTGAAGACTTTTTTCTTCAGTGTCGATGTTATCGTTCTTTTTTAACGCTCGTTTAAAAGTATCGACAAATCTTTCAGCTTGTCCGTTAGATCGAGGGCTAAAAGTTGGTGTTGTGATATGCTCTATGGCCAGTGACTCACAGTAGATCTTAAATTCTTTACCTTTGAACATGGTGCCATTATCACTAACAATTGTTTTTGGTACGCCAAAACGCCCAAATACCTCGTCCAACGCCTTTATTGTGTTTGCCGCTGTAGGATGTTTGAATTTTAAAATTTCTGGCCATTTCGACATGCTATATACTATTACCAGGTAATAATATCCTTTTAGAGGTCCTGCGTAATCTATATGGATCCACGTCCATGGTATATCTGTTTTAGGCCAAGGTTGCGTCTTAGTGGGCGGCTCTTTTGCTGCTAGTTGGCAACCCTTACATAATTTTATCATTTTTTCTATGTCCTGATCCATTCCAGGCCAGTACGTATATGCTCTCATTAGTGCTTTCATTCTGGAGATTCCAGGATGTCCCATGTGGAATTCTTTTAAAATTCTCTTCTGTAATACTTGAGGTATTACCACTCTATCTGCGTACATTAGAGTTTCATCGCACTTTGAAAATGGAAAAACTGTTAATCCTTTCCTCTTCTTTTCTTTTTGTCCCACTTGTTTCTTTATCTTGTTAATGTATTCATCTGTTCTTGCTGCTTTCTTTATTTCCTCAAGTGTTACCGGAAGTTCCCTAACAGTATTTATTAATATATCTGTTGGTTCATTTTCTTCTTTTAGTGCAGCTATAACAGTTTCTTCAAGTAATTCAGTTTTATTTGGGATCAACCTGGACAAACCATCTACGTGTGCAATTTTGCTGGATGCTAGGTGTTTCATTTTAAAATTGTAGTTTAACAGAATCATGCTCCATCTTTGTAACCTATTAACCGTATGAGTAGGAACTCCTTTTTTGGAACCAAAAATCAATAACAAAGGTTTGTGGTCAGTTTCCAAGATAAAAAAATCTTCCATGGATGAACCTATGAAATTTCCTCATGGCGTATACAATTGCCAGACCTTCTTTTTCTATCTGACTATAATTTTTTTCTGCGGGTAGCAAAACCCTTGAGGCATGAATAATTAGTTTAGTCGATCCATCTTTGAGTCTGTGTAGTAGCACAGCACCTAAACCATATTCGCTCGCATCTGCTGCTAAATTAATTCTTTTTTCGGATCGTAGTGAGCTAGTGCTAAATCCGATAACAGACATGTTTTAATCTTTAGGAATGCTTCATCACATTCTTTTGTCCAGAGCCATTTTTTATTCTTTTTCAATAATTCGTTTAAAGGTGCTCTTAGTTCATGCATATTTGGGATATAAGAATTATAATAATTTGCTAGTCCCAAAAATGACTGTAGCTGCACTATATTTTCTGGTCTAGGCATGTTTTTGATTGCTTCAGTCCTATTGGGATTAGGTTTTCTACCATGTCGATCAATCACTTGTCCCAAATATTCAATTTTGTCCATCCCAAAATTACATTTTTCGAGATCCACTTTCAATCCATAGTTTGATATTCTCTCGAATACTTTGCCAATGTGGATCTTATGCTCTTCCACATTTTTACTTCTTATAAGGATGTCATCTAGATAAGCCATAGCAAAATCCAAACCTGCTAGCATTGTATCCATAATTTGCTAGAACAAATTTGGGGCTATTTTTAAACCAAAAGGCAAACGTTTTAGTGAAAATAGTCCCTTATGGGTATTTAATGTCAGGTACTTAGCACAATCTTCCTGGACTTTTACTTGCCAATACGCTTCAGACAAATCAATTTTTGTAAAAAATTTTCCTCCGCTTAACTTCGAAAAAATTTCCTCTGGGGTAGGAAGCGAGTAGTTATGCGCCTTGAGACAATCATTTAGACCTGTCGAAAAGTCCGCGCATACCCTGATTTTATTATTTTTCTTCTTAACGTAAACCGTGGGTGAAGCCCATTCAGAGTAGTCCACTTTTTCTATTACTCCAATATCTTGAAGTCTCTTTAATTCTTTCTCTATAGTTTCTAATGCTGAATATGGAACCTTTCTTTTGGGTTTGAAAACTGGTTTAGCTTCGTCCTTTAGTTCAAATTTCACCTCCGTTTTCGTGCAGCAACCCAAACCTTCAGAGAATACCTCTTAAAGTCTTTTTTAATTCGTCAATAAACTTTCCTGGTAGTTTAGAATTTTCTAAACCCGCCAGACTTACTTTATTGCAAAATGAGCTTATGGGTTTTCCCCATAAATTAAAAAGAATCATTAAGTCTATACCGAACAAATTAGAATTTTTCCCCGGTACGACATATAACTTGGTTTTCACAGCATTCTCCTTTAGAGACACATTGGTAAAAAATTCACCCTTAAAATTTAGTTTATTTCCAAACACACTTCTGGCAATTTTTTTTTTGTATTTTGTAACTTTGGAAACCCAATTTTCTTCCAAGTTACTTCGTCAATTATACTTATGTCGCTTCCCGTATCTAGAAGACAGTTCACATTACAGCCATTAATTTTAATTTCAATATATTTTCTTTTATCACACCTAGACTCATTTTTAGAACCAATGGTCTTTATTTCTGCTTTTCGGTATTTTTCTTTCCTGCATACCGTTGATTTATGGCCTTTTTTATTACATTTGTTACATATTTTGTATTTAAAGTAACAATCTTTAGTGAAGTGGTTTTTTCCCCCACATGTCTTACAGGATTTTTCGTGTGCACATTTCATCACCCTTTCCATTTTTTTCCATATTTTTTTCTTCAAAATTTTTTCCTTCGATGCTTGTATTATCCTGCTTTAAATTTAACAGTTTCTGACACTCTTCCGTAATTTTTTGTAACGTTATTTCTGTGTCTTGGTTCATAATGGATAATATCCTTGAACGAATATCCTTATCTTTAGAGGCTGTTAAACCTTGCACAAAGATTAGACTTTTAAACATATCCTCTTTGAGGTCTTTTAATTTAAAGGATTCACAATGAGCATTCACTTTCCCTCCATAAGTAATAAAATCTTCGTCCTCCTGCTTCGTGATATTTAAACATTTATAACGTGTATAGAATAGACTATCTCGTTCACTGAAAATGTTTGACAATATTTTTTATTGTTTCACTAAAATAAATCTCTTCAGGTTTCTTTGGCAGGATAAAATTCGTATACTTTGTATTTTCCTGAGATCCAAGTTTTTTGAAGAAGAAGGATAATATTCTCTTCGTCTGTCCAAGACTGACATCTCTTAGCAAAAATATTTTCGTATCTCCGAAAATATGCCGGAAAAGTTAACCCATTTGTCGGCTCGTATACAAATTCGGATAAAGAATTTGCTATTCCTTCAGGAGTGAAACGACAGTCTTTCTGCTGCGTTAAAATACTCTGTAGTATTTCGCTTTGCTTCAATTGTTGTTGCTGAAGTAATTCTATTTGCTTTTGTTGTGCAAACAATGCCGATTGCATAGTTCTAGTGAATTCCGCTAATTGCTCCATGTTAAAATTTTTTTTTTTTTACAAAACCACACAATTAAACAAAAGATTCACTCAAATGTCCTATAAATTCAATGAATTAAAAGCACAATTTCCTTCCGAAGAGAAAAAAAACACTTCCAGCCGAATAAAACTTGAAATGGACACTTCTTTTTTTTTTAATATTCTTTTCAAAAAAATGTTCGCTTCAAAATGTCAATTTCTCTTTTTTTTAGGACCGTAACAGACTGAAACACTTACTTTTTAAATGTTGGCTCTGTCGAAGTTTTTTTTTTCTTCTTCCTTCTTTGGATTTCTTTTGTTTTCTGCTCGTTAATCTTCTTGTGTGCTTTTTCCTTCGCTTTGTTTTTTTAGTGAGTTTCGTTCGAATTCTTCGTTGCCAGTTGTTATATCGTAGATTATATGAATAACAAGTCATTACTGGGGTTGTACAGAAAGGGTTTATTTAGGTAAAAGGTACACACATTTCTAAGCGTCCATTGACAGCTTAGTACTAAATTCTGTCTCCCACGTGAGGAGAGTTTGCTTGTCTTTTTATAGACGTAACAGTCCATTCATTTGAGGGGTGTTGGATCAGTCCATTATATCACAATTATAACTTGTCAAACAAACAATAATTACTTGTCAAACAAACAATTATTACTTGTCAAACAAACAATGCTTACTTGCCAAACAAACAATAATTAATTGTCAAACAAACAATTATTACTTGTCAAACAAACAATAATTACTTGTCAAACAAACAATAATTACTTGTCAAACAAACAATAAGTACTTGTCAAACAAACAATAATTACTTGTAAAACACACAATGATTACTTGTCAAACAAACAATCATTACTTGTCAAACAAACAATTATAACTTGTCAAACAAACAATTATTACTTGTCAAACAAACAATAATTAATTGTCAAACAAACAATTATTACATGTCAAACAATTATTACTTGTCAAGCAAACAATCATTACTTGTCAAACAAACAATAATTACTTGTCAAACAAAAAATATTACTTCTCAAACAAACAATTATTACTTGTCAAACAAACAATAATTAATTGTCAAACAAACAATAATTACTTGTCGAACAAACAATAATTACTTGTCAAACAAACAATGATTACTTGTCAAACAAACAATAATTACTTGTCAAATAAACAATAATTACTTGGCAAACAAACAATTATTACATGTCAAACAATCATTACTTGTCAAACAAACAATTATAACTTGTCAAACAAACAATAATTACTTGTCAAACAGACAATAATTAATTGTCAAACAAGCAATTATTACTTGTCAAACAAACAATAATTAATTGTCAAACAAGCAATAATTACTTGTCAAACAAACAATAATTACTTGTCAAACAAACAATTATAACTTGTCAAACAAACAATGATTACTTGTCAAACAAACAATAATTACTTGTCAAACAAACAATGATTATTTGTCAAGCAAACAATAGTTAATTGTCAAACAAGCAATTATTACTTGTCAAACAAACAATAATTAATTGTCAAACAAACAATTATTACTTGTCAAACAAATACAGGAGTGCAACATTCGGGCTATAAGATACACTGTTGAGTAACGATCAGTTTTAAGTCAATTTCTTTCCGGGGGCTTGACGGTTCAGTCCCCAAGGCAGACGATATTAAGAATAAAATAATACTTAATTAACTCTTCTGCCCGGTTGTACGTGAGGGAATGGGAACAATCTCCCCCCCCCCCCCCGCGGTTTAAATGCAGATTTAAATAAAGAGTTCCCTTCGAAGCTCCTTAATTTGTTTTATGAAAATTAGGTAGTTTTAGGCGAAATGTTTTGTAAAGAAAGAAGAAAATAAATAACCTGTATCTTTTATAGTCCTGTGCTATCATACAATCGTTTTCATCATTATTAAAAAACCGCAACATAGTAATTTGCGATGAAACCATAGTTTAGTGGCATCGGCCCAATGCGATGAAAAAATGTGATCCTCATCTTTCTGGCACTCTCCACCATCGTTTTACGTTATTGCAAGAGACGTTTGCCATTGATTTCTCGCTGACAACGACCATTGTTTTCCCTAGGAATTTGAGTCATGATAAGCCTGCCAACGTTTCCAGTATCCTCTATACCTTTCTAGTCCATGTTTATTGAGTGCTCATCTTTCTTGCACTTTCCATTCTCCTTGACTCTTCACAACAATTTTGTGCGGTATCAGATAAGGAATATTTTGTGTGAGGGGAGGCACAGTTTATGAAATGTTTTGAAGTTCGAGTTCTCTTGTATTCACGTAGCGTTCTTTCTATTTTGGGGTTTATTTCTCTTGCATCTTACACATAGCTGATTAGCGTTCGTCATTTATGAGGTAAGTTTCCACATTTGCGAATTTTACCTAACATTTCAGCTTTTGTCATTATCGCCGTCTGTTATATAGTTTCGGTCTTCCTTTGATTCCAATTTCTCCTATTCTGGTTTCTAATACGTCTACAACTGTTTGCATTATATTGACTTTTTTTCGTGTTCCATATCTTTTTTAGTTATTTTGCAACTTTCGTGTATTTGCTTCGTTATTCTATCTCCTTAGACTTCACCCTATAAACTGCTGGAACGACAAAATATACAATTTAGCAGTGTTTTATTTTCTTTCTTGTTAACTATTATGACATCCGGCCTCCTTGCTTGGATGAGGTCATCTGTTGGTACCCTAATGTCCCAGAAGATTTTGTGATTTTCGTTTTCTAGTACTGTCTTCGGTTTGTGTTTGTACCACTTGGCTGTACGTTCAAAATGGAGTCGTTTAGTGGCTTTTCTTGTATCCTTTTCGGACAACTTTGCTACATTCACTTATGATATGATTTAATGTTTTGTCACGTTGTCCAAAAAATCTGCATTTACTATTTTCTGTTTATTGTTGGGGATGTCTATTTTAGCTTTGGTATAGCGAATTCTGATTGCATTATTCTGTGTGGATGTCAGTAGAAATTCTGTTGTTCTGTTCAAGTGTCTTTTTCGCATGTACATGTGTTTTCGTGATTCTCTTGACTTTTCAGTCTAATGAATCGTCCATGTAGCTTTTTCCCCCATTTTTCTTTTCTCCTCTTTTTGTCTTATTTTGTTACTCCCTGTATGGTTAATTTTGATGATGTCTCTTGCTGCGATGATATGCCTTTCTGTGTCCTGGATCATGTATTTTTCATTTCTATTTTTTATTTAATTTTCTATTTTGTACTTTCTACTGAGCCTTCAACACTAATCAAACATTTTCGCACTTCATTACTTTTTACGTAGAAGCGATCAGTATTATCCTGCTAGTGTAGTGCATTGTGCATGGCATGGTTATTAATTTCTTAGTTTTGTGAAGGCTTCTTCATAATATATATATATATATATATATATATATATATATATATATATATATATATATATATATATATATATATATAAGAGCAAACAGTTAATAAAACATGTTAAAAAAACACTTTGAAAAAGAATTAAAAACATATTTAAACTGAAAAGGAAACACTTAATAAGTGTGTAGTCCTTAATTCGCGGAGTTTCGAAGAACTACTTTCCTTCTCATCAGAGGGTAGGATTTAGCAAAATGCGGGATCGGATTTTGCATACAAAAGTATTTGATGAAACTACAAGTAAGTCAAAGATCTTACTTGATAACAAAAATATGGTGAAGGGAATATGGTGAAGAAAAAGGTGATTACACGTGAATGAATAGTCTAGTGAACGGTAAATAATCCAATGACGGTAAAATCCAAAAATATAACTCCAAGAAAATTAATTGAATTTCCATTTGCACAAGTAAAATCCAAGGAAATCGCGTAATTGAAAGATGGTTAAAAATAATCCAAAAGGCCGAAATCCATGGAATAATTCACAAATATGTACAAGGAAAAGTGGGAAAATTCCAATAATATTAATTAAAGAAAAATAAGATATGCCTTTCACACGGCTGCTCAGACATAATGTAAATAAGAAAGTTCAGGGAAGAAGAGGGAAAAAAATTAAATGGTGATAGAATTAAATATAAAATAGAAAAGCAAATATCAAAATAACCTGTTAAAAGGCGCGAAAAATATAGGGCACAAAAATAGGTCAACTGAAATGTACAGATTATTATTAAATAAGCCACTAAATGGAATAAATAAATTAATTAATAAATAAATAATAAATAAAAAATAGCAAATAAATAAAAACTAAAATATAAAATGAAAAAATAAAAAAATTTTAAGAGGAGAGGATGACCTGTAGAATGTTTTTGACTTGTGATGGGGGGTAATTATTTAATTGCTGCCCACATCAAAATGTGGCACAAGGCCGGAAAGTGGGGACCCCGCAGGCTCCCCTAAAGAAGGGGCACTCCTGCAATTTTAAAAATTGCCTGAGTAACCTCATCGGCATTCTCCGGTCGGGGCACCTCAGGCAGCAAGCAATAAACTTGCCCCACCGGAAAGCCCGGTGGCAAGGCCTGGGAGGATGGACCTCCTAGGTATTACCCAGGCGGTGTATCTCAGTCCGACAGGTGCTGGGCCGGTTCCCGGTCCCTCACCTGTCGGGCTGAGTGTCAAGTGACGAATCCTTGACGTGTACTACCCTGTCTCCCTGCAGCCGAAGCCGCTAGGAGACACATCCCATCACAATGGACTTGTGATGGGGGGGTAGTTATTTATTTGCCGCCCACCTCGGCAAAATGTGGCACAAGGCCGGAAAGTGGGGATCCAGCAGGCTCCCCTAAAGGAGGGGCACTCCTGCAATTTTAAAAATTGCCTGAGTAACCCCATCGGCATTCTCCGGTCGGGGCACCTCAGGCAGCAAGCAATAAACTTGCCCCACCGGAAAGCCCGGTGGCAAGGCCTGGGAGGATGGACCTCCTAGGTATTACCCAGGCGGTGTATCTCAGTCCGACAGGTGCTGGGCCGGTTCTCGGTCCCTCACCTGTCGGGCTGAGTGTCAAGTGACGAATCCTTGACGTGTACTACCCTGTCTCCCTGCAGCCGAAGCCGCTAGGAGACACATACCATCACAATGGACTTGTGATGGGGGGTAGTTATTTATTTGCCGCCCACCTCGGCAAAATGTGGCACAAGGCCGGAAAGTGGGGATCCAGCAGGCTCCTGCAATTTTAAAAATTGCCTGAGTAACCCCGTCGGCATTCCCCGGTAGGGGGGTCTCAGGCAGTAAGCAATTAACTTACTCCACCGGAAAGCCCAGTGGCAAGGCCTGGGAGGGTGGACCTCCTAGGTATTACCCAGGCGACATACCTCAGTCCAACAGGTGCTGGCCCGGTTCCCGGCCCCTCACCTGTTGGGCTGAGTGTCAAGTGATGAATCCTTTACGAGTACTACTACCCTGTCTCCCTGCAGCTGAAGCCGCTAGGAGACCTTCCCCATCAGACGAGTGATGGGGGTAATTATTTAATTGCCGCCCACATCGGCAATATTTGGCACAAGGCCTGGAAAGTGGGAACCCCGCAGGCTCCCCTAAAGGAGGGGCACTCCTGCAATTTTAAAAATTGCCTGAGTAACCCCGTCGGCATTCCCCGGTCGGGGCGCCTCAGGCAGCAAGAAATAAACTTGCCCCACCGGAAAGCCCGGTGGCAAGGCCTGGGAGGGTGGACCTCCTAGGTATTACCCAGGCGGTGTACCTCAGTCCAACAGGTGCTGGGCCGGTTCCCGGCCCCTCACCTGTTGGGCTGAGTGTCAAGTGACGAATCCTTGACTTGTCTCCATGCAGCCGAAGCCGCTAGGAGACATCCCATCAGCATGGAACACTAATGGGATTCGCCAATTATTTTTATAAGCACCGGCTGTGCTAAACAACCAATGAAAACGTCCCAAAATTATTATAAAAATTGTCGAAGTTTGGATTCAATCAGTTTGCCGTTTACGTCATGGACCGCATTTAATTCTTGGCCGCCATCTTGGTTACTGATCTGAACTACGTCGCCATCTTGGTTACTGATCTGAACTACGCCGCCATCTTTGTTTAACACGATATCTCAGAACTTAAGAGGTTAACTACGCCACGGACCGCATTTGATTCTTGATCGCCATCTTGGTTACTGATCTGAACTACGCCGCCATCTTTGTTCAACACAATGTCTCAAAACTTAACAGGTTATTGGCCCAGCCACCGTTTTTTCTTTGACGGATCAGAATCTAACTTCGAATTGTGGCAGGTAAAATTCCTGGGATATCTAAGGATTCGAAAACTACACAAAGTCATACACCAAGGAATCTGATTTTATTAATTTTGATTCAAACTTTACTCCTCAAAGTCATTTTGTCGAACTTGCCGACGGTAGTCAAATAAATGATATAGTCTTGAAAAGAGGCAATGCTAAAATGTACCTAAAAAATAATAAAGGCGAAATCTGTAACTGTATTCTAAAAAAATGCTCTGTTCATACTTACATTTAAGCAAGACATATTTTCCGTGCAGGCTGCAATTAAACAAGGCGTGAATATACAATTTGGCCAAAATACATCAAAATTGATATACCCCAATGGAACTGTATTTGATATTAAAGAAAATGGCCGACTATATTATTTAAAAACTATGGTTCCCTCAAAAACTGCCTGTCACGACTTGGAAACCTGGCATAAAATTCTAGGACACTGCAATACAGCTGATATTAAAAAAAATACCAAATGTAGTCGAGGGCATGAAAATAATACCTTCAGACGATCTCCCAAATTGTGATGTGTGTGCACAGGGGAAAATGACAAAAGATATAAGCCGAACGCCAGACAAAAAAGCTACGAAAATTCTCTTACTTGTGCATTGTGATTTAGCAGGTCCGATCAGCCCGATGGGGAGAAACAATATAAGGTATGTTTTGAACTTTATTGATGATTTTTCCGGTTTAATTATGGTTTATTTTCTAAAAAAAAACAAATCCGACACTATCCTCGCCACTAAGAAATATTTAGCTGTTGTTGCCCCGTACGGTTTAGTAAAATGTATTCGCTCAGACAATGGGACTGAATTTACTAGTAAAGACTTTAAACTTCTATTAATTAACCACCGTATTAAACACGAGAAATCGGCGCCGTACTCCCCCTTCCAAAATGGCACCGCTGAAAGGGCATGGCGAACCCTTTTTGAGATGACAAGATGCCTACTTATCGAATCGAAATTAGCGCATAGTTTATGGACATACGCTTTAATGGCAGCAGCATATATCAGAAATAGATCGTTCAATAAGAGGCTAGGAAAAACGCCGTATGAAGCGTTTTGCGGTAAAACCTAAAATTAACAGAATGCATCTATTTGGTTCTGATTGTTTTGCATTTATAGAAAACACCAGTAAACTAAATACTAAAAGCGAAAAAGGTACTTTCGTAGGTTACGATAAAAATAGTCCGGCATACTTAATCTACTTTGCAGCTCAAAATGCCATGAAAAGGGTTAGATGTGTAAAATTCAACGATACATTAAATTTAAAGAATGGCGATCCAGTGAATGAAAAACGTGAAATATTGCCTAGCATCTTAATCGATCACAATGAAAATATTAATAACGACGACAATTACAGTACTTCTGACGAAAACAGTAACCAGACACGTCGATACCCAATAAGGGAGCGAAAAAGACCAGACTTCTTACAAATTGAAAAGATTCAAGATTACGCCGTGGAATACTGTTATTCGTTTAACAGCGCACCGGAAAGTTATAATTAGGCGATTAATTCACAAAACCACCAAGAATGGGAACAAGCTATGGTATCCGAATTGAAAGCTTTATCTGAAAATAACACATACGAAATAGTGGCAAAACCAACAGATAAAAATATAATTTCTTCATGCTTGGTTTTTTCCAAAAAATCACAGCTTCTGGCAGTGAAACTTTTAAAGCAAGATTTGGGGCAAAAGGTTTCTCACAAATTCCTGGAGTGGAATATTGTGCAACATTTTCACCAATGACAAATTTAACGACAATTAGAATTTTATTACAACTTGCCACTCAATACAATTTAAAAATACATCAAATGGATGTAAAATATGCTTATTTAAATGCTCCGATTGACTGTAAAATCTACATTTACCCTCCAGAGGGATTTAATGAAAAATAAAAATTGGGTGTGGAAATTAAATAAATCGTTATATGGACTAAAACAAAGTGCAGACAATTGGAATTTAACACTCCATAAATATTTAATAGAACAGGAATTCAAACGATATCCCGTAGACGCGTGCATGTATACCAAAAATGTAGGTAATAAATTGTTGATTTTGGCTTTTTGGGTTGACGATATATTACTCGCCTCAAACTATGACAACACTTTAAGAGATGTTAAAAATGAAGTAAATAAAAAAAATTTAATGGCCGATCTTGGACGACTGTCATGGTTCCTCGGTATAAAATTTACCTGTGAAAATGAAACTATAACTATGAACCAATCACGATACATTGAAAAAATTCTACTCAAGTTTGGAATGCAAGATTGTAAGCCGCGTTCAACTCCCGTCGAAATGGACATAAATAAAAAATATAGGGACCAAAACAAAATCCATAGATAATCGAATATACAGGGAAATGGTAAGGGAAATTGAAGGGAGCCTCATCTACTTGATGACTGCAACAAGGCCTGACATAAGTTACACTGTAACAAAGCTATCTCAAAACTTATCGGAATCGACAATTAAAGACCTTAATCGTGCAAAACAAATCCTTCGTTACCTAAAAGGAACCAAGGAACAATCTTTAAGATTTAAAAAATCTACATATCCTCTAAATTTAGAAGGCTTTTCGGATTCAGATTGGGCTAACTCTGAGGATAGAAAGAGTATAGCGGGGTATTGTTTTAGACTGTCAAAGACTGGACCTCTGATCTCTTGGAAAACTAAAAAGCAACAAATTGTTGCACTTTCTACTTGTGAAGCAGACTATGTGGCTCTTACTCATTCCGTGCAGGAGGCAATTTTACTGAACACGCTTCTAAAATCTATTTTAAAACCAGATCTAAGTAGAAAACCTATAATAAGTCATTGTGATAATCAGAGCAGCATCTTATTAGCAAATAATTCTATGATTCATCAAAGGTCGAAGCATATTGATATCAGATATCATTTTATAAGGGATGAAATAAGAAAAAAATCTATTACTCTTACTTATGTGACGTCTGAGAATAATATAGCCGACATTTTCACTAAACCTATAAAAAGAATAAAATTAAGACATTTTATAACCGAACTTTTTGGAATCTAATTATGAATAAATCTCTTTTTTAGAAACACAAAAGGAGAAGCATGAACAGTTAAAATCACCCCCCCAAAAAAAAAAAAAAAATTGTAAATTGTCCCGGGCACGACGTTAAACTGCGACCATTTCTACCTTACTAACCAAATTAACCAATTGATACCTAACATAATGTTTCCAGTTTTTATTATAAAAAAGCCACTTGTTAAAACCCTTTTGTAAACTTCCTATTTGTCAAATAGTTCTTTTTGTATCTCTTTTTTTTTTTTTGCAAACATTTGTTAAAACAAAACAAAAAACTGTATATTTGTGAATTTTTGTGCATATGTTTATATGTATTTGAAAAGTCTTCTATTTGTATGTTTATATATATTTGAAGTGTTTATTTTTATATGTATCCAAAAAAAATGGCTTCTTTTTGCACACATTATACCAATATATTAATAATTATTTTTGACCGATGAGAATAAAGACAAATTCCCCCAAAACCAGGAGAAGAAAAAAAATGAAGAAAAAACAAAAAAAAAACAATTATTTTATTGGTTTATTTTTCTTTTTTCATTTATTGTTATTTATTTATTTTTCTTTCCTTTTCTCAAGTGAAACCAAAATTGAATCCGAAAGGGTTTTTCCATTATATAAAAAGGGGGGGTGTAGAATGTTTTTGACTTGTGATGGGGGTATGAGCCGAATGGATTCGCCAATCATTTTTATAACCAAAGGCTGTGCTAAACAACCAATGAAAACGTCCCAAAATTATTATAAAAATTGTCGAATTTTGGATTCAATCAGTTCGCCGTTTACTACGTCACGGACCGCATTTGATTCTTGGTCGCCATCTTGGTTACTGATCTGAACTACGCCGCCATCTTTGTTCAACACAATGTCTCAAAACTTAACATCTCCAAATTCAGGATAAAGCAAGTAAGTATTAAGTAAATGCATATAGTAAAATATAAGTAAATATACATACAGGATATAAATGTGTGGGTAGATTGATATATTAGATAGATAGGAATATTTAAAGACTAAAACGGAAAATTGCAGATAAAAAACCGGCCAAGCAAAGAAGAAATAAAGAATTTAAATAAAGGATTATTAAGTTATAAAGTATTAAGAAAGTATGTAGAAAAAACGATAAAGTTAAAGAAAAATTATATATTTATCTGAAAGGTTAAAGTAATAACTATGTAATTTCAAAATTACCATAATTAAATTGTGACTTATGTTTACAGAAAGAGATCAGTTCGTTTTTAGAATTTATTATATTGTTACTTTGAGGGGAAGTAATTATAGTTATAGCTTCGGTTGTGCAGAGGCCACATGACTTAGAGCCTGGAGTATAAGACTTAATCTTTTTTATGATGGTCCATTTGATTGAGAAGGGGGTATTATTAGATTTAAGTTTTTTAATTAAAGTGGTTAGAGAAGTTCCTTGGTTATTATTACAATTATGCTTGTTAAAAGAAGAAATGTGGTTTGATATTCTTTTCTTGATTAATGTTGAAGTAGCGCCGATATATGTATGCACTTTATTAAAAGCTCGAGGTCTGGTATTAATATTAATTTGCTGATTTGTATGAGTTAAATAGTTTGAATTTTGTTCATAGTGTTCAACAAATGGTGGGACAATGATTATATGAGGACTATTTTTGAGGGGATAATGAGTGTTGTTAGTGTTAGGATGGCTGTTAGGAGAAATATTATTATTCTCATTATTATTATTATTATTATTATTATTGCTAATTGTATGATTGTAGATGGAGGGGCTGCTCGAATGGTGTATTGGATTAGTAACTATATCAGATAGAGGATGGGAAGAAGGATAACTTGAAGACGAAATATTAGTGTCTGTTATGGGAGGATTACGTGGGAGCTCAGTAATTGTGCATGAATATATAACATCTTTATGGGTGCAATCATTATTGAGTGGGCAAAGATGTTTGTTATTACGATTACAGTTAGTTTTGGGTTCAATTGGGAAAGGGATTTTTTGGGCTGATTTATTTTTTGTTATTAGATGTTAAGATTCTTTGTGCTAAACTAGGCATTGTGGAATAAGAAATCCTGATTGAGTTTTCATTGAAAATAGAACTATATCTGTGTGGGTATTTGAAAGAGTTTTGTACAATGTTGAAGAATTTCTTAGATATATTAGTTTTGATATTTATGCTAAATGGAGGATTAGACCAAATATTTTTCTTTCTCCTGGTGCGTCTGGGAGGGTTGAAAGAGTTTTGTACAATGGAGGATGGGAAGGAGAATAACTTGAAGACGAAATATTAATTATAATTTTTATTTTATTTTATATATATATATATATATATATATATATATATCTATATCTTTATAAAGTAATAGGGTTCGTGTGTTTCTGTCTGTGTGTACAGCTCTCCATCATCAACGAAATATAAAGGAGGTAAGAGGGTAGATCTCTCCTGGTAGAGAAACATTAGAACCCATTTTAGGATGTTTCTGTTATAGGAGACATAAGAATCTATGCCTAATTTCATTATATACTAGTCTACAAACCACCCCCATATCGAATGACTTATGCTCATTTGCATATCACATTATATTAAATCTCTTTAACTAATTACCTCGACCTTATTACATATTGGAAATATTCTAATCATTTCAACTGTACTATTTACAAAATCTATTTAACATTTAATTATTTAATATATTTTCATTTAATTTTATATTCGATTTATTTCACTTTACGTATATTATCAAAACAATTCATTGGCGAGCAAAGCTTTATGTTTTGGGATTGTATTGAAAATGTAATGGAAATTTCAATTTCGTTCCGTTTTAATCTTTTATATTTTACTTGCCAATATAATTGAAAGAATACAATTCAACTATCGTAATTTTATATAAATAAACAAAAACAAATATTTTAAAATAAAACTTTATTAAAAAAGAAATAATTTTATTTTTAAATGAAAAAAATCAATTTAGTAAAATAATTGTATTAAACACCCCCAGCCTTGTCAGCAAACCTGTAAACCTATAAAAGTTAACATTTCGAATGTAAACAGTGATTTTTCGATTTTGTTAGCGCTTGCCGCAATTAAAGACAATTAAAACGGAACTAACTTTATTTCCATTCTATTTTTTAAACAACCCCCAAAACATAACGCTCTCTTCCAGTTATAGCCAATTTTTTTTTAATTAAATAAAACAGGTCAAAATAAACAGATAAGCGCATTTTCTTTTACATTTTTCTTACAACCAACGTTGTCATTTTAACCAACTGCAGGATACCGTTACTTTTGTGGGGTTGTTTTGAAAATGGCACGGAGATTATAATTTCGTTCCAATTTAATCTTTCTGGTCGAGCCTATTTCGAAAGCCTGTCTTATCATAGATTTGAACTACAAATAATTTATTACATTTTGATTATTACTATCTTAAGACTTAAAGCTTATATTTATTTCATTTTTCTATTTATATATTGAATTAGTTATTTCCAGTCTTATTTAAACTTAGTGCTTTCTTTAAACCGGATGAACCTTTTATAAAAATATGAGTTTAACGTAAAGAACACGAACAAGGTTTTATTCAACTGAATTTCTTCCAGTTTACTAACAAAATATATAAATTTAAAAGAGATATAAATAATAAAATAAAAAGGTTATGTAATTTAAAAGAAATACACGTACTCACAAAAGCAGAACTTTTTTTACACATTTTTTTCTTTAAAACCATAACAATGAGACTAACAATTACCTAGATCTTAGTAATTATTTGTTTTAATAGAACTGTTTTAATTGTACTGTTTACTTAGTTAACCTAAGTTGGTATTACATTTATTTTACATTTACTTTTTTTTTTTTAATTATTACTTTTAGACTGTGACGTTTACACCCGGAAGTAATGAGTCACACGTAGGTCGCTTTTATTCATTCCTTTTGGTCAAGATCAAAGTGTAGTATCTGTTCTTCAGATGCTGCACTTCATTTTCTTGTTCTCTTTCGGTGGAGGAGAAATCCTTCACGACTGAGACAATTTTTATTTTTGTACCTTTTCTCCACGTTAAAAAACGACCCTGGTGTCTAACTCTGTCCCGTGGGGAGGCATAGTAAATAGGTACAATATAATTGTTTATAATTGTACTATTCAGAAATATTATTTATAGTTCGTCCATTTCAGTTAGTATACATTTCCTTTACGCTTAATTAATTTACAATCATTAATATCGTTAAACAATTCCGTTTAAAACCGAAATTATGCCACCCAAACGAAGTAGAAACGAAAGTGAGGAAGAAAGAATGGAAAGATTGGAAGCTAATAGACTAAGAGTTGCTGCAGTTCGCTCCAATGAAAACAATTCAGATAGAGAAAGACGTCTAGAACTTAACAGGATACGTCAAAGAGAAAGGAGAGCAAGACTGTCAGATTTGGAAAGAGAAACCCAACGTGAAGCTGACAGAACTAGACATGCTGTAAGGCGGTTAAATTCATCACAAGATGAAATTCAAGAAAGGCAAAGATATGCACTGGAAAGAGAAGCAATATTACGATCGAATGAATTATATGAGGTAAGTAGACGTACACAAGGTCAGTTGAGAGTGGCTCAACGACATCAGAATGAATCGGAAACCCAACGAAGCTTTCGCCTATACCAAGGGCAACAACGAGAGGCTGCATGGAGAGAGAGTATGACTTTGCCCCAGCAATTGACAGAAAACGAGGCAGCTAGACAACGAATGACTGCTTTGAGACACCATGAAATAGAACACTGCAATAGAAAAGGATTGCTCTACAACAAAAATGACTCTCTCACTACAGCTGATATAGGAAAAATGGACAAAGTATGTCAACATTGCTCAGCTGTAAAATTTAAAGGAGAAACCCCTGGTTGTTGTTGTTCTTCTGGCAAAGTTGTGCTTGATAGCTTTCCACCACTGCCTCAGTTGCTTCAAGATTTGCTCTCCGGCAATGGTCCCATCTCTAAAGATTTTCTGCAAAATCTACGCAGTTATAACAATTGTTTTGCAATGACATCATTTGGTCACAAAATTGTGGCAGTACATGGGTGGAATCCTTCTTTTAGAATTCGAGGCCAGGTTTGCCACCAGATTGGGAGTCTTTTACCACCTGAAGATGAAACAGCAAAGTTTATTCAAGTCTACTTCTTGGATAGTCTGGAAGAGGAACTACATAATCGGGGACGTGACAGTAGACTCAATAGAGACATTCTCCAAAGTCTGACTGAATTTTTACATGAGAACAACAGCTTCATTTGTCAGCTGAAAACAACAAAGGAGAGGATTGAAGAAGAACACTTGGTAGAACATAAAGTTGTCATAAGGGAAGACCGAAGGCCGCAAGAAGAGCATCCACGGCGATTCAATGCTCCAACAACAACGTATGAGATTGGAATATTAATGGAGAATGAACCAACAGCTAACCGGGATATTGTCTTGCGTTTTAGAAATGATACATTAAAATGGATCTCCGAACTACATCCCCTCTACGATACTTTAATGTACCCGTTAATGTACCCCTATGGTTCTCCATCTTACAACATCTACATGAAGGCATCCAATGGGCGAAAAGTTACCCAACAGCAATTTTATTCGTACCATTTAATGACTCGGCCTGGAAACTATTTTCTCTGGTACCGAAGGCTATTTCAACAATGGCTGGTGGATGTGTACTGCAAGATTGAAACAGAACGTTTACAGTTCCTGAGGCGTGAGCAACAGACCCTGAGAGCTGACAATTATAGCAACTTGAGAGATTCAATTCTTAGGGAGGATGGGAATCCAGAACAGTTTGGTCAACGAGTTGTTCTTCCGGCAACTTATACAGGAGGCCCTCGATACATGTTTGAGCGTCAAAGTGATGCCATGGCATATGTTCGGCGAATGGGCCGAGCCGACCTCTTCATCACGTTCACAACAAATCCAAAGTGGACAGAAATTACAGAAAATTGTCTTCAAGGGCAAGACCCTCAGGATCGTCCAGATATTGTTGCCAGGGTTTTCAGGCAGAAGCTAAAAAAGTTACTTGAATTTATTAAAAAGGGAGGATTTGGCAGGTTGAGGGCTTTCCTGTACAGTATTGAATATCAAAAAAGAGGACTGCCGCATGCACACATCCTCACCTGGCAGGCCCCAGAGGACAAACTTCTACCAGAAAAAATGGATCTCTGCATATCTGCAGAGATCCCTGACAAAGAGGAAGATCCTGATCTTCATGCTAAAGTGATGGCACATATGGTGCATGGACCTTGTGGACCATTTAATCCAAATTGTCCATGTACGATTGACAACAAATGTTCCAAAAAATACCCAAAAGAATTTCTTCAGTGTACCGAGCAAGGCCAAGACTCTTACCCCAAGTACAGGCGAAGAAAACCAGAAGATGGAGGCCAGACTGGTACAATAAGGATGAAGAGAAATGGTCGGTATGTTAATCAAGAAATAACAAACCAGTGGATTGTTCCGTACAACAAGGTCCTCCTTCAGCAGTTCAACGCTCACATTAACGTAGAAATTTGCAGCTCGATCCAAAGCATCAAATATGTCCTCAAATACGTGAATAAAGGATGTGATCAAGCAGTGTTTGAACTACAAAGAACTGATGGAGCAGCTAACCAACAAGGCCAAGTACAAAGTCACATTGTGGATGAGATCCAGCAGTTCCAGAATGCAAGGTATGTCGGCAGTTCAGAGGCGGCCTGGAGGATATTGGAACATCCCATCCATGAACATTTCCCCCCAATTGTACAACTTTCTGTTCATCTTGAAAATGGGCAGCATGTCATGTTCTCAGCTGATACTGCTCTGGAACGAGCCCAAGGTCCACCGCCTGCCACAACTTTGACAGCATTTTTTCAACTCTGCCATGAGGATGACTTTGCAAGGGGTCTCAAATACGTAGAAGTCCCTGAGTTTTACACTTGGAACAAATCGACAAAGAAATGGATGAGAAGAATGCGTGGGGTACAAGTTGAAGGTACTGAAAATGATGATGTATGGAAGGCACCATGCATTGGGAGAATCTACACGATTAGTCCAAAAGCAGGGGAGTGTTATTTCTTACGCCTGTTGCTCAATGAGGTTGCTGGTCCAACTTCATTTCAAAATTTGCGAGCATACAATGGTCAGGTGTTTGAAACATACAGAGCAGCGTGCCTTGCTCGAGGCCTTCTAGAAAATGACCATCACTTGCATCAAGCAGTAGGAGAGGCAAGTGCCACTCAATCACCTTCAAATTTGCGAAGCCTATTTGTGATAATTTTAACAGCCTGTGAGCCAAGAAATCCTCTTGAGATCTGGATGGCTTTTCGTGATGTAATATCTGAAGACATTCTTCACAGATACAGGCAAGAAGTTAACAATCCAGAAGCAGATTTTAATGAGGACATCTACAATAAAACTCTTTGTCTAATTGAAGAAAAAGTTCTCCTTATGTGCGGTCAACCATTGGCAAGCTATGGATTACCTGCACCAACGCAAGGGAGAGATGAAAGACTCGTGAGAGAGTATCAACGTGAAGTTACTTATAATCTTGAAGAACTTTCCCTACAAGCAAAAAATATGCAAGAAAAACTGACCGATTCTCAAAGAGAAGTTTACAATTCATTCATGGCAATGTTGGAAGCACAAGGTGAAATGAACAAAAACATGATGTTTCTTGATGCTCCAGGTGGTACGGGCAAGACTTTTGTAATCAATTTGATCCTTGCAAAGATTAGATCCATGAGAAAGATTGTGCTTGCAACAGCATCCAGTGGCATTGCTGCTACTCTACTACAAGGTGGCCGCACTCTTCACAGCACTTTTAAAGTACCCTTGGATACTCATCGAATGGATCAGCCAGTTTGCAAAATTACTGGTAACTCAGCCTTGGCAAATGTAATTAGAGACACCTCTGCAATCATTGTAGACGAAGCCCCAATGACGCACAAGAGTGCTTATGAAGCAATTGACCGAACACTGCAAGACATCACAGGAAACAAGAATCCCATGGGTGGCATTCCAACCTTATTTTGCGGTGATTTCCGTCAAATCCTCCCAGTGGTTAAAAATCGCACAAGGGCTAACATTGTCAATGCAAGTTTGAAACAATCCTATCTCTGGAGGCACGTTATAGTGAAGAGACTGACTACTAATATGAGAGCCTATATCTCTGATAACACAGCTACAGCAGACTTCTCAAAATTGCTTCTCCAAATCGGTAATGGTCAGTTTCCTATCACTTCTTCACCTGACACAATTAAGATTCCAACTGCGCTTGGTAAATGTGTCGGTAATCAGAAGCAACTGAAAGACAAAGTGTACCCAGACCTGCAAAACAATGGAAAATCACCGGATTGGCTTGCTGAGAGGGCTATTATTTCGCCATTAAACAGCAATGTGAATCATTTGAACAATTCAATAATGAATGAATTTCCAGGAGACACAAAGCAATACAAGTCAGTTGATTCGGCTACTAATGAATATGAAGCTGTTCACTACCCTGTGGAGTTTTTAAACTCTTTGGAGATATCTGGAATGCCTCCACACATTTTAAATCTCAAAATTGGATCGCCAATCATGATTCTTCGATCCTTGGAACCGCCAAAAACAACAAACGGAACCAGAGGTGTTATCACCAGATTGCACACCAATGTACTTGAGGCCACCATGTCCTGTGGTCCCTACAAAGGCGAAACCGTTCTACTGCCAAGGATCCCCTTAGTTCCATCGGACTCAGAACTTCCATTTAAATTCCGGAGACTCCAATTTCCTGTGAAGGTGTGTTTTGCAATGAGCATAAACAAAAGTCAAGGTCAGACATTTAACACCATTGGCGTAGACTTGACATCAGACTGCTTCAGTCACGGTATGTTCTACGTCTCCATCAGCCGGACAGGAAGTTCAGAAAAACTCTACATTCTGGCTCCAAATCAAAGCAGCAGAAATGTAGTTTACCCTGAGGCTCTTCAGTGAAAAGTTCGAGAAATGGATATGAGGAAAAACTGACATGATCTGATTGTGGTAAGTTTTTAGTATTGAATGTGCAAGATAAAATTTAAGCAAAAGTTGAAAATTACTTCAATGAAAAATTTACTATGTAACATCAAGTAACCTTCCTTTTTGATGAAAATGTTTTGTGAAGTTCCTGATTGAATTTCAGTCACTACAAGAGGTAGTTAAAATGTTAATCACCTTATGCAATCGTTGCTCTTACAACATCAACTTACTGGAAAGGTGCCCACAGATTTTGGTACCCGAGTGCGCAACAAAGCTCCGTGCGAAGCACGGGTATCTTTGCTAGTATATATATATATATATATATATAATATAAGAATTGTAGAATTTATGTTTTTTGCAGTAAAAATTTTTAAACAAAAATGTTTTATTTGATCAAGAAATACGCATAATTTAAAGTTTAGGAAATAATTTTAAATTTCGCTCATTCTTTGTTTCAAATAAAAAAAATTGTTTAAAATTCTATATTTTTACTGCAAAAAAATAAATATAAACCCTACAATCCTTACATTACGCTATCTTGTATATTTAGTTGTTTTATTTGACGGAAATTGTCTTATATAAAATATTTCCTCCCGACAATAGTTTGTAAGACTGGAAACCACAATATTAATCAATATGTTCGGATATATATATATATATATATATATGTGTGTGTGTGTGTGTGTGTGTGTGTGTGTGTGTGTGTGTGTGTGTGCAGAGAGAAAAAGACAGACACACGGAGTCGTTTATAGTTTTAATAATAATGATTACTTGGTCATCTGTGATTAATAGGTGTATTACTTGTAATATATAACATTAAGTACGTTTCTACAATATCAATATTTCATTTTTTTCTTCTTTTTAGCGCACGTTTATGATTGTAAGAAGCGAAATTAAATCCAATTCATTTTCCCCTCATATACTTTATCCTTCTTAAATTATTTCTCTGTAGAAACCCGTTTTGTTATCGGTCGCAAATTTGCATTAAAATGGTCGCCATCTTTATAATCAAAATGCCAATTCCAATATTACTTTTGGAATTAGTCTATTATCGCATTTATTTTTAAATAAATAGATATTATTAAAAAAATAAATTAAATTATGTGACATGTATTTTTAAAGTTAATATAATTATCTATAAGTCACATTTCTATTTAACATCCTTTTTGATATCGTCCATTCATTCTCCCCTTTCACCACTTTTTATTTTTCTCCCCTTTCTTATTATTTCTTGATTCATTTTATGTCATTTTCCTTATTTGATTCCCTCATTCGATTCACCTTTTATTTGTCATCTTCCTTGTACTTTTGTCCGCACCAAGAAAAGAAATATTACCACTGAAGCGTAAAGGAGTACTGTGATAAAGATCAGGTTTATATGGAGGTATTGTGGGTGGGGAATTTTACATCGAGATGTTTGTTCACATTACATTTAAATTTCTGTATGTTGGTAGGTACACGGAAAGAAGATTTTAAAGTAGAATATCTGGCATTAGTGATGGGTGCAATTTTTTTCTTTTTCGTTTTTTTTTTTTTTGTCAATCGGATTGGTTGGGCGGATTGACGTTGAGGAGGTACAAGTCAGGAGTCAGAAGGTCGGCAGCAAGACGTTTGTCCATGTTGCATGTAAATAGATGCATATTAGTATGGTCTGGAAACGAGGAAACACGGAAGGAACTCCAAAGAAAGGAGACACGAAAAGAATTTTAAAGAAATGGGACACGGGAGGATTACAAAGTAAAGAGGCATGGTAGAAATTTCAAATAAAGGAAACACGGAAAGAATTCTAAACAAAAGAGATACGGAAGGTATCCAAAGAAAGGAGACACGGAAACAATTCCAAAGAAATGAGAAAGGAGGCATGGAAGCAATTTCATAGAAAGGAGACATGGAATGGATTCTAAAGAAAGGAGACACGGACTGAATTCCATGATACACGGAAGGAATTCACAGGAAACACGAAAGGAATTCACAGGAAAGAAGTTACTACAGTAGAAAATTACCCAGAATCTACGGGTCTCAACAGTGGAGGGTGGGATTTTTCAATTAGACGAGTGGAGATATTTTCGTTGAGGATGTACAAATACAATAAATTCATCAGAACACGTTCCGTGGAAGTATTTATGAAATAAGTACAAGGGCGTGATAAGGGCTGGATGTTGGTTTAAAATGCAGACCTATTAGATTAAACACTATGTTTTGCACGGTGTCCAGTTCAGATGTGGCGGCAATACTCCATGCATAGCAGGTGTGAAAATTTTTTTAGCTTGACCGTATTTTCTATTTGTTCCAATTTATATTGTCTGTGAATGTTAGGACGAAGAGTTGAACGTTGGAAAGATTGTTATTATCGATGAAAATCACTAGTTCGAGAGGTTTCTTTTCATTTTTAAAAGGAGTTTACTCCGATTATTCGCATAATTGTTATCGGTTAAATATCAAGATTATCTCAAATTATTAAAACAAAACTAAAAAGAATTTTTTTCCAAAAAAATATACTATTTATTTTTATATGGTGTTCAACATGATAGTAATAAAAACACAAAATTGTTTATAAAACACAAAATGGTTTATAAAACACAAAATTGTTTATAAAACACAAAATGGTTTATAAAACACAAAATGGTTTCTAAAACAATATGGAAATTGTTTCAAACAAAGAATGAAACAACTTCACGTATGGAGCTAACAAAAATAAAAGATATCGCAAAGAAATGAGATGCCTATTAAATTTATAGCTAGGAGAAAAACAGTCGACATATAGAGAGTTCCACAAACAGTTCTTGAACTGCAGTAGAATTCTTGAAAAGAAGCTACTGGAATAGGAAGGTGTATTACAATAAAGTATAAGAACAGGGAAACAATGGAGATCACTGGAGCAACTTTAAAGATATCCAGATCGAACAGATAAAGGGACGAAAAGTATAGGCAATCAATCGCGCAGGGGAAGATGGCGTGTAGACGATGCCTACAACGAAAGGTGCGTTTTCTGTATACGCTCATGTCAATATGGATAATCGCGCGTCCATTTGATGATAAATATGAAAAGTAGATTATGTCAACAAAAGAGCAAGAGGCAAACAGTTCCGAGGTGAAAAATGCAAATAAAATGTATACATAATGAAACACTCATGTTGATAAGTGTCATTGCGTAACAAGTAAGACAAACGCAGTTAGGAATATCTAATTATAATAAAGCGACGCTTTTTCTTTTTCTTTGTATGTCTGTACACATTTAGAATTTTTTCAGGGTAGATAATTACATAAAAACTTCCGGCGTCGAATGACGTTGATGTTGTGGAATACAGATACAAACACGTTCAAATATTTATTTGCACAATAAAATATAAATTTAAATTTTAACATTTGAACAAACACTTTGATCTAAGCCATAAAACCAAAGAGCTATAAAAATGTTTTGTGATAAACCATTTTAACTGAATGAAAAATGTATAATTTTTTTAAATAAATACTTTGATTTTAATTTGATGATATTAAAATATAAAAGATCTACGCTTGGGCTTGGCATGTATAAAGAAAAATACGTTTTCATATTAATCTATCAATATTCAAATTATTGTAGATAATTGGAGAGTAGATAATTCACTGTGGATGCGTTATCAGCAGCTCCAGTAACTTTAGCTTCTCCTTATTTGTCCTTCAGTCCTCATTTCCAATGAGTGGTTTTTCTGATAAAGGGTGAAGAAAAAGCTGCTTCCTAGGTCGACAGTATTTTCCGTGAACAGTAGTCTGAGATGTCGGAAATGTTCTGTTTTTATGTCTATCCTTGTGGCCATGTCATTAGTAAGGGTGCTGGAAGTAAACATTTTATCTGGGCTGACGTTATCCGCCTGATAGTCAGGGGCCCGAACCTTGGATTAACCACTAAGGAGGCTGTCCTATCAGCAGGTGCAAAGTACTGGGGCTGCTGTATTGCCATTTGGTGAATGGATTCTGAACCATGCAGTAGTTTCTGGTGGGGCCTCTCGATGCCATACTAGTGGGTAATTGTTACGGCTTTACCTTATCATGTGCTATAAAAAAATTCTTGTCTTTTTCTCTTACTTTCTCTCTCTATCCTGCTCTAACCAAGTCTGTTGACCTGTTCCACAAATCCCAAAACCTCAACATAAATTATCTCCAGAAAAAAACAAGAACAAACCTAGAACCCCATCCTCCAACATCAGGGGTCTACATTCCAACGTTCCAGAGGTTGAAACCCAATTGCAGGAGACGAAACCGGACATAGTATTCCTAAGCGAAACTTGCATAGGGCCGACCACCTCCCTAGATGAGTTCATAATTAAATCTGACCCTCAAGATCGCCATGGGCATGGAATATGTGCCTACATTAAAGATGGCTTTCTATGTGGTAGGGATATCTTCAGAAAAGACCCTAATTTACCTTATATGTGCTTCCGGGTTGCACTTGTTCACACCACTGCATTTATAATTGCCCTCTATCGCCCCCACAACAGCGGAGTTACTATCTTTAAGAGTATACCTGAGAAAATTGACCACATCATGTCTGCTCATCCTTCGGCTAACATTCACATCTGTGGTGACTTCAATGTCCACAATGTAGAATGACTGGCCCATTCAAACAAGACAGATGATGAGGGGAGGTTCTGTCATTACTTTTCCATTGCCTATGACCTCACCCAGATTGTTCAAGAACCCACCCGTGTGCCCGATACTACTGGTCAGTATACAAGCTTTCTAGACCTTTTTCTCACAACTTCCTCTGAGCTAAGTTCATGTTCCGTTCTATCTCATCTAGGATCTTCCGACCACTCGGTTGTATCAGTTAAGATAAAAATGAAATGCAACAAGTCTTCAGACGTACCTCCCCACCGTAGAGTATATCGATACTCTATGCCTGACTGGGATAGCTTCCGTACATTTATATCTGATTTACCTCTGCATTCCATGTTTAAAAAGGATTGTCCTCTATAGTATCAGACCTGACCGAATGGTTAATTGTAGGCATAGACCGATTTATACCATCCAAAAAAATTCTAACAAAAACATAACAGCCAGCCATGGTTTTCCCCGGAATTTGCTGCTGCCGTCGCGCACAGAAATCACTTTTCCCATGGATGTACTGAGACTAAAGCTGCTTTCAGGACTGCCAGCAACCACTGTAAAAGAGTAATAAAAAAAAATGCAAGAGAGCTATATGATCAGTCCGTTAAATCCAAAGAAGCTGAGCAGCACCTTGGTTCCCACCAGTTTTGGCAAATAGCAAACAGGATCTTGAACAGAAGTGTATGTTCTACCCAACCATCATCAATGGACCAGAGGTCATCTCGTGAGGTTTAGACACAACCAAACTATTTGCCAAGAACTTTGCAGCTAATTCTACCCTATGAGACCAAGACCATCAGCTCCCCGTATTTTCTCCTATAACAGACAACACGCTATGCAACATACAAATATATGTGCGTGAGATCGCCAAGCTAATCAAGAACCTTGATTCAAGTAAAGCAACTGGCCCTGACGGCATTCCAATTATAGTGCTGAAAAAGCTTCAACCAGAACTTGCCTCCATACTTACAAAACAGTTTAAGCGTTACCTTAAGGAGAAGTGCTTCCTATCACCCTGGAAAAAAGAATTCAGGTGACAGGTCATCTCAGTCTCAGTACAGACCAATAAGTCTCCTGTGTGTCATGAGTAAGTTGCTGGAATCCATAGTAAATACAGAAGTAGTCAATCACCTTCATTTTTTTACATGGAGATCACCACTTATCAAGACCCGGAAGCCACTCGGGGATAATAGTTATTGCGTGTACAGTAATCAATGGGAAAATACCGTAGTGATCGTTAGTATTGGAGATTTGATAAAGTGCATTACTTAAAGGGGCAGTTCATCAGGAACTTGTTTATGTTGGACTTGAAGACATCCAAGTTGTAGTCAGGTGGGAAACAGGCAATAGGCAGAGAGTTCTACAGGCGTGCACTTCTTAGAAAGAAGCTTTGTTCATGGAATCTACGTTTTGATTTAGGCACAAATAAAGAGTGGGGAAAATTACTGACAGTGGTTTAAGCTAGACGGGTGTTTATCGTGAAAGATTGGCGATAGGGGGGGGGGTCAGAGATTGTAACTCGGACGAGCACTTGCCATGGAAATAACGATAAAACAAAGACAGACTCGTAACGTCTCTTCTGTCTCATTAAGCTACGAAGTCTATTTTGTACTCTGTCAAGTCCAACATAAACAAGTTCCTGATGAACCGCCCCCTTAAGTAAGACACTATCAGATAACCATTACATGCGATTACTACGATATTATCCCATTGATTACAGTACACGCAAACCCTTATCCCCGAGTGACCTCCGGGCCTTAGTAAGTGGTGACTTGCTTGTGAAAAAAAGGGTCTGTGAATAAAATCTAGTTTAATAGAAATTCTGTCTGTCTGTCACAATTGTTTAACATGTAATAAATGCAGTGCGATATTTGTCTCACGTGGAAATAGCAAAATAAAATACTAGACAAAATTAGGGAGTATAGATTCAATGGCAGATGAGAATATTTTAAAAAAAAAACGGGATATTTAAATACACCGATATTTAAAGATAACAATATTTGAATAAAACGATATTAAAAGATAAGGTTATTTAAAGATATTTAATGATTATGATATTAAAAGAAGACGATATTTAAATTTGACGATATTTAAATTTGACGATATTTAAAGAAAACGGTATTTAAAGACAACGATATTTTAAGGAAACAATATTTAAAGAAAACGATATTTAAAGATGACAATATTTAAAGATGAAGATATTTTCAGAAAACAATATTTAAAGATAAGGATATTACAAGGTAACGATATTTAAAGATAACGATATTTAAAGATGACAATATTTAAAGATGAAGATATTATCAGAAAACAATATTTAAAGATAACGATACTTAAAGATAACGATACTTAAAGATAACGATATTTAAAGATGACGATATGAAAAAAATAATGATATTTACAGATTATGATATTTTAAGTTGGGTTTATTAAAAGATAACGATATTTTAATATAACAATATTTAAAAAATACTGATATTTAAATGTAAAGATTTTAAAAGATAACTATATTTAAAGATAACAATATTTTAAGATGACGGTATTTTAAGATGAAGATATTAAAAGTCGACAATATTTAAAGATAAGGATATTTAAAGGTGACGATAATTAAATAAAAAATATTTAAAGACAACGATACTTAAATAAAAAATATTTAAAGACAACGATACTTAAATAAAAAATAGTTAAAGATAACGATACTTAAATAAAAAATATTTAAAGACAACGATACTTAAATAAAAAATAGTTAAAGATAACGATATTTAAAGATAACGGTTATTAAAGATGACGATATTTAAAAATGACGACATTAAAAGATGAGGATATTTAAAGATAACAGTATTTAAAGATCACAATATTTAAAGATAACAATATTTAAAGATAACAATATTTAAAGATAACGATATTTAAAGATAACAGTATTTAAAGATCACAATATTTAAAGATAACGATATTTAAAGATAACAATATTTTAAGATAACAGTATTTAAAGATAACGATATTTAAAAATGAGGATATTTAAAAATGACAATATTTAAAGATGTCGATATTTAAAGATAACGATATTTAAAGATAACGGTATTTAAAGATAACAATATTTTAAGATAACAGTATTTAAAGATAACGATAAGATAACAATAGTTAAAGATAACAACATTTAAAGATAACAATATTTAAAGGAATATATTTGAAGATGACAATATTTAAAGATAACAATATTTAAAAATGACAAAATTTACATATAATGATATTAAAAGATGACGATATATTAAGATTAGGATAGTTAAATACGCCGATATTTAAAGATAGCGATATTGAAATAAAACTATATTTAATACACCGATAGTAAAATACAGCGATATTTAAAGCTGGCGATATTTAAATAAAACGATATTAAAGATAACAATATTTAAAGATAATGATATTTAAAGATAATGAGATTTTAAGTTGGCAATATTTAAAGATAACGATGTTTGAATATACCAATATATGAAAATAACGACATTTAAAAGTTACGATATTAAAAGATAACTATATTTAGAAAAAAAATGACTATATTCAAAGATGAGGATATTTAAAGATAATAATTTTTAAAGATAATACTTAAAGATAACAATATTTAAAGATAACAATATTTAAAGATAACGATATTTAAAGATAACAATATTTAAAGATAACAATATTTAAAGATAACGATATTTAAAGATAACAATATTTAAAGATAACAATATTTAAAGATAACAATATTTAAAGATAACAATATTTAAAGATAACGATATTTAAAGATAACGATATTTAAAGATAACAATATTTAAAGATAACGATATTTAAAGATAACAATATTTGAAGACTGAAATATTTAAAGATAACGATATTTAAAGATAACCATATTAAAAGATAAAGACATTTTAAGATAACAATATTTGAAGATAACAATATTTTAAGATAACGATACATAAAGATAACAATATTTTAAGATAACGAATATTTTAAGATAACGATATTAAAAGATAACAATATTTTAAAATAACGATATTTAAAGATGATGACAGTTTAAGATAATGATATTTAAAGATAACAATATTTAAGGATAACAATATTAAAAATGACGATATTTAAAGATAACGATATTTAAAGATAACATTATTTAAAGATAACGGTATTTAAAGGTATCGATGTTTAAATATAACGATATTTAAAGATGAAAATATTTAAAGATAACAATATTTTGAGATGATATTTAAAGATGACAATATTTAAAGATAACAATAATTAAAGATAATAATATTAAAAGATAAAAAATATTTTAAGATGATGATATTTAAAGATAACAATATTTAAAGATAACGATATTTAAATATAGCGAATTTAAACATAAAATATTTGAAGATTACGATATTTAAAGATGACGATATTTAATCATAATAAGATGTGAAGATTACGATATAAAAAGAAGGCTTTATCTAAAGATAGCAATATTTAAGCATGAATATATTTTAAGATAACGATATTTAAAAATGACATTATTTAAAGATAATAATATTTAAAGTTGACGATATTTAAAGATGATAATACTTAAAGATCACTATATTTAAAGAAAATAATATTTAAATATGAGAATATTTAAATATAAAAATAGCTTAAGATGAAGATATTTAAAAATGACGATATTTAAAGACAACGATATTTGAAGATTACAATATTTAAAGATTATAATATTTAAAGATAACGATATTTAAAGATAAGGATATTTAAAGATAACGATATTGAAAGATGACGAAATTTACAGATAAGGACTTGAAATGATGACGATTTTCTAAGATAACGATATTGACATACGCCGATATTTAAAGATTACAATATTTAAAGATGATGATATTTAAAGAAAACGGTGTTAACAGATAACGATATTTAAATATAACAATATTTAAAGATAACGATATTTAACGATAGCTATATCTGAATATGACGATATTTAGAAATGACGATATTTAAAGACAACCATATTTAAAGATGACGATATTTAAATACACCGATATTTACAGATAACGATATTTAAAGATAACGATATTAAAAGGTAAGGTTATTTAAAGATAATGATATTGAAGATCACGATATTTCAATATAACAATATTCAAGCGTAACGATATTTAAATATAACGATATTAATAGATAACGATATTTAACGACATCGGTATTTACAAATAACAACAGTTAAATATAACGATACTTAAATATGGTGATATTTAAAGGAAACGATATTAAAAGACACAAAACAATATTTTAAGATTACAATATTTAAAGATGACGATATTTAAAGAAAACAATATTTTAATATAACGATATTTTGAGATGACGATATATAGAGATAACAGTGTTTAAAGCAAACAATATTTTTTTTTTACATGGAGTTCACCACTTATCAAGGCCCAATGACCATTCAGGGATAAGGGTTATTGTATGTACAGTAATCAAAAGGATAGTGTAGCAATAGTATTGGAGAATTGGTAAGGTGTCATTACTTAGGGGGGCGGTTCATCAGGAATTTGTTTGTGTTGGACTTGAAGACATCCAGGTTGAAGTCGTGCAGTTCTAAGAAAGAAGCTTTGTTCATTGTATCTACGTTTTGATTTAGGCACAGATAGGGAGTGGGGAAAATTATTGACGGTGGTTTTAAATAGTCGGGTGTTTTTTAAAAAAGATTGACGAGGGGGGACCAGAGAATGGAGCTCAGACGAGCACCTGCCATGGAAATAACGATAGAATAATGACAGGCTCGCTACGTCTCTTCTGTGGGAAAGAGGTTGCAGGGTAGAGAAAAGGGCATCCCCCACCAACCACGGAGTCTATTTTGTACTCTGTCAAGGCAGGATAGGCTGTTTTTAGCAGCCCCCGCCCAGATGTGGCAGCAGTACTCCATCTTTGGGCGTACTTGGCTCTTATATAGATAGAGAATTGCATCATTAGTGAGATATCTTCTGGAGCGGTAGAAGGATCCTACCATTTTCCCAGCGACCTTGGCCACAGACTTGATGTATGTGTTCCATTTAAGATCAGGTGTAAAGGTCAAACCCAGGAGCTTATCAAAGCCTGGGGCCTCCCTTAGACGAGAGCCATCCATTTCAATTGATGCCAGATGGGGATCAGAGCGTTTATGGTGTAGAGATAGGAGCTGGGTCTTAGGTGCATTAAAGGTAACCAGCCACCTCTTTCCTCACTGTACTACGCGCTCAAGATCAGGGGAGAGAAAATCAGAGAGAACATCATCATTTACAGCCTTTGATGTGTTGCCATAGATGGTCGTGTCATTAGCATAGATGTCAACGAAAGATTTTAGTATGTGTTTTGGGAGATCATTGATGTAGATCAGAAAGAGAGTTGGGCCCAGTATGGACCCCTGAGGGATTCCAGCATTAATACTGTGGGCCTCTGATTTCTGCCCATCAACTACTACTCTTATGAGCCTATCTGAGAGAAATGATTTAATGATAGAGAAAACATTTCCAGTTATACCGTAGCTGGAAATCTTGTGTAGTAGGCCTTTATGCCAAACCTTATCGAAGGCCTTTGATATGTCGAGAGCAATTGCCCTAGAAATGAAGCCTTTATCAAGAGATTCGCTAATCCTATGAGATATAACCGTTAGCACATCTGCTGTAGATCTAGCAGAGCGGAAACCATATTGCGTGTCGCTAAGAAGGTTATTTCTGCTGAGGTGGTTGACTACTTCTCTATTTATTGTGGACTCCAGCAACTTACTCATGACACACAGGAGACTTATTGGTCTGTACTGAGAGGGGGATGACTTATCTCATTAATTCTTAAATACAGGGCATACTGATGAGGTTTTCCAGGATGTTGGGAAGCACTTCTCCTTAAGGCAACGCTTAAATAGTTTGGAAAGTATGGGGGCAAGTTCTGGTTGTAATTTTTTTAACACTATAATTGGAATACCGTCGGGACCAGTTGCTTTACTGGGGTCAAGGTTCTTGATTAGCTTGGCGACCTCACGC
The DNA here is from genome assembly GCF_053919585.1 of Euprymna scolopes. Lineage (NCBI taxonomy): Eukaryota > Metazoa > Mollusca > Cephalopoda > Sepiida > Sepiolidae > Euprymna > Euprymna scolopes. Next base: position 56,799,838 of record NC_136502.1, read on the forward strand.
ACAGATATTTGTATGTTGCATAGCGTGTTGTCTGTTATAGGAGGGAATATGGGGAGTTGATGGCCTTCGTCACACAGGGTAGAATTTGCCGCAAAGTTCTTGGCAAATAGTTTGGCCATGTCGGATGCTGTCGAGATGACCTCTGGTCCATTGATAATGGTTGGGATAGAACGCACACTTCTGTTCAGGATCCTATTTGCTATTTGCCAGAACTGGTGGGAGCCAAGCCGCTGCTCAGCTACTTTGGATTTAACGGATTGAGCATATAGTTCTCTTGCATTTTTTATTACTCTTTTACAGTGGTTGCTGGCGGTTCTGAAAGCAGCTTTAGTTTCAGTGCATCTATTACGTTGGTAGCTATGGAAAAAGTGATTTCTGTGTGCGATGACAGCAGCACACTCTGGAGAGAACCATGGCTGTCTGTTAGGTTTTTATTGGAATTTTTTTGGATGGTATGAATTGGTCTATGCCTACAAGTAACCATTCGGTCAGGTCTGATACTATAGAGGACACATCCTTTTTAAACATGGAATGGAGAGGGAGATCAGATATGAATGTACGGAAGCTATCCCAGTCCGCCATAGAGTATCGGTATACAGTACGGTGGAGAGGTACGTCTGTAGATTTATTATATTTCATTTTTATCTTAATTGATACAACGCAGTGGTCGGGGCATCCCAGAGGAGATAGAACGGAACACGAGCATAGCTCAGGGGAAGTGGATAGAAACAGGTCTAGGAGGCTTGCGAATTGACCAGTACTATCGGGCACACGGGTGGGATCGCGGACAATCTGAGCGAGGTCATAGGCAATGGCAAAATCATGACAGAACCTCCCCTCATCATCAGTCTTATTTGAATGGGTCAGCCATTCCACATGATGGACATTGAAGTCACCACAAATGTGAATGTTAGCTGAGGGATGAGCAGACAGGATGTGGTCAATTTTCTCAGGTATACTCTTAAAGACAGTAACTCTACTGTTGTGGGTGCGATAGAGGGCAAATATAAATGCGGTGGTGTAAGCAAGTGCAACCAGGAAGCACATATAAGGTAGATTAGGGTCTTCTCTGGAGATGTCCCTGCCACATGGGAAGCCATCTGTAATGTAGGCACATATTCCATGCCCGTGGCGATCTTGGGGGTCAGATTTAGATGTTAGGTTGGAGTATCCTTTAATTATGAACTCATCTAAGGAGGTGGTCGGTCCTATTCCAGTTTCGCTTAGGAAGAATATGTCCGGTTTCGTCTCCTGTAATTGGGTTTCAACCTCTGTAAGGTTAGAACGTAGACCCCTGATGTTGGAGAAGGAGACATGGTAGTAGGGGTCTACGTAGGAGGATGGGGTTCTAGGTTTATTCGTGTTTTCTTTTTTGAGATATTTCATGTTTTTTTAGATATTTCATGTTTTCACCCTTTGTCAGGAACATCACTCATTAACAATGAGGACTGCGGGACAAAAAAGGAGAAGCGAGAGTTACTGGAGCTGCCGATAACACATCCACTACTCTCCATTAAAAAAAAAAAAGAAAAACGGTACGAGGGACTTATTTATATCTACTTAGTATAAGTCCTTTGCCCATTCCCAGTTTAGAATAGAATTTGAAGATAGTCTCCCCTCCCATATTAATCAGTGGAAGTGTTTTTGTTTTTTGTTTGTTTTTGTTTTTTTTTTTGTTTTTTTGCTTTAGGTATCTCGCGATAACCTTCGAGATTAAACTTATAATTACGTTTCAATAATGCAACTTGTGAGGTCAGCTTATGTTTTTAGATTGGGGTCATCTTATTTAAAGGCTAGTTTAGGGTAATGCCAGACGTATTTAACAAAAAAAAGGTTAAAACACGAGTAATAAGACATGATAGGTAATGTTAAGGAGTTTCAATTTTTAGTAAGACTGCAATAAGAGAACAAAGATAAATAAATAAATTATATATAATACACAAAAATTGGCAAAATTAAGACAGGATACATTTCAACAGTTATGGATAAAGTTTTTAACTTAGCTCTGAAGGCACCGACTCTTTCTTCCGATGTCATCTCGAAAACTGACTAGTAGCTAGCACGCTTGGGTTGTTCTGGTACTTAAGGGGTGTGGTGGGTGTGGGGGTTAAATGCTTTTAACTTTTTTTTTTCATTATTTTATTTATTATTTTTTGCTTTTGGTACCTCGCGATAGAACCTTCGAGATTAAATTTATAATTACGTTTCAATAATGCAACTTGTGAGGTCAGCTTATGTTTTTAGATTGGGGGCATCTTATTTAAAGGCTAGTTTAGGATAATTCCATTTAAAAATAACGATATTCGAAAATAACGCTATTTAAAGATAATAATATTTAAAGATGACAGTATTAAAGATAACGATATTACAAGATAACGACATTTAAAGAAAAGGATATTTGATATAAACGATATTTGAAGATGACGATATTTAAAGATAACGATATTTAAAGATATCAGTATTTAAAGAAATATTTAAAGATAATAATATTAAAAGATGACGATATTTGAAGATAAGGATATTACAAGATAACGATCTTTAAAGATAATAATATTTAAAGATGAGGAAATTAAAAGATGAGGATATTTTAAGATGACAATATTTTTAAGATATCGATATTTAAAGATTACGATATTTAAAGTTATCGTTATTTAAATATGAGGATATTATAAGATATCGATATTTAAAGAATAACGATATTTACAGATAACGACATATAAAGATGAGGATATTTTAAGATGAGGATAACTAAAAATAACGACATATAAAAAATAACAATATTTAAATATTGTATTATTTAAATATCATCATATCTAAAGGTTACGATATTTTAAGATGACGATATTTACAGAAAAAATATTTAAAGACAAGGATATTTATATATGACGATATTTAGATATTACAATATTTAAAAATAACGGTATTTAAAGATAACAATATTTAAAGATAACGGTATTTAAAAATGACGATATTTAAAGATAACGATATTTATAGATAACGATATTTAAAAATGACGATATTTAAAGAGACTGATATTTAAAAATGACGATATTTAAAGATAACGATATTTAAAAATGACGATATTTAAAAGATGACGATATTTAAAGATGACGATATTTAAAGATGACGATATTTAAAGATAACGATGTTTAAAAATAACGATATTTAAAAATGCCGATATTTAAATATAACGATATTTAAAAATAACGATATTTAAAAATGCCGATATTTAAATATAACGATATTTAAAAATAACGATATTTAAATATAACGATATAAAGATAACGATATTTAGAGATAACGATATTTAAAGATAACGATATTTAAAGGTAACGATATTTAAAGGTAACGATATTTAAAGGTAACGATATTTAAAAATGACGATATTTAAAGATAACGATTTTATATTTTTAATTATAATTTATTTTAATTATATACGTATATATTGTCTTTATCTCTTTGTGTTTCCTTGCGAGCCTTGTGTAGTTCTTAAAATTCGACTCGGAAATTTGGGAAGCTTAGGCATGAGAGATTTCTGAACTTAACAGAAGCGAGGATTTATTTTTTTCTACTTTGGAATCAGAACTTTTAAGCTGCAAAAAATAAAAAAAAAGTAAATAAAAAAATATATAAAATAAGTAAAATTATCATACACATATGTGCGCCCCTATAAATAGATACAAACACCGGGTAAGGGAAGCACCCTTCTCCCTTCCACCTAAAACATAGTTATACATGCTGGTAATCAAGTCAAGAAATCAAGTAAGTTAAGTGTACCCAACCCATCCTAATCCTAACAAAATGCTAACTGTTTTTTTTTTTACTTTTTCTTGCTAACTGTTGTTTATACTTTTTCTCTGTTAAATTTATTTTATTTTTTAATTATAATGTATTTCAACTATATACGTATATATTGTCTTTATCTCTTTGTGTTTCCTTGCGAGCCTTGTGTAGTTCTTAAAATTCGACTCGAAAAATTGGAAAGGTTAGGCAAGAGTGATTTCTGAATTTAACAGAAGCAAGGATTTATTTTTTCTACTGTAGAAGTCAGAAGAATTTTATTTAAGTAGTATACTTAATATCTTCAATTACCATATGCTCGCTTGTATTAATCATGTGGCCTCCTTGATATCTATTCCAAACCAATGAATATAGCTTATATGTAACTTTCACTATATTTGTAACTTAAATATACAGTTATCTTAGCTGTGTTACTAGGGCTATTTTCTAAATAGATACAATGCTTTGTGTCTGATCTTAATGACTGCCTATAAATACGAAATACGAATTCCGAATAACCATGAACTAATTGTTTCTCTTATAACTGAAAAACACCTGACAACTAGCTACGTAATTCCAATATACACTTTACCTCCAAGGCGACTGCCTTTGTCTAACATGCATGCTGAAAAAAACTTTCCCTTCAAACCAAACTTTACTTGAAACTCTAAATCCTAATGGAAACATACTGTAATTTGTAAGCTAATAACCCCCGTCTCTTGAAAGCTAACAATCTGCTCTATCCCCCCAAGCTGCCACTAAAACTCCTACATTGCACACGCCTTTGTAGTGGAATCTTTAACTTCCGGCCCTTAACCTTCACATGCTGACCACTTAATAATCATCACTAAACATGTATACATTTCTACGTCTAAGACATGCATTAGAGTTCATTCCTATCCAGTTAAGTACTTAACAGCCAAAGTGTGTACTCAGAAGCAAAGTGATCTACATTACATAACTATGTCTCCTCCTAGATAGTTTTGCAACGATTAATACGAAACTGAACCGATACTCCTTGTTATGCAAAATGTCACATGACTCTTAATTGAAAGCTGAAAGTATCTTCCTTCAATAATCGAAACACACTTAATACCTACAACTTCAACTTATTCGCATCTACTGAAACCCTGCCCATATATCTATTTATTAATTACACATGACTCAAAACTTACCTTCTGTTTTACCTGTACTGTATTGCACTTACATCTTAACCCTCCTGTCATCTAAAATATACAGAGATTGGGCACAATTCTTAGTTCAATTCTTAATACCTACTCATACTGTAACGTTATCCTATACCTAAGCTAACATATAAATAAAATAAAATAAAATAATATAAAGGAAAAATCTTAAACCACATTAACTCCTAACAAATCCTGCTTACAAACTTATGAGCTTTACTTAACCCCTTTATCCAGTAACAATGGAATAGCAATGTCCCTAAATCACTTTGAGGAGTGTAACTATTCAGCAGATATATAACCTCTACAAACTAACCCAGTAACATTAACTAACCACGTGGGGTCGCAGAAATACCTGGATTAGGACCCAGGCGCGGAGAAAACCCTCTTAGCGCTGACGGACCCAGTAGATCTTCCGAGATCATCCGTCTAGGAGAAGGAAAACTCTTAAACTAAACCAAAGGGAATGTAGGCCTCTTCAGTCTTGGATGACAACCTTCCTAGAGCTGGTGACTCAAACAAATAACCGGTTTGCAAACCTAAACTGCTTAAGGACTAGAAAGGCTCTGTTTATCGCCCGGCTTCCATACTCCTTCTTTGCCTATTAGTCAGGCGCAGAGACGCTATCACAGTGATTTGACAGAAACACTCAGTGGTAGATCTTGTTTCTTGTCTAGGGCAATGAACACCATTTTCCTCACTCCCGACACATCCCACCCCTCAAAACTAGGCACTTGGGAGTGCTTGAGTACCACATATGCCTGTGCAATTAGATGGGTTGATGATACCGGATTGACAGTTCCTGGCTACTGTTTCCAACTGGTAGTACAGGAGTCCTAACTCTTTGGTAGCGCTTAGAGCGGCTGCTCCATCAACAGTTGTATAATATCGGGATGTTTGTAGTGCCATGTCGAGCATGGAAAGGGACCCTTCACTCATCCCCGGTGAACTTTCCTAAGGCCACAATCCTAGTTGAAGAAAGGTCAGATTATGGTATATTTGTGTTGCATGTCTGATACTCTGCATAACCTCTTGTTCAACTCCCCCTTGCTTAAACTGAAATTCTTTTAAAAATATGATGACAGTACAGTCTAAAAATAAGCTTAAACCAGGCTTAGAGTCAAACAAATCCAACTTGCCTCCTCCCCTGAGGCTTGCATTCACGAAAATCCGTGGGCTTAGAACTAATTTTGCTTTCTGGGCTGTTTGAAAACTGCTTTTGTGGTATCGGTATTCAAGAATACTGGCAAAAAAACTAACCCATCAAATTATCGCCCCATTAGCCTCCTCACACTTTCCGCTAAAATATTAGAGACCATAATTAACCATGCTCTAGTCCATCACCTTACAGATGCTAAACTTCTGACTGACAAACAATATGGATTTAGACAAGCCCGTTTCACAGCAGACATCCTAATTGTAATCTCTGAACGTATATACCATTCACTGGACAAAGTGGGGGAGGGCAGAGCGGTAGCTCTATATATATCTAAGGCTTTTGACAGGGTATGGCACGAGGGTCTCCTCGGGAAAATTAGATCATACGATATCACTGGTAGAATACTTAACATAATTAAATCCTTCTTAGATAAGAGAAACCCCCAGGTTGTCCTCGACGGTCGTGCATTTAAACAATATGATATAAATGCGGGAGTGCCCCAAGGGTCTATCCTTGGACCTCTATTGTTCCTAATATTCATAAATGATCTCCCCGACAAAATTGCCTCTGAAATGGGTATATATGCTGATGACACCACGCTTTATAACAGGCACGACAGGAAAACAAATGAACACACATATAAAGAAATGGCAGAAACACTAGAGGATGACTGCCAATCTGTTGTGGATTGGGAACAAAAACGGATGGTCACGTTCAATGCCGCCAAGACTAAACTAGTTTCCTTCAATAATTACAAGAAACCTTCTCTACCACCTATAGCAATGGCCAACGACTCTTTATCTGAGAGTACATCTTTCAAACTCCTTGGGCTAACGTTTATAGGAAACATGAGTTGGAACAATTACATTGAAAGCATTGCCAGGGCCGCTGCGAAGAAGGTAGGCTTTCTCTACCGTACTAGAAAACTACTAACACCCGAAAGTATCCTATACCTCTATAAGGCCACCATTCGCCCATGTATGTTTTATTTAAAGATAACGATATTTAAAGATGACGATATTTTTAAATAACGATATTTAAAGATGACGATATTTTTAAATAAAGATATTTAAAGATGACGATATTTTTAAATAAAGATATTTAAAGATGACGATATTTTTAAATAAAGATATTTAAAGATGACGATATTTTTAAATAACGATATTTAAAGATGACGATATTTTTAAATAACGATATTTAAAGATGACGATATTTTTAAATAAAGATATTTAAAGATGACGATATTTTTAAATAAAGATATTTAAAGATGACGATATTTTTAAATAAAGATATTTAAAGATGACGATATTTTTAAATAACGATATTTAAAGATGACGATATTTTTAAATAACGATATTTAAAGATGACGATATTTTTAAATAAAGATATTTAAAGATGACGATATTTTTAAATAAAGATATTTAAAGATGACGATATTTTTAAATAAAGATATTTAAAGATGACGATATTTTTAAATAACGATATTTAAAGATGACGATATTTTTAAATAAAGATATTTAAAGATGACGATATTTTTAAATAAAGATATTTAAAGATGACGATATTTTTAAATAACGATATTTAAAGATGACGATATTTTTAAATAACGATATTTAAAGATGACGATATTTTTAAATAACGATATTTAAAGATGACGATATTTTTAAATAACGATATTTAAAGATGACGATATTTTTAAATAAAGATATTTAAAGATGACGATATTTTTAAATAAAGATATTTAAAGATGACGATATTTTTAAATAACGATATTTAAAGATGACGATATTTAAAGATAACGATGTTTAAAGATAACGATATTTAAAGATAACGATATTTAAAGATAACGATGTTTAAAAATGACGATATTTAAAAATAATGATATTTAAAGATAACGATATTTAAAAATGATGATATTTAAAGATGACGATATTTAAAGATAACGATATTTAAAAATGACGATATTTAAATATAACTATATTTAAAGATAACTATGTTTAAAGATAACGATGTTTAAAAATGTCGATATTTAAAGATAATGATATTTAAAGATAACGATATTTAAAAATGATATATTTAAAGATAATGATATTTAAAAATAACGATATTTAAAGATAACGATATTTAAAGATAACGATATTTAAAAATAACGATATTAAAAATAACGATATTTAAAGATAACGATATTTTAAGATAACATTTAAAGATAATGATATTTAAAAATAACGATATTTAAAGATGACGATATTCAAGATGACGATTTTTAAAGAAGACGATATGTAAAAATAACGATATTTGAAGATGGCGATATTTTTAGATAATTATATTTAATGATTACAATATGTAATGCGTTAAGTTCTAATCCAGTTCATTCAGCAGAAACTTTCAATTATGGATTTTAACTTCAAATTGTTTCTCATTTGAGTTTCTAGTTTATTCGCTAAAGAATTAGACCTATATATCAGTGAAACTAACACCGACAATAGAATCATCTGATTAATACGAAATGTGAGTAGCAGGTTTCCAACAAAAAAAATCGGATGCCATGAAGAGAAAACAAACCCCTTATATCTTCATTATGACGTTCCATGTTTGAACTTTTTTATGAATAGAGCTCATAAAATTAACTTGACAAAATAGCTATAAATTTGGTATATTTATGATTTACTTCATATTTCAAAGCATGAATTCAACCAAACAATAATCAAAAATTAAGAATTGAACGGTTAAACTTTATCAGTATCGTTAGAAATTATTTTAATGTTCCAAAATAATTTACGTATTGACGTTAAAAACAATTTAATATTCAATATATACTAAAATTAGGGCCTTTATGGCTCATAATTGTAGTGTATAAAATAATGAAAAGGAAAGAAAGTTTAGGTTAGTAAATAAAGGAGTAAAGGAACGAGTAGAGAGAGGAGAGGGAGATAAAGATAACGGAATAAGAAAGAGTCCGAAGAGATTAAAAGAAAGAAGTAAAATGAAAGTGAAGGGGGATAAAAGAGAGAAAGAAAGTAGAGTGATAGAGAGGGATACTAATGAAAGGCAAGATAACCGAGTATGATATGCGTATCTGTGTGTGTGTGTGTGTGTGTGTGTGTGTGTGTGTGTGTGTGTGTGTGTGTGTGTGTGTGTGTGTGTGTGTGTGTGTGTGTGGAGAGAGAGAGAGAGAGACCGACAGAGAAAGAAGGATAAGAGAGTGACAGATAGAAATGAAAATTAAAGAGTGTGTAGTGGGAAGATTAAAAAGAATGGGTGATAGATAGAAAAGACAGGCAAGTGTGGAAGGAAAGAATCATCAAAAAAGAAGAAAAATTATATGAAAATAGAGAGAGCGCGAGGAAAGCGAAAGAAAGAAAGCGTTATGGAAAAAAGAGAAACGAAAAAGTATAGAGGGGGAAAAGGGATAGAAAAGGGAGACAGCGTTAAGAGAGTGAAAGAAATAAATCATAAAGAGAGGAAGAGATAGAGAGGTGACACATCAAAAGAGATACTCTGATGAATACATAAAGAAAGTGGGAGACGAGGGTTATAAGAATGTCCAAAATTTCAGTGTTTCTTGATCTAATAATAATTTGTAAGGTTTATAAAACAATTAGTGATGTCAACGAAAGGTTAAGAGGTCAAGTGTTGGCAACTGCCAAATAAGGAAGCATCACATTCGGATCTCGGGACAGGCGTGTACTTTTTATGTAGAAGCATTTCAATACATTACACGTTCAATCAAAACATTGAATGCAAAGAAAAAATCCAACAAATATTTGCCAGAATCAATAAACAAAATATATATATACCGATTATATGTGTAAATAATAGACATTTTCTTTTATCTACTCATGCCAATAATACAACTATTTAAAACGCTTTAAATAAACTAGGAATCCCAATAATACAAACTACATCACCAACCCTAAACCCACACTAAAATAAACAAAACATTTTCATAAAAAGTACAGTACATTTAGGGGATTTCTGTGTTGCATGTTTTTTTTTTCAATTATATTTCACTCTTTATGCATAACAATCCTTTTGACGCTTGTACACTGTTGGGACGAGATTTTGTAGTCGATAAATAGAGTTTTCAGATCAAAAAAAAAAAACAATGGTTCCAACTGATTTTTTTTTATATATAAATTCTAATAAGTAACAATTGTAGTTTCAAAATTATGCAGTTGGAATTACCTTAAAATTACTGAATTATTTTTTTTTAAGCAACTTTAATCGTGTTAGCAGGTGAAAAATTGCCGGCATCTTGTTTAAATCGAAACGGAAAATTACCTCCCTTTTGACCTCTTCGGTGTCTTACGCTCGTTTTCATCAAATTCTATTTTTATTTTCTTTAATAAATAATTTTCTACCATTTTAAAAATATGAGGAATATGTAGATACCATTGTTTTCACGTGAAATTCAGTTTTACAATTTCTGAAATTTCGTCCTAATAGTGTAGAAGCGTAATTTTTTTTGTTTAGAAGCTCAATGTATGATAATTATAATAACAGAGCATATATATTAATAAAGATGGCTGCCGAAACAAACACACGAAGTTGAATCTGCTATGAACTTTTTCTTCTTGCAGCATTATATTGTCATGCATTTTTTGCTGTTGCTCAGACTACAAGTTTTTCTCAAAGAGAAATCTTTGATGATAACCTGATGAGTAGTAATACTACTACTACTACTACTACTACTACTACCACTAATAATAATAATAATGTAAAATTTCCGGGGGAACCTGCTGATGCCAAATACGACTCTCGTTTTCGTACCTCTTTAGTTTTTTGGCTTTACTTTTTGATCGACCTTTGTGTCATTTGGGAAATTTACGAAATGATGGCAGGAAAAGAGAAAAGAAAGAAGGAAGAAAGTTTTTATATCAAAAAAAGAAGATAATGATACTCATATTCTTCATCATTCGATTGGCAATACATAATACTCTAATTAAGACTTATCCTTTAGTAATATTTAACCTTGATAAAATGTGATTCACTAACAAATATAATGAAAATATAGTGTCATTTTTGCCAACATGATAACATGTAAATGTAATTCCGACCATCGTAATCTACCGTAGCAGACATCGAACCGAAAACATATATAATCAGGTCAAACGATATAACCCGTTCACTGTCTGCGCAATTAGTAGTTCGATAAAGAGATTCGATTTCGTTCGATTGCTTATTAATGAAAGTGCAGTCTTGATTTCCTGTTTCGCGTTACTAATCGATATTTGTGCACCAAGTAACCCCAAGCGAGAATCAATTTAAGGACTGAATTCTGATCGATTTTTTATGCATTTAGTTTCGTCGTTCTGTATTTATTTATTCTGGCCAATTTTTTGGTAGGTAGGGTGCTTTGTTTTCGATTGAGGGGGGGTATTTATTTTTATTTTTTTGTATGAAGATCTACATTGAATCCCTCCCCCAGATGTTTGATGGGCCTAAACTTGATGTTCCTGAATTGCTTAATTGCTTAATAAAATATCATATACCTAAATGAAAAAAGCGTATTCATTGAAAGATTGTTTTATTATTTAATCTGCAATCCTCCACTTTATTATAACAATCAACGTATATATATATATATATATATATACATATATATATATATGAATGTACGTATTATATGTATATGCATTATATATATATATATATATGTATTATATATATGTATTATATATATACATTATATATGTATTATATGTATTTATTATATATATATATATACATTTATATATATATATATAGTAGAGAATTAGAAGGCTATCACAATGCGAGGAATGAGATATAGTCGTTGTTGTCGGAAGAAGACGAAGACAAGTGGCGATTTACAAATCAATAAGTACATACATATATGTCTATATATACATTTATTTATTCAGTTATATTAAATACAAATGTCTTACTTGTTATGTCTGCGACAATATTTATTATTGATTTCGGAAAAAAATTCCCTTTTCAAATGGTAAACGGGACAGATCGATTCAAAGCATGCTAGATGATGGAGCGGAAATTGGATGGTTGTGTGGGACCTCGGAGCAAATGTAAGAAGGGGGTTTAACATATTTTTTTTGTTCCTTTTTCTTTATAAAAATTTTTGTATATATACATATTTTATTTATTATTTTTTAGTTTATAACTTGTTGCTTTAGCGTAAGCTTTTTTAATTTTGTATATTCTCTGTCTATTTTGTTGTTTTTAAATCGCCACTTGTCTTCGTCTTCTTCCAACAGCAACAACTATATCTCATTCCTCGCATTGTGATAGCCTTCTAATTCTCTACTACATACCTATCCCACACAATGCTTCAAGCAAACTACATATCAATTCTATCCCTCAGTCTGAGCCAGACAGAGTTTGCAACAACCAAAAAACTGTTTCAGGTCTCCGAAAAGCGTGCTAGGACCGGATGCCAAATAAATTTTATCAAACGCTGCATCAAGCACAAGATTCCCCCAACACTATCAAGAACCTTCCTGCATTCCTCCGTCTGACAAAATTCAAACCATCAAGAAATTTCATTCAAACGTTCTGCATGAAGAAACTCTTACAATATCTCCACCATAGACTACACAGACTCATTGAAGAATTCAACACCACTAGGCCTGAACTGACCACAACACATGCACCTATGCTACACAAAATAATGACAGCCATAGATAAATGCTATCACTACTCTCTACAGACCGAAAAAAAAGACTAACAAATAAATTCACGTGGCTGCTACACAAATACAAACCCGCACACACTCCCAGACAGGAAGACACCGGCATCAGTAACCACACACCACAAGCAACGTACACCCAAGTCACAGACCTCACGAATTCCCTCACACATGAAGAAAAAGACCTTCTTAGCCTTGGACCCAAATTCATCATAACTCAAACAGTAAACAACAACACCCTGTTTAACCTAGAAACACACTTCTGCAGAGCGGCTTACCACCTAAAATGGCTGAAATGGATAACTGACCACAACACTAAAACACCTCACACCACCGATGACTTCCCCGTATATCAACTAGACGGCACACTACATCCTCCACCCAAAGACCAGGAACTAGACACTAAGCTTGCAAGATTAAAACGAAAGATATTCGACATCATAAAACTCGAACAAGGAAGCGTTATACAAAACATCTCATATAAACAACGCTGCTCACTTAAGAGACTCAAGACTTTGTTTACCTACCTTTCGATAAGGGTAAGGAGTTCTGCGTCATACCTCAGGACATATACGACCACCTTGCACTATCACACCTAGGCAACAACACCTTATACACCCCAACTACTGACATTACATCTACACATATCGAAAACAACATCAACACCGCATGGACCGACATATGTAGAATTAGAAAACTCCCCATCAAATACAAACAGAACTTCACTACTAAAAATAGCAGACTTCCCACTTTTTACCATCTCATCAAAACACACAAAAAATCAGCAACCCCACAAATTAGACCAATAGTTTCAAGCATTGAAGGACCCTTGTATATGATCTCTTGGCTACTCTCTCCACTACTTAAACCTCTACTCTCCTCCTTCCCCGGACACACAGTTCCGATGAAGTACTCCGCCGTCTAAACACCCTCCAACCACAACAACTAAAACAAGGTAAATACGCGTTTAGCCTCAATGTAGTTGCCCTCTACACCACAGTACCTGCACACCATGCAGTAGATCTAATCACCGACCACATCTCGTCCTGCAACTTACACTGCTTCAGCCTCACTCCCTCAGACATCCACAAACTCTTACTTATAATAGTAGACAACACATACTTCACCTACCAACGCCAAACATACGGACAAATTACAGGACTGCCCATGGGTTCCAGTCTCTAAGGAATACTGGCCATCTCTTATATGGAGAGATTAGAACGCCGAGCCCTCAACACGTGCAACTCGGAAATATGTCGATGATGTCCTGATCCTCACATCATCACGCGCCGATGCTGAGAACATCTACTCCATATTCTCCGATACCGACCCACACATAGAATTCACAATCGAACACCCCAGCGATGACGGATCTCTATCACTCCTAGATTTCAACCTAAAAATATCAGACGAGGGGACCGTCACTACTAAAATCTACCGAAAATCAGCCAGTCGAAGTATATTTGTACACTACAAATCGGCCCTCCCTACTAAAGCCATTATCGGATATGCAAGGAATGAGATCATCCGCATCCAAAACAAGTGCAGTAAGGCTAAGGACAAGACAGAATGCACAAAACAGTTCCATCAGAACCATCAAAGGGAGGGTCTCAATATGCAACTAGCCCACTTAGACAGCAGCTTTCTAAACGCAAGCACAACGAGGACTCACCACCATTTCAACCTCAAAATATCAGACGAGGGGACCGTCACTACTAAATTCTACCGAAAAGCAACCAGCCGAAGTATATTTGTACACTACAAATCGGCCCTCCCTACTAAAGCCATTATCGGATATGCAAGGAATGAGATCATCCGCATCCAAAACAAGTGCAGTAAGGCTAAGGACAAGACAGAATGCACAAAACAGTTCCATCAGGTCCTAGAGACAAACGGATACACCAGCACCATCATTAAACACCTCTGGAACACAAGAAAACGTGTAAGAAGCTTCCCCACCAATACTTGCTTCCTTAAAATGCCTCATCTCAGCGACAAGATCACAACGGCTATCCGCAGGGCCATCAAAAGGGAGGGTCTCAATATGCAACTAGCCCACTTAGACAGCAGCTTTCTAAACGCAAGCACAACGAGGACTCACCACCATGCACACTGACAAATTGCCCAGTATACCCCGTAACCATATGCCTCCGCACACATGTAGTCTACAAACTAGAATGCTCTGCCTGCGGAAAATTCTACCTGGGCAGTAACACAAAACTCCTACACATAAGAATCAAGGAACACACACAAACACAAGCATCATCATTCCACAAACACCTCAACGCCTGCAGAAACACTAATATATCTATTAAATTCGATATTTAAACCACAGCACACAATATTGGGAATCGTCGCATAAAGGAATCATTACTAATATCCAAATTACGGCCAGAACTCAAAAACAGACTGGAGCTCGGATCATCATTCATTATATAACTTTACATCGGCTCCCACCAAAGACTTACTATTACAACCTTAACCCATTAGAACAGGTACAACACTGCACATATCCCATACACTAACTCACAGTCCAGACAGGGCCTTACAACAAGCCTCCCACTCGCCCATATAAATTATATGTAAAAATAAAAGAAATTAAATAAATAAGTAAATAAAAGCAATATATATATATATATATATATATATATATATATATATATATATATAATAATAAATAGTTAGCTGAAATAAAATAAACCAATTTGAAAAAAAAACGTTTGATTTAAGTTAACCCTAATATTCAACCCCAAATAAACACTAACAACAAACACAAACAAATTAATAAACAAGTAATAATAAAGAATTAAATAGAAAAAAAAATGTTCCATCTATAACCACTTATAGTTTTATTAAAATAAATAAATTAACAATTCCCAAGGAATGTCAATCCAGCGCTCCCCTTCCAGCTATCTTCCTATTCCTGACAACCGCACCCCTAACCTAAACGCACCCAACAGCCGACTGAGAGCATCCCCTCCCCTCCTCTCTCACATCCCCCTCCCACTTCTCTCCTTCAAAAGCTAACCAGTACCAGCCTACTAGAGACTTATGTGACCTAGATACACCAAGTCATCCCACTGAATATGCTAGGATGCAATAGACAGAGAATATACAAAATTAAAAAAAGCTTACGCTAAAACAACAAGTTATAAACTAAAAAATGAATAAATTCGTAAATAATATATATATACAAAAAAAAATTTTTAATGAAAAATGAACAAAAAAATATGTTAAACCTCCTCCTTACATTTGCTCCGAGGTTCCACACAGCCATCCAATTTCCGTTCCATCATCTAGCATGCTTTGAATCGATCTGTCACGTCTACTAATTGACAAGGGATTTTTTTCCGAAATTAATAATGGATATTGTCGCAGACATAACAAGTAAAACATTTGTATTTAATACAACTGAATAAATATATGTATATATAGACATATATGTATGTACTTATTGATTTGTAAATCGCCACTTGTCTTCGTCTTCTTCCAACAACAACGACTATATCTCATTCCTCGCATTGTGATAGCCTTCTAATTCTCTATTACATACATATCCCACACAATGCTTCAAGCAAACTATATATATATATATATATATATATATATATATATATATATATATATATATATATATATATATACCTACAGGCAATATTGTTTCATTATTTCGGGAATCATCAGCCGGTCGGGAAATTCGAACCCAGCCACGGAGCCATTTCTTCATTAGCAAGGAACAAACCATAGGTCAACGTTAACAGCGAGAAATGTAGTTAAAATTAACATATATATATATATATATATATATATATATATATGAATGTCTAGACAGCTATTTGTATTTCACGTTCGATTTGATATTACAGTTCTGAAACCACCATACCTCCAACATATTTGTAATACTTAATAAATGTGTATATTAATCTGTTAATAAACGCGACTATCACATTAACCTACAAATAATTCTTGATGGCCACACAAAGTTCAAAAGAATTAATGCCAAGCATATTAATACAGCGCGCAAGTTAACCGACTTATCGTTGCCAATAACACAACAAATAAATAATCAAGTTCACAAAATAATCTGTGATTACAAGCCTTGTTAATTATACGGAGTAATTAAGACAAATAACGCTATTTCCAGTTTCCGACCTATCATATCAAAGATTACTGTTCCAATATATTCATGAAAAAAACCCATAAATGAATTATCAGTCCATGTCTACGAAAAAATATAGTGTTACCTCAACACAAGGACGATCATAAATCATATAAACTAAAAAAACAGAGAATAAAATAATTTTTCTCTTGCTGTAGAATACTTATTAACTAACGTGGGTGTAAAAGAAAGCTTATTAAGGAATGTGGGTGTACACGAAAGCTTATTAATAAATGTGTGTAAAAAAATCAATTAACTAATGTGCGTGTAAAATAAAGCTTATTGCCTGATGTGACTGGAATAGAAAGCTTATTAACTAAGGTGCGTGTAACAGAAAGCTTATTAGCTAAGGTGCGGGTAAAATAAAAGTTATTAACTAAGGTGCGTGTACAATAAAGCTTATAATCTAATGTGCGTGTAAGAGAAAGCTTATTAACTAATGTGCGTATGCAAGAAAGCTTATAAAACATTGTGCGTGTAAAAGAAAGGTTATTAATTAATGTGCGTGTAAAGAAAGTGTAAAATGTTTTTGACTTGTGATGAGGGGTATGTATTTAATTGCTGCCCACATCAGCAAAATGTGGCACAAGGCCGGAAAGTGGGAACCCCGCAGGCTCTCCTAAAGAAGGGGCACTCCTGCAATTTTAAAAATTGCCTGAGTAATCCCGTCGGCATTCCCCGGTCGGGGCGCCTCAGGCAGCAAGCAATAAACTTGCCCCACCGCAAAGCCCGGTGGCAAGGCCTGGGAGAGTGGACCTCCTAGGTATTACCCAGGCGGCGTACCTCAGCCCAACAGGTGCTGGGCCGGAAACCGGCCCATCACCTGTTGGGCTGAGTGTCAAGTGACGAATCCTTGACGTGTACTACCCTGTCTCCCTGCAGCCGAAGCCGCTAGGAGATACATCCCATCACAATGGACTTGTGATGGGGGGGGGGTATGAGACGAATGGATTCGCCAATCATTTTTATAACCAACGGCTGTGCTAAACAACCAATCAAAACGTCGCAAAATTATTATAAAAATCGTCGAATTTTGGATTCAATCAGTTCGCTATTTGTTACGTCACGGACCGCATTTAATTCTTCGCCGCCATCTTGGTTACTGATCTGAACTACGCCGCCATCTTTGTTCAACATAATATCTCAGAACTTAAGAGGTTAACTACGCGACGGACCGCATTTGATTCTTGGTCGCTATCTTGGTTGCTGATCTGAACTACGCCGCCACCTTTGTTCAACACAATGTTTCAAAACTTAACAGAAAGCTTATTAACTAATGTGCCTATGAAAACAAGCTTATTAACGAATGTGCGTGTAAAAAAAAGCTTATTAACGAATGTGCGTGTAAAGAAAGCTTATTACCCCAGTTGCCTGTAAAAGAAAGCTTATTAACGAATGTGCGTGTAAAGAAAGCTTATTACCCCAGTTGCCTGTAAAAGAAAGCTTATTAACGAATGTGCGTGTAAAAGAAAACTTA
Organism: Euprymna scolopes; assembly: GCF_053919585.1. NCBI lineage: Eukaryota > Metazoa > Mollusca > Cephalopoda > Sepiida > Sepiolidae > Euprymna > Euprymna scolopes. The sequence goes on from NC_136502.1 coordinate 56,818,261, forward strand.
TTACGTAATGTGCGTGTAAAAGAAAGCTTATTAACTAATGCGAGTTTAAAAGAAAGCTTATTACGTAAAGTGCGCGTCAAAGAAAGCTTATTAACTAGTGTGCGCGTAAAAGAAAGCTTATAAACTAAGGTGCGTGTAAAAGAAAGTTTATTAACAAGGTGCGTATAAAAGAAAGTTTATTAAGTAATGTGCGTGTAAAAGAAAGCTTATTACCCCAGTTGCCTGTAAAAGAAAGCTTATTAACAAATGTGCGTGTAAAAGAAAGAATACTATCTAATGTGCGCGTAAAAGAAAGCTTATTAACTAATGTGTGTGTAAAAGGGGGCCTGTTAACTAATGCGTGGGTAAGAGAAAGCTTATTTAACTAATGGGTGTGGAAAAGGAAGCTTATAAACCAAATTGCGTGTAAAATAAAGCTTATTGACTAATGTGCGTGTAATAGAAAGCTTGTAAAATAATGTGTGTTTAAAAGAAAGGTTATTAAACATTTTGGGTGTCAAAGAAATCTTATTAACTAATGTTCGTGTAAAAGAAAGCTTATTAACTAATGTGTGTGTATGAAATGAAGCTGATTAACTACTGCGTGGGTAAAATAAAGCTTATTAACTAATGTCCGTATAAAAGAAAGCTTTTTAACTAAGGTGTGTGTAAAAGAAAGCGTATAAACTACTGAGAGTATACAAGAAAGCGTATAAACTAATGTGCGTGTAAAAGGAAGATTATTAAGAATAGCGTGTAAAAGACAGCATATTAATTATTTGCGTGTAAAAGAAAGCTTTATAATAATGTGCATGTATAAGAAAGCTTATAAAATAATGCGTGTATAAAAGACGGCTTATTAAAGATTGTTCATGTAAAAAATGCCTTTAAACTTATGGCCCGGTAAAAGAAAGCTTATGAACTAGAGCGTGTAAAAGAAAACTTGTTAACTAATGTGCATGTAAAGTTATAAAGTAAAAGAAAGTTTATTACTGATGTGATTGTAAATAAATAGCTTCTAAACTAATGTGTGTGTAAACGAAAGCTTGTTATTTCATGTGCATGTAAAAGAAAGCTTATTAAACAATGCGCGTGTAAAAGAAAGCTTATTTACCAATGTGCATGTAAATGAAAACTAATTAACAATTGTGCATGTACAAGAGAGCATATTAACTAATATTCATCTAAAAGAAAGTTTATTAAATAAAATGCATCTAAAAGAAAGTTTATTAAATAATATGCATGCAAAAAAAGCTTATTAACAAATATTCATGCAAAAGAAAGCTTATTAACTAATATGCATGTAAAAGAAAGCTTATTAACTAATATGCGTGTAAAAGAAAGCTTATTAACTAATATGCATGTACAAGAGAGCATATTAACTAATATTCATCTAAAAGAAAGTTTATTAAATAATATGCATCTAAAAGAAAGTTTATTAAATAATATGCATGCAAAAAAAGCTTATTAACAAATATTCATGTAAAAGAAAGCTTATTAACTAATATGCATGTAAAAGAAAGCTTATTAACTAATATGCATGTAAAAGAAAGCTTATTAACTAATATTCATATCAATGAAAGCTTATTAATTAATATGCATGGAAAAGAAAACTTATTAACTAATATGCATGCAAAAGAATGCTTATTAACTAATATGCATGTAAATGAAAGCTTATTAACTAATATGCATCTAAAAGAAATCTTATTAACTAATATTCATATAAAAGAAAGCTTATTAACTAATATGCATGTAAAATTAAGCTTATTAACTAATATGTATCTAAAAGAAAGCTTATTAATTAATATGCATGTAAAAGAAAGCTTATTAACTAATATGCATCAAAAGGAATGCTTATTAACTTATATGCATGTAAAAGAAAGCTTATTAACGAATATGCATCAAAAAGAATGCTTATTAACTAATATACCTGTAAAAAAAACTTATTAACTAATATGCATCTAAAAGAATGCTTATTAACTAATATCCATGTAAAAGAAAGCTTATTAACTAATATGCATATAAAAGAAAGCTTATTAACTAATATGCATGAAACAGAAAGCTTATTAACTACTATACATGTAAAAGAAAGCTTATTAACTTATATGCATGTAAATGAAAGCTTATTAACTAATATGCATCTAAAAGAAAGTTTATTAAATAATATGCATCTAAAAGAATGCTTATTAACTAATATGCATGTAAATGAAAGCTTATTAACTAATATGCATGTAAATGAAAGCTTATTAACTAATATGCATCTAAAAGAATCCTTATTAACTAATATGCATGTAAAATTAAGCTTATTAACTAATATGCATGTAAATGACAGCTTATTAACTAATATGCATGTAAATGAACGCTTATTAACTAATATGCATGTAAAAGAAAGCTTATTAACTAATATGCATTTAAAAGAAAGCTTATTAACTAATATGCCTGTAAAAGAAAGCTTATTAACTAATATGCATGTAAAAGAAAGCTTATTAACTAATATGCATTTAAAAGAAAGCTTATTAACTAATATACATGAAAAAGAAAGCTTATTAACTAATTTGCATGTAAATGAACGCTTATTAACTAATATGCATGTAAAAGAATACTTATTAACTAATATGCATGTAAATTAAAGCTTATTAACTAATATGCATGTAAAAGAAAGCTTATTAACTTATATGCATCTAAAAGAAGGCTTATTAACTAATATGCATGTAAATAAAAACTTATTAACAAATATGCATGTAAATGAAAGCTTATTAACTAATATACATGTAAAAGAAAGCTTATTAACTAATATGCATGTAACAGAAAGCTTATTAACTAATATTCATCTAAAAGAAAGCTTATTAACTAATATGCATCTAAAAGAAAGCTTATTAACTAATATGCATGTAAAAGAAAGCTTACTAACTAATATGCATGTAAATGAAAGCTTATTAACTAATATGCATGGAAAAGAAAGCTTATTAACTAATACGCATGTTAAAGAATGCTTATTAACTAATTGTCATGTAATTGAAAGCTTATTAACTAATATGCCTCTAAAAGAATGCTTATTAACTAATATGCATCTAAAAGAAATCTTATTAACTAATATGCATATAAAAAAAGCTTATTAACTCATATGCTTCTAAAAAAATGCTTATTAACTAATATGCATGTAAATGAAAGCTTAATAACTAATATGCATCTAAAAGAAAGCTTATTAACTAATATGCATGTAACAGAAAGCTTATTAACAAATATGCATGTAAATGAAAGCTTATTAACTAATATTGATGTAAATGAAAGTTTATTAACTAATATGCATGTCAAAGAATTCTCATTAACTAATATGCATGTAAATGAAAGCTTATTAACTAATATGCATGAAAATGAACGCTTATTAACTAATATGCATCTAAAAGATTCCTTATTAACTAATATGCATGTAAAATTAAGCTTATTAACTAATATGCATTTAAAAGAAAGCTTATTAACTAATATGCATGTAAAAGAAAGCTTATTAACTAATATGCATGTAAATGAAAGCATATTAACTAATATGCATGTAAATGAAAGCTTATTAACTAATATACATGTAAAAGAAAGCTTATTAACTAATGTGCATGTAAAAGAAAGCTTATTAACTAATATGCATGTAACAGAAAGCTTATTAACTAATATGCATCTAAAAGAAAACTTATTTACTAATATGCATCTAAATGAAAGCTTATTAACTAATATGCGTTAAAAAGAAAGCTTATTTACTAATATGCATGCAAAAGAAAGCTTATTAACTAATATGCATGTAAAAGAAAGCTTATTAACTAATATGCATGTAAATGAAAGCTTATTAACAAATATGCTTCTAAAAAAATGCTTATTAACTAATATGCATGTAAAAGAAAGCTTATTAACTAATATGCATGTAAAAGGAAGCTTATTAACTAATATGCATGTAAATGAAAGCTTATTAACTAATATTCTTCTAAAAAATGCTTATTAACTAATATGAATCTAAAAGAAAGCTTTATTAACTTATATGCATGTAAAAGAAAGCTTATTAACTAATATGCATGTAAATAAAAGCTTATTAACTAATATGCTTCTAAAAAATGCTTATTAACTAATATGCATGTAAAAGAAAGCTTATTAACTAATATGCATGTAAAATAAAGCTTATTAACTAATATGCATGTAAAAAAAAGCTTATTAACTAATATGCTTCTATAAAATTGCTTATTAACTAATATGCATGTAAAAGAAAGCTTATTAACTAATATGCATGTACAAGAAAGCTTATTAACTAATATGCATCTAAAAGAAAACTTATTAACTAATATGCATCTAAATGAATGATTATTAACAAATATGCTTCTAAAAAAATGCTTATTAACTAATATGCATGTAAATGAAAGCTTATTAACTAATATGCATGTAAATGAAAGCTTATTAACTAATATGCTTCTAAAAAATGCTTATTAACTAATATGCATGTAAAAGAAAGCTTATTAACTAATATGCTTGTAAATGAAAGCTTATTAACTAATATGGATTTAAAAGAAAGCAGATTAACTAATATGCATGTAAAATAAAGCTTATTAACTAATATGCATGTCAATGAAAGCATATTTACTAATATGCATGTAAAAGAAAGCTTATTAACTAATATACATGTAAAAGAACGCTTATAAACTAATGTGCATCTAAATGAAAGCTTATTAACTAATATGCATGTAAAAGAATGCTTATTAACTAATATGCATGTAAATGAAAGCTTATTAACGAATATACATGTAAAAGAAAGCTTATTAACTAATATGCATGTAAATGAAAGCTTATTAACTAATATACATGTAACAGAAAGCTTATTAACTAATATGCATCTAAAAGAAAACTTATTAACTAATATGCCTCTAAATGAAAGCTTATTAACTAATATGCATTTAAAAGAAAGCTTATTTACTAATATACATGTAAAAGAAAGCTTATTAACTAATATGCATCTAAAAGAATGCTTATTAACTAATATTCATATACAAGAAAGCTTATTAACTAATATGCATGTAAAAGAAAGCTTATTAACAAATATTCATGTACAAGAAAGCTTATTAACTAATATTAATATAAAAGAAAGCTTATTAACTAATATGCATGTAAAAGAAAGCTTATTAACTAATATTCATATAAATGAAAGCTTATTAACTTATATGCATGGATAAGAAAACTTATTAACTAATACGCATGTTAAAGAATGCTTATTAACTAATATGCATGTACGTGAAAGCTTATTAACTAATATGCATCTAAAAGAATGCTTATTAACTAATATGCTTCTAAAAGATATCTTATTAACTAATATGCATATAAAAAAGCTTATTAACTAATATGAATGTAAAAGAATGATTATTAACTTATATGCATGTAAAAGAATGCTTAATAACTAATATGCATCTAAAAGAATGCTTATTAACTAATATGCATGTAAAATTAAGCTTATTAACTAATATGCATGTAAATGAAAGCTTATTAACTAATATGCATATAAAAGAAAGCTTATTAACTAATATGCATGTAAATGAAAGCTTATTAACTAATATGCATGTCAAAGAAAGCTTATTAACTAATATGCATGTACATGAAAGCTTATTAACTAATATGCATGTAAAAGAAAGCTTATTAACTAATATGCATGTAAAAGAAAGCTTATTAACTAATATGCATGTAAATGAAAGCTTATTAACAAATAAGCTTCTAAAAAATGCTTAATAACTAATATGCATGTAAAAGAAAGCTTATTAACTAATATGCATGTAAAAGAAAGCTTATTAACTAATATGCATCTAAAAGAAAGCTTATTAACTAATATGCATGTAAAAGAAAGCTTATTAACGAATATGCATGTAAAAGAAAGCTTATAAACTAATATGCATCTAAAAGAAAGCTTATAAACAAATATGCATGTAAATGAAGCTTATTAACTCATATGCTTCTAAAAAAAATGCTTATAAACTAATATGCATCTAAAAGAAAGCTTATTAACTAATATGCATGTAAAAGAAAGCTTATTAACTAATATGCATGTAAATGAAAGCTTATTACCTAATATGCTTCTACAAAAATGCTTATTAACTAATATGCATGTAAAAGAAAGCTTATTAACTAATATGCATGTAAAAGAAAGCTTATTAACTAATATGCATGTAAATGAACGCTTATTAACTAATATGCTTCTAATAAAATGCTTATTAACTAATATGCATGTAAAATAAAGCTTATTAACTAATATGCATGTAAAAGAAAGCTTATTAACTAATATGCATGTAAAAGAAAGCTTATTAACTAACACGCATGTACATGAAAGCTTATTAACTAATATGCTTCTAAAAAAATGCTTATTAACTAATATACATGTAAAAGAAAGCTTATTAACTAATATGCATGTAAAAGAAAGCTTATTAACTAATATGCATGTAAAAGAAACATTATTAACTAATATGGATCTAAAAGAAAACTTATTAACTAATATGCATCTAAATGAAAGATTATTAACTAATATGCTTCTAAAAAAATGCTTATTAACTAATATGCATGTAAATGAAAGCTTATTAACTAATATGCTTCTAAAAAATGCTTATTAACTAATATAAATGTAAAAGAATGATTATTAACTTATATGCATGTAAAAGAATGCTTAATAACTTATATGCATCTAAAAGAATGCTTATTAACTAATATGCATGTAAAATTAAGCTTATTAACTAATATGCATGTAAATGAAAGCTTATTAACTAATATGCATATAAAAGAAAGCTTATAAACTAATATGCATGTAAATGAAAGCTTATTAACTAATATGCATGTCAAAGAAAGCTTATTAACTGATATGCATGTAAAAGAAAGCTTATTAACTAATATGCATGTAAAAGAAAGCTTATTAACTAATATGCATGTAAAAAAAAGCTTATTAACAAATATGCATGTAAATGAAAGCTTATTTACTAATATGCTTCTACAAAAATGCTTATTAACTAATATGCATGTAAAAGAAAGCTTATTTACTAATATGCATGTAAAAGAAAGCTTATTAACTAATATGCATGTAAATAAAAGCTTATTAACAAATAAGCTTCTAATAAATTCTTAATAACTAATATGCATGTAAAAGAAAGCTTATTAACTAATATGCATGTAAAAGAAAGCTTATTAACTAATATGCATGTAAAAGAAAGCTTATTAACTAATATGCATGTAAAAGAAAGCTTATTAACTAATATGCATCTAAAAGAAAGCTTATTAACTAATATGCATGTAAAAGAAAGCTTATTAACTAATATGCATGTAAAAGAAAGCTTATTAACTAATATGCATGTAAAAGAAAGCTTATAAACTAATATGCATCTAAAAGAAAGCTTATAAACAAATATGCATGTAAATGAAGCTTATTAACTCATATGCCTCTAAAAAAATGCGTATAAACTAATATGCATCTAAAAGAAAGCTTATTAACTAATATGCATGTAAAAGAAAGCTTATTAACTAATATGCATGTAAATGAAAGCTTATTACCTAATATGCTTCTAAAAAAATGCTTATTAACTAATATGCATGTAAAAGAAAGCTTATTAACTAATATGCATGTAAAAGAAAGCTTATTAACTAATATGCATGTAAATGAAAGCTTATTAACTAATATGCTTCTAACAAAATGCTTATTAACTAATATGCATGTAAAATAAAGCTTATTAACTAATATGCATGTAAAAGAAAGCTTATTAACTAATATGCATGTAAAAGAAAGCTTATTAACTAACATGCATGTACATGAAAGCTTATTAACTAATATGCTTCTAAAAAATGCTTATTAACTAATATACATGTAAAAGAAAGCTTATTAACTAATATGCATGTAAAAGAAAGCTTATTAACTAATATGCATGTAAAAGAAAGCTTATTAACTAATATGGATCTAAAAGAAAACTTATTAACTAATATGCATCTAAATGAAAGATTATTAACTAATATGCTTCTAAAAAAATGCTTATTAACTAATATGCATGTAAATGAAAGCTTATTAACTAATGTGCATGTAAATGAAAGCTTATTAACTAATATGCTTCTAAAAAATGCTTAATAACTAATATGCATGTAAAAGAAAGCTTATTAACTAATATGCATGTAAAAGAAAGCTTATTAACTAATATGCATGTACGTGAAAGCTTATTAACTAATATGCAGATAAATGAAAGCTTATTAACTAATATGCTTCTAAAAAAATGCTTATTAACTAATATGCATGTAAAAGAAAGCTTATTAACTAATATGCATGTAAAAGAAAGCTTATAAACTAATATGCAGATAAATGAAAGCTTATTAACTAATATGCTTCTAAAATATGCTTATTAACTAATATGCATGTAAAAGAAAGCTTATTAACTAATATGCATTTAACAGAAAGCTTATTAACTAATATGCATGTAAAAGAAAGCTTATTAACTAATATGCATCTAAAAGAAAGCTTATTAACTAATTTGCATCTAAATGAAAGCTAATTAACTAATATGCTTCTTAAAAAAATGCTTAATAACTAATATGCATGTAAAAGAAAGCTTATTAACTAATATGCATGTAAAAGAAAGCTTATTAACTAATATGCATCTAAAAGAAAGCTTATTAACTACTATGCATGTGAAAGAAAGCTTATTAACTAATATGCATGTAAAAGAAAGCTTATTAACTAATATGCATGTAAAAGAAAGCTTATTAACTAATATGCATGTAAACGAACGCTTATAAACTAATATGCATGTAAAAGAAAGCTTATAAACTAATATGCATCTAAAAGAAAGCTTATTAACTAATATGCATGTAAATGAAAGCTTATTAACTCATATGCTTCTAAAAAAAATGCTTATTAACTAATATGCATGTAAAAGAAAGCTTATTAACTAATATGCATGTAAAAGAAAGCTTATTAACTAATATGCATGTAAATGAAAGCTTATTAACTAATATGCTTCTAAAAAAATGCTTATTAACTAATATGCATCTAAAAGAAAGCTTATTAACTTATATGCATGTAAAAGAAAGGTTATTAACTAATATGCATGTAAAAGCAAGCTTATAACCTAATATGCATGTAAAAGAGAGCTTATTAACTAATATGCATCTAAAAGAAAGCTTATTAACTAATATGCTTCTAAAAGAAAGCTTATTAACTAATATGCATGTAAATGAAAGCATATTAACTAATATGCTTCTAAAAAAATGCTTATTAACTAATATGCATGTAAATGAAAGCTTATTAACTAATATGCATCTAAAAGAAAGCTTATTAACAAATATGCATGTAAATGAAAGCTTATTAACTAATATGCATGTAAAAGAAAGCTTATTAACTAATATGCATGTAAACGAAAGCTTATTAACTAATATGCATGTAAATGAAAGCTTATTAACTAATATGCTTCTAAAAAAATGCTTATTAACTAATATGCATGTAAAAGAAAGCTTATTAACTGATATGCATGTAAAAGAAAGCTTATTAACTAATATGCATGTAAATGAAAGCTTATTAACTAATATGCTTCTAAAAAAATGCTTATTAACTAATATGCATGTAAATGAAAGCTTATTAACTAATATGCTTCTAAAAAAATGCTTATTAACTAATGTGCATGTAAAAGAAAGCTTATTAACTAATGTGCTTCTAAAAAAATGCTTATTAACTAATATGCTTCTAAAAAAAATGCTTATTAACTAATATGCATGTAAATGAAAGCTTATTAACTAATATGCTTCTAAACAAATGCTTATTAACTAATATGCATGTAAAAGAAAGCTTATTAACTAATATGCATGTAAAAGAAAGCTTATAAACTAATACGCATGTAAATGAAAGCTTATTAACTAATATGTATGTAAATGAAAGCTTATTAACTAATATGCATGCAAAAGAAAGCTTATTAACTAATAGGAATGTGAAAGAAAACTTATTAACTAATATGCATGTAAATGAAAGCTTATTAACTAATATGCATCTAAAAGAAAGCTTATTAACTAATATGCATGTAAAAGAAAGCTTATTAACTAATTTGCATGTAAATAAAAGATTATTAATTAATATGCTTCTAAAAAAATGCCTATTAACTAATATGCATCTAAAAGAAAGCTTATTAACTAATATGCATGTAAAAGAAAGCTTATTAACTAATATGCATGTAAAAGAAAGCTTATTAACTAATATGCATGTAAATGAAAGCTTATTAACTAATATGCTTCTAAAAAATGCTTATTAACTAATATGCATCTAAAAGAAAGCTTATTAACTTATATGCATGTAAAAGAAAGCTTATTAACCAATATGCATGTAACAGAAAGCTTATTAACTAACATGCATGTAAATAAAAGCTTATTAACTAATATGCTTCTAAAAAAAATGCTTATTAACTAATATGCATCTAAAAGAAAGCTTATTAACTAATATGCATGTAAATAAATGCTTATTAACTAATATGCTTCTAAAAAAATGCGTATTAACTTATATGCATGTAAAAGAAAGCTTATTAACTAATATGCATGTAAAAGAAAGCTTATTTACTAATATGCATGTAAATGAAAGCTTATTAACTAATATGCATGTAAATAAAAACTAATTAACTAATATGCTTCTAAAAAAATGCTTATTAACTAATATGCATCTAAAAGAAAGCTTATTAACTAGTATGCATGTAAATAAAAGCTTATTAACTAATATGCTTCTAAAAAATGCTTATTAACTAATATGCATGTAAAAGAAAGCTTATTAACTAATATGCATTTAAATAAAAGCTTATTAATAATATGCTTCTAAAAAATGCTTAGTAACTAATATGCATCTTAAAGAAAGCTTATTAACTAATATGCATGTAAGATTAAGCTGATTAACTAATATGCATGTAAAAGAAAGCTTATTAACTAATATGCATGTAAATAAAAGCTTATTAACTAATATGCTTCTAAAAAAATGCTTATTAACTAATATGCATGTAAAAGAAAGCTTATTAACTAATATGCATGTAAAAGAAAGCTTATTAACTAATATGCATGTAAAAGAAAGCTTATTAACTAATATGCATGTAAAAGAAAGCTTATTAACTAATATGCATGTAAAAGAAAGCTTATTAACTAATATGCATGTAAATGAAAGCTTATTAACTAATATGTATGTAAATGAAAGCTTATTAACTAATATGCATGTAAATGAAAGCTTATTAACTAATATGCTTCTAAAAAAATGCTTATTAACTAATATTGATGTAAATGAAAGATTATTAATTAATATGCTTCTAAAAAAATGCTTATTAACTAATATGCATCTAAAAGAAAGCTTATTAACTAATATGCATGTAAAAGAAAGCTTATTAACAAATATGCATGTAAAAGAAAGCTTATTAACTAATATGCATGTAAAAGAAAGCTTATTAACTAATATGCATGTAAATGAAAGCTTATTAACTAATATGCATGTAAATGAAAGATTATTAACTAATATGCTTCTAAAAAAATGCTTATTAACTAATATGCATGTAAAAGAAAGCTTATTAACTAATATGCATGTAAAAGAAAGCTTATTAACTAATATATGTGTGTAAAAGAAAGCTTATTAACTAATATATGTGTGTAAAAGAAAGCTTATTAACTAATATATGCATGTAAAAGAAAGCTTAGTTACTAATATATGTGTGTAAAAGAAAGCTTATTAACTAATATACGTGTGTAAAAGAAAGCTTATTATCTAATACGTGTGTAAAAGAAAGCTTATTATCTAAAAAAATGCTTATTAACTAATATGCTTGTAAATGAAAGATTATTAATTAATATGCTTCTAAAAAAATGCTTATTAACTAATGTGCATCTAAAAGAAAGCTTATTAACTAATATGCATGTAAAAGAAAGCTTATTACCTAATATGCATGTAAATGAAAGCTTATTAACTAATATGCATGTAAAAGAAAGCTTATTAACTAATATGCTTCTAAAAAATGCTTATTAACTAATATGCATCTAAAAGAAAGCTTATTAACTTATATGAATGTAAAAGAAAGCTTATTAACTAATATGCATGTAAATGAAAGCTTTTTTACTAATATGCATGTAAAAGAAAGCTTATTAACTAATATGCATGTAAAAGAAAGCTTATTAACTAATATGCATGTAAATGAAAGCTTATTAACTAATATGCTTCTAAAAAATGCGTATTAACTTATATGCATGTAAAAGAAAGCTTACTAACTAATATGCATGTTAAAGAAAGCTTATTAACTAATATGCATGTAAATAAAAGCTTATTAACTAATATGCTTCTAAAAAAATGCTTATTAACTAATATGCATCTAAAAGAAAGCTTATTAACTGATATGCATGTAAATAAAAGCTTATTAACTAATATGCTTCTAAAAAATGCTTATTAACTAATATGCATGTAAAAGAAAGCTTATTAACTAATATGCATGTAAATAAAAGCTTATTAATAATATGCTTCTAAAAAAATGCTTGTTAACTAATATGCATCTAAAAGAAAGCTTATTAACTAATATGCATGTAAAATTAAGCTTATTAACTAATATGCAATGTAAAAGAAATCTTATTAACTAATATGCATGTAAAAGAAATCTTATTAACTAATATGCATGTAAAAGAAATCTTATTAACTAATATGCATGTAAATGAAAGATGATTAACTAATATGCTTCTAAAAAAATGCTTATTAACTAATATGCATGTAAAAGAAAGCTTATTAACTAATATGCATGTAAAAGAAAGCTTATTAACTAATATATGTGTGTAAAAGAAAGCTTATTAACTAATATATGCATGTAAAAGAAAGCTTAGTTACTAATATATGTGTGTAAAAGAAAGCTTATTAACTAATATACGTGTGTAAAAGAAAGCTTATTAACTAATATACGTGTGTAAAAGAAAGCTTATTAACTAATATATGCATGTAAAAGAAAGCTTAATTACTAATATATGTGTGTAAAAGAAAGCTTATTAACTAATATATGCATGTAAAAGAAAGCTTATTAACTAATATATGCATGTAAAAGAAAGCTTATTAACTAATATATGCATGTAAAAGAAAGCTTATTAACTAATATATGTGTGCAAAAGAAAGCTTATTAACTAATATATGTGTGTAAAAGAAAGCTTAGTAACTAATATGCATGTAATAGAAAGCTTATTAACTAATATGTATGTAATAGAAAGCTTATTAACTAATAAATGCATGTAAAAGAAAGCTTATTAACTAATATATGTGTGTAAAAGAAAGCTTATTAACTAATATATGGGTGTAAAAGAAAGCTTAGTAACTAATATGCATGTAAATGAAAGCTTATTAACTAATATGCATGTAATAGAAAGCTTATTAACTAATATATGCATGTAATAGAAAGCTTATTAACTAATAAATGCATGTAAAAGAAAGCTTATTAACTAATATATGTGTGTAAAAGAAAGCTTATTAACTAATATATGTGTGTAAAAGAAAGCTTATTAACTAATGTTTGTGTGTAAAAGAAAGCTTATTAAGTAATATATGCATGTAAAAGAAAGCTTATTAACTAATATATGCATGTAAAAGAAAGCTTATTAACTAATATATGTGTGTAAAAGAAAGCTTATTAACTAATATATGCGTGTAAAAGAAAGCTTATTAACTAATATATGTGTGTAAAAGAAAGCTTATTAACTATTTTATGTGTGTAAAAGAAAGCTTATTAACTAATATATGCATGTAAAAGAAAGCTTATTAACTAATATATGTGTGTAAAAGAAAGCTTATTAACTAATATATGTGTGTAAAAGAAAGCTTATTAACTAATATATGTGTGTAAAAGAAAGCTTATTAACTAATATATGTGTGTAAAAGAAAGCTTATTAACTAATATATGTGTGTAAAAGAAAGCTTATTAACTAATGTTTGTGTGTAAAAGAAAGCTTATTAAGTAATATATGCATGTAAAAGAAAGCTTATTAACTAATATATGCATGTAAAAGAAAGCTTATTAACTAATATATGTGTGTAAAAGAAAGCTTATTAACTAATATATGCGTGTAAAAGAAAGCTTATTAACTAATATATGTGTGTAAAAGAAAGCTTATTAACTATTTTATGTGTGTAAAAGAAAGCTTATTAACTAATATATGTGTGTAAAAGAAAGCTTATTAACTAATGTGTGTATAAAATAAAGCTTATGAACTAATGTGACTATTAAGAAAGCTTATAAACTAATGTGAGTGTAAAAGAAACGATAGAATTATAATATTAATAATATAATAACTCGTTTTTCTCTAGTGAATATCAATTTTTATATACTTTCAAATTTACTATTAAATTTCGCTGTTAAATTACCTTTTGTATTACGCCCAGGGAAACATTTATAATCAATTTGACGGAGTTTCAATGGGTTCCGTACTCAGACCGACTTTTCGTGAATTCCATATGACACACATAGAAAAATATTTAATAACATTAAAAGACTTTTTATTTATATTAACTGTGTCGATCATATTCTTATTCTAGCTGATAATTATGGCCAAACGCACCAAATTCGATACTTTTTGGAAAAAAAAACGGTTCTTTTTAAATTCACCGTAGAACTACATGTAAACAATAAAATCTCATTCCTCAATTCTCTTATTGTCAGTTCCAATAATAAGTTATAAATTTCTATTCATAAATAAAATAATTAGGTTGAATTTTATAAGTTTTATTATCCCATCAAACTGCACAGAATTTCGAACGGAATCATTATGAATTGAAGACAATCGGAGGTTACATCGACCGAAAACGTTGTGCGAATAATACTCAAGATAAGAACAGTAGTCAAAATAATATAAATAATACGAATTCTTTATTTAAAGCGTTTCAGAAAGATATTAGATAAAAGTTGTTGTTTTTTTTTTTAATTACAAGAACAAATATTCCTTTCATTACAAACTGGCCATTGTTAACTCATGCTAAACTAATCTCCTTACTATTCAGTGAATTAGAACATATCTAAAACAAGTCCTTATTAATAACAAATTCTTTAATTAAATAATTGCTAAACAAATAGAATAAGCGATTTGAAATAACATGAGAACTCAAATTATCTTCTATATAGTAATACGATAGCCTGTGTTTACATCCGGGCCGTTTAATTGTTATGTACTTCTATTTCTTGTCATAAATAATTTTACCGAGAATTTTTCATAAGTTTTGGTTTCGGTTTCGATTATAGCTGATGGCACTCGAGTCATTTACTTTTTTTATAACTAATTTTACTAAGAATTCTTCATAATAGTGTTTCGGTTAAAGATGATGGCACTTAAGTCATCAATTTTTTATAAATAATTTTACCTAGAATTCCTCATAAATTTTGGCTTCGGTTTCGATTATAGCTAATGGCATTCCAATAATCTTTTGTTTTAATATAATTTCATCAAGAATCCTTCATAAGTTTGGGATTCGATTTCGATTCAAGCTGATGCACTCAAGCCATATATATATTTTTTTTAAATCTCAACTTTATAATATCTAAAAATCGAAAGAACAATCACTCTATAATGATATTCATGAAATCTGAAAGAATTGAAATACATTTAAGCGAATTTTACGACCTGGCTACGGCCGAGCGTCCCTGCTAGCTTGGATAAATACTTTTGAAGTTTTAACAAAAGAGCTACAACAATATCAGAGCCTCTCCATTTACGCTGAATATCTACAAAATGCCAACATCAATATATTACATATGAATAAGTCTCCTGTGGAATTGCCACATGTCCTGCTAGTATTAACTATTGTAATCAAATGCAACCAAACTTTAGATAAAAAGAAGAGTCATAAAAATGTACGCCGATACATATTCTCAATTGATAACAATAAATTTTGCCTCATTATTTATTATTAGCAATTAACCAACTTGTAGTAAAAACAATTTACAATAAAACATTAGAAAGAACCATGTTACTTAGAAGTTTAAATCAGTATATATACATGTACATACGTGCATGTATATGGATATATGAAGTAATGCCTCCTATTCTTATTCCGCCCAACTGGATTAGAGAGGAATGCAAATTGCATTGTTATGATGACTAAACATATGCATTCATGCACTAACAGTATCATTTCTCTGTTGCAGATATTGACGGTGTAAGATCCTGAGTAATCAATCTCCTGAGATTGATGTGAGTCAGAAGCAAAGACGCGTCACTGAATTTCTGGCAAAAGTTCATTGAGAATGATGGTGACTATGTAGAAAAATAAATTCTCGAGCACAAAATAGCACTCGTTTTAATGGTACAATTCTCGTTTTCGCAGCTCTTCGACTTTTTTTAGTAAAAAATGATAGAACGCATTACTTTTTGAACGACCCTCGTATCATTTCGGAAATTAACGAAATAGGATTGGGAGAAGAGAAAAGTTGAACCATAAAAGAAAGAAAGAAGGAACGAAGTTTTTATACCAGAAAAAGAAGAAAATAAATGGATATTCCTTTTCTTCATCATTCGATTGACAATACATAATATTCTATTTAACTCTTATCCTTGAGTAGCATTTAACCTTGATAAATTGTAACTCATTAGCAAAAATAATATACAACTTTCAGTAAAAACAATTAACAATAAAATATTGAAAGAACGCATGTTACTTAAAAGTTCAAATTTTCTTTGAAATGATGCAATCATAATAAAGCTAATAGCTACAGTGGTTTTACATCACGTGACGCTCCTCCTGGCGTCCTGGAATTTAAATTGTTAACGTTTCTCCTAGAACTGCATTGGTTAGATATTTTGATGTCTAATTGACTTCCCGTGCGTGTTCTCGGATACGTTTTTGAAACTTTATTCTTCTCCTTGGCTTCTTTGTTTGGTTGCTTTTGTCACCTGATAATGATTTGACAAAGAATCGAAAACGTTCGTGATACATATGTAATATATATTTTTTTGTTTGGACACAAAAAGATCATTAGCAAAATTGAAAAAATAAAAAAGCAGTGATTTTCGCTCTGTGATCTGCTGGAACTGCAAAATTTACAATCTGGAAGGACTTTTCTTTCTCGTTAACTATTATGAAACTCTTGCGTCTTACTTTAATGGGTTTATCCATTTGTACATCCATGTCCCACAGGATTTTGTGACTTTCATTTTTAAGTACTGTAACTGTGTGCTTGTAGCATTTGTCTAGATGTTCAAGATTCAGTTGTCTGCATAAGTCCCAGTGTACTGCCTTTTCCATTTCCTTTTTTATATTCTTTGGGGGAATTATTATTATTATTTGTTATTTGTTATTATTATTATTATTATTATTATTATTATTATTATTATTATTATTATTATTATCATCATTATTATTTGTTGTTATTATTATTATTATTATTTTTATTATTATTATTATTATCATTATTATTATTATTATTAAACGGATACTTAATCTTTCCCCTCTCATTTTAGTAGGAAGAACATCTTACCGCTAAATAACGTACACTAGAATTAATGCGGTTGTTTTTAACACCATATCGACTCTGTTAGGCCATTTAATGCCGTAGATTGTTGTGTGTATGTTATTTGTAGTAGTAGTGGGCCGTATGTGTTTTGTAATAGAAGGCATTACTCACACAAGTGGTTGCATCTCTGTTTAACCTGCCAGGTGGCATGATCAGGGAAGGAAAACGAAAAAAATCTTATAGAAGCGTTCTCTATATACATGTGGCATAAATTTGCATATGAAGAGGATAGTCACTATAAAAAAGACGAATTGGAGAGCACAGAAAGTCAAGTTTTGACAGCCTACAGATAGCATAGACGTTCAGAGTTAGCGTTGTTAATTACGGGTTTATTACGAATTGCGGTGTTGGTAAGAAGGGGTTCTGATATTCTATTTTTTGTTTACAAGTTTTCTTTTATTTATTTTATTATTTTATTTATTTTTTATTTTTTTATTTTTGACACATAAACCTTATCTTTAAGTGGCCTTGATAAGCGGTGACTCCATAAAAATAAAATAAAAATATAGAGATTTCGCTTAATTTTGATGGATCTCCCACTGGATTGTCTGTCGTCGAATGGGTTGAGAAGGCTGAACGTATTTGTAAATTGCATCAAGTCCCAAGCATGCTGTGATGTAGAGAGTGTCACGATCTGTACTGAGAAAGGTGACACAGCTGAAATTGGCGTCAGAAAACCTCCATTGCGTACGACCTATTAATTGAAATTGATGCAATAATAGATTTCATGATCACAGTGGCTGGAGGTGTAACACTTGGTAGAGGGAAAAATCTGTACAGCTTTTTCTATCAAGGAAAACGATTTCTATGCTACATTTTACCACAAAGAAATGGCCTGCGAGTTGGAAGTGCGCCATGAGCAAAATACAATTCCAGAGTATGCAGTTTCTATAAAAAAAATCGAGCTGATTACGAAGAAGAACTTTAGATGCTAATTTATTTCGGCTGACTCATGTCAAACCCACAAGAACACCTGTAATCCTCCTCAAAAATGGATTAAGCCCGCTAAACTAAGGGACTAGCATCATGAGATTAGTGTAGCATTATTGGATTTTAAGAGAGCCTATCTGAAGATAGGGGCCCATGAGTCGATGTGGTCATTGCAGACAGTAATGATCAAGGGGAAAAGATATTGTTTGACACGCTTGAGTGTGAGGCTAAACATAGCAGCCTCAATACGGATATCATTAAAACTGTTTTGATGCAAGATGAGTCCACAATTAAGGCTGCTTCAGCTTACGTTGATGACACGTCAATGAGGACATAATGTCTGCAGATGTGGTTTGAATGAAACTAGAATAATCTTTCGTTTCTGAATTTTTGAGGTGAGGATTGGTTATTAGTATTATTTAGGTTCATTAGTACTGTTCTCATCTTGAGTGTCATTTTCACAACCTTTCGGTCGACGTAACCTCCGATCTTCTTTAGGTAACGCTGTGGTTAGAGTACTTGGAAAAAATCAATTGCAAAAGTGATATTCTCCTGAAGGTTCGAGGTTCAGTTCTCAATATGTGAGTAGCAAGTGATGGGCAAAAATCAAAAGCTCACAGTATTAATGCTGGGATTAATGCTGGGATTAATGCTGGAATTAATGCTGGAATTAATGCTGGATCCTCAGGGGTCCATCCTGGGCCCAACTCTCTTCCTGATCTACATTAACGATCTTCCAAATCACATCCTTACATCATTTGTAGACATTTTTGCTGATGACACTACCATCTATGGTAGCACATCTAAAACCGTAAACGACCAAATTCTCTCCGATTCGCTCTCCTCTGATCTTGAGCACGTGGTACAATGGGAAAAGGGGTGGCTGGTTACTTTTAATGCATCTAAAACCAAGCTTTTATCATCAATGCGGTGATCCCCATCTGGCATCAACTTAAATGAATGGCTCTCGTCTTGGGGAGGCCTCATGTTTTGACAAGCTTCTGGGCTTGACCTTTACTCCTGATCTGAAATGGAACACGGGCATCAATTCTGTTGCCAAAGCCGCTCGTAAAATGGTGGGATCCTTCTATCGATTCAGTAGATATCTCACTGTTGATGCAATTCTCTATCTATATAAGAGCTAGGTACGTCCAAGAATGGAATACTGTTGCCACATCTGGGTAGGAGCTGCTAGAAAGGACTTATCCTGCCTTGATAGCGTTCAAAATAGACTTCGTAGCCTCGTAGGGGATGTCCTTTTCTCTTCCCGTCAACCTCTTTCTCACAGAAGAGATGTTGCGAGTTTATCGCTGCTTTATCGTTATTTTCATGGCAAGTACTCGACTGACCTTCAATCTATGATCCCCCTCGCCAAACTTTCACAAGAAACACCCGTATAGCTGAAAACACTATCAATAATCCCCCACTCTTTATCTGTGCCTAAACCCAAACGTAGATTCCATGAACAAAGTTTCTTTCTTAGAAGTTCACACCTGTGGAACTGTCTTCCGTTTTCCTGCTTTCCAGCTGACTACAATCTGATAGTCTTCAAGTACAACGTAAACAAGTTCTTGATGAGCTGTTCCACTTAAGTTAACAAATTTACTGAATTTCCATTACTAACAATTATTATATTGTCCAATTGACTACTGTACACACTTAACCCTTATCCTCGAGTGGTCTCTAGGCCTTGATAAGTGGTGATGCTTTTGTAAAAAAAAACGAAAAATACAATTACGAATGACTTCTATCCAGTCATGACGCTACAAGAGCATGCTACCCTCGTGAAGTAAATAAAAAGTTCCGTCAAAATTCTCGAGTTTGACATAAACATTGCCGAATTCGACAAGATATACCGAGTAGCAAATAGAGTACTAAATAGACGAGCGACTACGATAAGAAAAGGATGGGACAACGTAGTGGACAATAATTCTCTCAACCAAATGATGGCCGAAATGATGACTAGAGTATATAGGAACGTCCCTGCCCGATGCGAGTGGGAACAAATTGAATGCATAGGTTGACGTGAGTTCTTTGGCAACAGGTATGGTATTGGAGCGATTTGGTACAGTTTTAGAAGATGCTGGTTTAGAAGATGCTGGTTTCGTCTGATAAATAAAGCTCAGCATATCAATTTGAGGGAACTTGATGCTAAAAGATGTTAATCCGGCGCTGCAGTGGCAAGTCAAGGCCACGTCTCTCCACACTAACGCATTGTGCGTTTATCACTGGTGGACCGACACTCTGGCTGAAAATTCATGACTAAGCCGCAAGTGAAATGTTGGTATGAAGGAGACTGATGATAGTAAAGTGTTTAGTTGACGAATACAGCTTGCAGATTAACATTATATTACACTAGTTCCATCTGAGTTACAAGAAGTGGATTTATATAAGACAGGGATTTAATCATCCGCAACTAATATGCGCAGATTTAACAGACCACTTGACACCTGATTAGATCTATATAATACATATGTAAAATGGACATATTAGAATTCGTCGAACCACCTATTTTGTCCAAAGAGTGTATCCTGCAACTACGAAGGCACCGATCAAGGCAGCCATGCTCTCGTGCGAAGTGTATCAACGAATTGATCCGGCAATAACAAAAAGGAAAGCTCGAGGTGGAAGGCAACTGGTATCGGTTATGCATGGATGTAACGCATTTTGCAAACATTTCTTGCCATGAAAAGTTTGTAGCCCAACGCATTTCACAATGTGACGTCTGTTGAAACGACAGGAAGTATCGAACATTATACGTCAATTAAGGTCCTTTTTTTTACGTGGTCCTCCACTTGAAATTTTGACTGATAATGCCTCTATATTTCGCTGCCAGAAATTTAAGAAATTTATAGACGAATGTGTTATTGATATGCGTATTTTCTGGAAGGTAACTGTAAAGCCGAGTGGCATTACTGCATCATCAGCTAGGATGCAGTACTCAGTTCTAAAAACTGTATACTGGTATAATATGATGCCCTAAAACGATGCATCTGAGCAGTCAATGGGATCTACCACTACTAACAACGTATAAAAGGGATAGATGTCACGCTGTTACTGGTTAGATTTGTTGAAACCCATATAAAGTGGGAAACCGTGTCTGAGTAAAACCCCTGAATGCTCGGTGCACTACCAGATTGTCGGTGGAAAAATGGATGAAATAAGTCATCAGATCATGTTGGTTGATGCGAAAGATGCCCACCCCCATTGTGCCTCTTCAATCTCGAAGGACGAGAATGAAGATAGCATACCATTCGAGGATGACCCTGACCTTGTACTCAGAAACGCTGCCTATGAAACCAGAAAATATGATCATGGGATCGGCAGGTAGCGATGGCGGTAGTGAGGAGGAGGATATAAACGAGGAGGCTACCCTTCTGATCTTACGCGAAAGTATCCGTCGAAGGCAATCACCATCTCCCTGCCATTTGAGTGACAGTGGTATCAGGATGGTGGTGTTAAAGAAGATTCTCTTCACACAAGAGATAACACCTCTTTTTAGCTTGCCAGGTGAGAGGATCGAGGAAAGAAAAAGAAGAAGAAAAAATACGCATCCCAAATTATTTCTTAAAAAATATTTTTACTTGTTTACTGTTGTTTTTAAAAAAAATATAATTGATTTCTACCTAGCTTTGTAAGTTTTTAGTGGTTCAACTTATTTTTAAGAGTTTATTTAGTTTAAAAAACAATTAATGTCGAGTGTTACTTTTGAACAAAAAATGTCCGACATGAGATGATCACGTTTTAGGAGCCTCGATAATTGCTCAAAAATAGAAAACTAAAGAAAATTATGAGGTAGATATAGGTTTTAAACGAGCCCCCTTCCTCTCCCCGTTTAAAAGAAAATAAATTTGTATATTTTTAAGTAATGCGCAATATCACTGTTTGGAAAAATCAAACTACCAGAAGCGGATACAGAAAAACGAAATCATATTTATTTTAAAAAATTACTTTAGTTTTTAACAATTCTTGTGTCATGACAAAATAAAAAAGAAAACAAATATTTTATTTAGAAAAATTGATTTAGTTTTAATACTTTTTGTGTTCACGAAACAACTAAAGGCACTTCTGCAGTATGTGGACAGCGGCCATCTTTTCTTAGTGCGTTTCCCTAAACTGTCGCCAAGTGGCGCTTCTCGGTCAAAAAACATTTAAATTAATTTGTTGTTGACCCTTCAAAATTGTCTTAATTCAAAAAAATGTTGTATTTAAATTATTTATTTGTTCGGAAAAAAACTATTTTACTTTATAAAAACCGAATGTTGCTTTCATTATATAAGTGTTTTATTAAAGTTATATTTTCTTACGCAGACTTTTAAATAAATGATTTTATATTAATATATTAATACATTTTTATACAATAAATTTGATTTTCAAATATTTTTCTCTTCTTCGGAAAAAAAATCTTGTCTGTTACTTATGTTCCGTGTTATTTGACGAAGAAGAAATTGGGGTTATCTCCCCCTAACAATAGCCGCCGTCTGCATACTGCAGAAGTGGCCCCAAACGACTTTTAAACAAAAAAATTCTTCTATTATCAAATAATAAAACATATTTTATTCAAAATACTTAATTTAGTTTTAACACTAACATAATTTAACAAATTATTTTATATGATAATTTAATATTTGATAATACAAGAAGTGTTTTCTTCTTTTTTTTTCTTTTTTTTTTTTTTTTGTAATAAGATAAAAAGTGTTAAAACTAACGCATTTTTAAATAAATATATGGCTTCGTGACTCCGCGGTCAAGTTTAAATTTTAAAACAAGAATAAACAAGTAAAAATAATTTTTTAAATATTATAGGAGTGCGCAGTTGCTTTTAAGGACTATATCTCCTTCAAGAACGGCCATAAAATGTGTTTTCAATCGATATTTGTTTAATAATGGACCAGTTTTCCTACCTAGTAAAATGAACGAGTTTTCTATGTACCAGTTTTCTGTGGACGAGTTTTCCGTGTATCGTTAAACTTATATGGCCAATTCTAAATTTTAAAATAATTAGGGTGTCAAAGTGCTTAAGAAAAGTAGAATGCTACTTTTTGAGGCCGGGGTACTTTTGACTGTGTATAAAATTTATTTTTTATTTGACAAACTTCTAAATGACTCCTTTTTGTGTGGTATTCAAGATTTTGATCAGTGCTTTGTTTCATATTTTTCACTTGTGTCATTTTTCCTATTTATTCATTTGTGCCATTTTTACTGGTGCCATTTTACCTGTGCCATTTATACTTTAATTCATAGTTTATATATGCCTGTGTGTGTGTGTGTGTGTGTGTGTGTGTGTGTGTGTGTGTGTGTGTGTGTGTGTGTGTGTGTTAACTTTTTTTAAGCTATCCCTCCGCCCGAGCAACGGTGTGTAGCTCTACTACTAAATATATGCATGTACTTGTTTTCTCTTTATCTGGTTATTTCCTACCCTACTCTACCCTGCATTCTCATCCACACACACACGGCCACACACCCATTTCATGCTTAGAAAACAAACAAATAAAAGTGAAAAAGAAACATGGATTGTTCTTTGCCGACAATCGACTTGATGCTTGGCAAGTGAGGTCATTGAGTGCAAATAGACAGGTGTAACTAGTAGACTCAAACACAACCGTCTTCCCCTCTCCATCCCAATGGCTTCCAGGCCACGTGATCCAACAAGCACGGAATCTCCCGTTGATGGCTAACGCAGCTCGTTTACGCCGGCTAAATCTATCGTCACCATTTCTATCTCTTAATGCTCGAACAAGGGAGTAAACAAGGACATCGCAATTTTTTTGGCGTTGTCCATTTTTACTTGTATTCCAACGAGGAAAAACGTTAGGTTTTTTTTTAACGTGGAGAAAATTTAGGATCGCCCCCCAAAAGAGGATAATCTATATTGGGAATAAAAATGTCTGTATTGTTCGCGTTCGTAGTTCTTCATCAATAAAGGCAATATAAACCCAGCTCATATTCGATAAGAGTTGATAAAGCCTAGGAGGATAGTCTCTTGAAACGGAAAAAATACTACACTTTAATGCCTGCGTGTCTGATTTTTTTTTTTTTTTTTTGTGTGTGTGTGTGTGTGTGTGTAAAGTTAAGACTTTGCTACTTTAGGCCCGACTTCAATTACATTTTCAGAAAATGCACAATTTTTGCAGCTTTTAGATGCGGTCGTTTGGTTTTGGTTTTTTATTGGGGGATGTAACCATACTGACCTTTTGATTGAGATCAAAGTGTAGTATCTGCTCTGATATTACATTTCAACTTTTATGTCTTTAATTTAATTTAATTATGTCTCTTTTCAAAAGAGATTCGAGTCATCTGTAAGAAAAATAATCATTAATTAGAAAGGCACCTGATAGACAGGAAATATACTTAACTCCTTTTCGTATACTCTTATTATGGCCTGAAGGCCGAGAAGTGCATTTTCGCTTCCGTTAAAAATGAAGTTTTTAAATTGTAACTTCAGGAAACCTGCGATTCCATTTTTTAAAAACAGTGGATGGATAATTATAACGTAGTACGAGCATGTGTGTGTGTGTGTGTGTGTGTGTGTGTGTGTGTGTGTGTGTGTGTGTGTGTGTGTGTGTGTGTGTGTGTGTGAATCATGCATATTTAGGCAGCTTTTTTGTCGTTTAAACAAACATTGTTAGACAACGGAGAGCTTTTGTTTAGTTATACAATTTTTATGTTTTCAATTTTTCTGATGATATTTGTGTGTATAGATCAAAGGTATTAATAAATGCCCCATAGTAAGATTTGTCTCTTCGAAGCATGCTGCGATTTATTTATTTATTTATTTATTATTATTTTTTATTTTTTATTTATTTTTTTTTTTTTTGCTTTTGTATTTTGTGAAGACATCGTCAGGAGAATGCATAAGGTTGATAATGCTGACGAGCGTCGGGTGGTTAGCAACAGTAGGAACGGTGATGCGTGCGTTTTCATGGAGAGGGAGGGAGTGTCCGGTTTTGATAAGAGGGCAGGGTCAGAAAGGAGAACAGGATTATGATAGGCATATATATATATATATATATATATATATATATATATATATATATATATATATATATATATATATATATATAAAGTTGAGGTTTCTCTTGCTCTGACATTGGATATGCGAGCGACTACATGAAAGTTAACTAATTGTTATATTCCTTTGAAATGTTAATTTCATTTCGCTATTGCGCTAAATTCTATTTATTCATAGTTTCTACATTCTGCATAATTGCGTACAATTTAGGGTGTAAAGGTTTTAGCACATGGCTGTGTTTATATATATATATATATATATATATATATATATATATATATATATATATATATATATATATATATATAAGTGATATTGTCGGTATGTGTGCAAAACTCCGCTTGGAATATTTTGTCTAAAGACTTGAAATTTGATATAAAAGGTATTTGGATATGTGTCTCGCTTTCGATTTGGTATCACTTTCTGTTTTTACTGTAAAAATAGTTGTTAGAGGGGTCAGCATGAAAAATAAACAGTTGAACGTAGTGGAAGTAAATTGACTCAGAGCATGCGTACATAAACAATTTTAGTTCTCATGTTTAAGAATACACCACGATGATACGTGACAGAAATACATAGAAATCGATTGTTGTTTGATTTTAAACAGTGAATACCTTGTTAACAAATTCTATTTTATGATCTTTAAGAGAAAATCTTGGAATCCCTGGGATTATTTTCGCATTTTTTATGGTTAGGGGAAGTTTGGCTTCATTGATTGCGTTATTTCAGGTAAAGAAGTAGTTTTTTATGATGTGTTATCTTATTTTTTTTATATATTACGTAGTTCATTTTGTAGTAGTGTGTTTCTTAGTTTGTTTTATCGGCAAGTACTACGGATTACTCACGTTGACGCTCTGGTTCTCATTAAGTCATCGAATTTAAGTAACATGATAAGTACAAGATGAGTGACCATATCGGTAGACCATTTACTGTTTGAAGTATTCTGCTCGCCCTATCAAATAAGTTACATTGTTATAATCTCAATTGCAGTATTGTTGGGACAAAAATTCACCGAAAACCATCATGTTACTGGCAGATTGAAGCACATAGCAGAAGTCTACGGAAGACATACTGAAAATAATTTTTAAGTGGTATGTGTGCGCGCACACACACACACACACACACACACACACACACATATATATATATATATATATATATATATATATATATATATATATATACGATACTACGTATGAGGTCTACCGCAGCAACTAAGTTTTTCGGAAGACTTTTTTTTTATAGTGGTGAAGGCTTTACGTAGAACCATCCACACTTTGGGGTACAACTGTTAATCACCATCACAGTAATTGACGATTTCTCAAGCTATACAGATGCAGCTGGTAGCAGCACTCATAGCTTCCCTATATCTAATTCCCTTACACACTATCACGTTTCCGATCAACCTCCCAAATCGTGAGGATGAGCAAGCCTTACTTCTAGGTCTACTCCTGGCTACAGTACCCGAACAGTTTGTGGTCGATGCACACAGCCCACTAGGGAACGCCGATCACCTTGTAATATTGGCAAACAACACCCTAAACTGCCGACCCCAAGTCGTAGTTTCAAAGGAAAAGATACTTTAAAAAGAAAAAAAACTGGTGGAGGAGCCATCAAAGATCATATCACATATGTCTCATGGAGTAATATCTTTCCCTTCATGTTGAAATGTGCAAATGAGGCAACTGAATGCCTCAAAACAGGCATGGAAACATGTTCTCAGGCGAAAGTTTTATAGCAAACCCCACTCTCCTCAATAGCTTACTTTAACTTGTGCAACTGCCATTACATAAAGGTAATATACATTCCGCTGATTCAACCATCATAAGTACAAATCAGCAAAAATTTATAGACGCTAGAAATTATTGTAAGTGTAAAATAACCGCAGCCAAGAGAAGGCATACCGGGAAACGTATTGGGTCGTTAGGAACTCGCGATTTCTATGAAATTTATAATAGTGTGCTGAATAATGAACAATAAACAATTCTCGCATTGTCCAACAACTATAAGGTCACTTGCACCGCAACTGAAATGACTGATTTGTTTGCTAAGCGTTAGACTCCTCAAACCACTCTCTCGCCAATTTTCATTTGCGGACATTATCCACGCACGATGTTCATGATATTATAACCAACAATCCTGGTGATATCATAAAAAAAAAACATAGGCAGTGCAACGCATGTGATCCTGATCTCATCTTTACTATAATAATAAAAAAAAATGCTCCGCTGGGCTAGCCCCTGTTCTCTCCAAAATCTATATCAAATGCCTTGCTGAATCTTGCTTCCCTGATTGCTGAAAAATAACTTCTGTGTTACCAACATTCAAGAATTCTAATGAAAGAACGTATTCGCTCAATTATCACCCCTTTAGTAATATGTGTGCTTTCATCAAGTTGTAATGCAAAACATCTTGTTTTTACTTTGTCTATCAACTGAGATTTTATACCTTCTATTCTTCGCGCAATTGAGTTTATCTGACACTATCCTATGTATGTATATATATCACTATCCTAGAAGCATACGTGGACTTTTAACATTATATATATATATATATATATATATATATATATAATGTTAACTAAATACGTGGACTTTTAACATTATATATATATATATATATATATATATATATATATATATATATATATAATGTTAACTAAATACGTGGACTTTTAACATTATATATATATATATATATATATATATATATAATGTTAACTAAATAAGTGGACTTTTAACATTATATATATATATATATATATATATATATAATGTTAAAAGTCCACGTAACATTATATGTGTGTGTGTGTGTGTGTGTGTGTGTGTGTGTGTGTGTGTGTGTGTGTGTGTGTTAAAAAAGTCCACGTATGCTTCTAGGATAGTGATTTACAGGTTATGAGGTTTTTTTGAAGCATGAAAAACGATGTTACTTTTTGTATTTAATATTTTTATTGTTATTTTGTATATTTCAAGCGGACCTCCAGTCTTGGTCACAAAAAAGTATCGATATATATATATATATATATATATATATATATATATATAGAGAGAGAGAGAGAGAGAGAGAGAGAGAGAGAGAGGGATAATTTAATATATATTTAATATATATAAACTAAAGGTTCTCAACTTATAATGTACTAGCAAAGATACCCGCGCTTCGCACGGGACTTTGCCGCCGGCGATATTCCCCCGCCCCAATGTAAACAAAAAGTTTTTGGGGGAGGGGGACAACCTGTGGGTGCTCATTTTAGGTTAAATTATTATAGAAAAGTGATCCCCCACTTTATTGAAACTAACATTTCTTCAAAAATTCCCAGGGTCCAGGAGTTCATACCATGCAAATGCGATAGGTTTGATTATTAGATTTGGTGTCAGAAAAAAAAAATCGGTTTGTGTAAAAAAACGAAAATAAATATTTTTTTTGTTATCATAAAAATAATTACATGTCCAATCATGAGAAGTGTGTGATATATCCAAATTGATGAAATTAAGAAAGCGAAAGGATATTTTATATTGAATAAATTATAAAGAAAATCTGTTTCGCAGGCAATTAAACACACTTGCTATGGTATAATTATAATAACTCATAGGCAACACCGATTAAATTTTATAAACAAAAAAAAGAAGCAGTTAATTATGGGCTGATGGATTTTGCCCACATAGAAAATAGGCCCTGTGTCTGACTAACGCTGCCCTCGTGGGGATGCAAGTAAATGAGGACATTAGTTTTAATTATTTTTCTCTAACCCATATCTCCCTTCCCCCGGGCATTGGCGTTGAAAATAAGGAAAAATAAAACTACTAAATACAGTGAAAGAAACGGGTAACCCAACAATAACAATAAAAAAGGTTACTTAAAAATGAAGAATAAGCGAAAAAAACTACCTCCGAATTAAAAATAAAAATAATTATTTTATTATTTATAATGAATTTATTTTATTTATAATGAATTTATTTTATTTATAATGAATTTATTTTATTTATAATGAATTTATTTTATTTATAATGAATACGACTTGCTACAGAAAGTGACTGACGTTTATGTTTATAAGTAACATTGCCAAGAATTGATAGTTTGTGCAAAGTCAATCAAGCACATTTTTCTTACTATTTAAAAATCCTGTGTAATTGACAATAAAACTTTTTGTTTTCATTTACACGGAAAATTTATTTTTTTTAGTAAAAAAAATATTTCATTTTGTTGCATTTTGCATCAACATGGAGTATTAATTTATTTGAATATATAAATCGAAAGCAACCAGTTTTATTGCGCTGATGCAAAAAATGTATAAATTTCAGTGTGTCCTTAGAGAAACACATGAAATTATAAAGGTGTCTTCAAGTCAAGAAGTTTGAAAATTCCTGATCTAAGTAAATACACACATATGTATGTATGTATGTATGTATGTATGTATGTATGTATGTATGTATGTATGTGTGTGTGTGGATGTGTGTGAGTGCGCGCGTGTGTGTGTGTGTGTGCGTGTTTCCCTGACTCATTTTGATCGACATCATTTAATTTACATATACGTTTTGAAATACGTACTGAAATTTTATTGTGTGGATTTACTTATTATCATTATATTATTATTACGCTGATCGCTCCGTCCGTTATCATGCTGTGCATCCCTAAAAAAGGAAAGTGGAAATATATAAAAAAGGAAATTGAAAATATATAAAAATTGAAAATATATAAAAATTGAAAATATATAAAAATTGAAAATATATAAAAATTGAAAATATAAAAAAAAATGGTGTCGCTGTTAAGGCAAAGCTAATAAAAATGTTTTGTCTTTCTTGGCCTTTTGGCTAAGATCAAAGTGTAGTATCTGGTCTTCAGGTGTTACATTTCAATTTCTTCTCTCTCAGTGGAAGAGAAATCCTTTACGACTAAGACAAAATTTCTCCACGTTATAAAAACGACCCTGGTGTCTAAATCTGTCCCGTGGGGAGGCATTGTGAATAGGTACTATGTTTAATGTAACAAAGTTTTAATATTAAAAAAGTAACTGGAAAAAGTTATTTCTGATTTTATTACAAAATGCCCTGGAAGTGTTACTCCTGATTAATTATAAAATGCCCTGGAAAATGTCCGTTCTGATTATTTTTTTTTTTTTGTTTACTTACCTCCCCACAAGGATGGAATTGGACATGAGGTTGGTTAAAAATTTAGGGGGAAACCAGCTCCCCAAAAGGGGCTCTCTGAGCAATAACAAAAATAAGAATTGTATCAGTAATGAAGGATTTTTCCTCCATTAACCAAAACGAAAAAAGGGGGGATTTAAGTCATTGGAATGCTGAAACTCAGAAATTCATGTTGAAGCAAGGTTACCTAATCACTAACCGTGTTAATGTTTTTATGTATTACTTTCGAAAACCTGCTAAAACAGTTTATGATTTAAACATTACTTTATTACAAGTATATTTTAAGCAGTGGGTTACGGGATATGAAGTCAGTCCCAGAAATTACTCAAACCGTTTACGATTTAAACATTACTTTATTTCATGTATATTTTTAACAGTGGGGTGGGGGATATTAAATCAGCCCCCAAAATAGGTGAAACCGTTTACGCATTACACATTGCTTTATTTAATGTATATTTTTAACATTGGGGTGGGAAATATGAAGTCGGTTCCAGAAATGGCTGCAACCATTTACGTTTTGGACATTACTTTATTTAATGTATATTTTTAACAGTAGGATGGGAGATAAGAAGTCGGTCCCGGAAATGGCTGAAAAAGTTTACGATTTATACATTACTTTATTTCATGTATATTTTCAACAGTGGGGTGGGGATTATAAGTCGGTCCCGGAAATGGGTGTAAACAGTTTACTATTTAGACATTACATTATTTCATGTATATTTTTATCAATGGGTTTGGGATATAAAGTCGGTCCCGGAAATGGCTGAAACAGTTTACTATTTAGACATTACATTATTTCATGTATATTTTTAGCAGTGAGTTGGGGATATAAAGTCAGTCCCGGGAATGGGTGAAACAGTTTACGATTAAAACATTACTTTATTTAATGTATATTTTCAACAGTGGGGTGGCGGACATGAAGTCAGTCCAGGGATTGAATGTGATGTGCAAATATGCACTATCAGAAAGCGTCGCTTAGTATCGAATGAGATAGGTGGAAAACATATAGTAGCAAAATACCCAGCGTCGCCCGGGATCGAATGAGATAGGTGAACGATATATATTAGCAGAATATGCGGCGTCACCCAGGATTGGATAAGATAGGTGAAACATATATACTATGAGAATACCCAGAATTCATTGATTTGTTTGTAATGAAATAACCAGCTCAGGCAATATATCGAAGTTATTATTTAAGTAAGGGGGAGCGACATAGTGGGTTAAAGTTATGAAAATTATTGTCGAAATTAGTAACATATCCAAGAATTATGAAAAATGATGAAATGTGAGCTACTTGATTGGTGTGTTTGTAATGATATGATAAGCCCAGACAATATATCAAATATATTATATAAGTAGGAGGGAGAGGCATAATGTGGGTGTTTAATTATAAAAATTATTGTCGAAATTAGTAACATATCCAGGATTATGAGCAAAGATTAAATGTGAGTTAATCGATTGTGTGTTTATAATGAAATAATCAGCCCAGGAAATATATCAAAGTAATTATGTAAGTAAGAGAGGGCGATAAGAATGGTTTAAATTATGAAAAATAATTGTCAAAATTAGTAACATATCTAAGAATTATGAAAAATGGTAATATGTTATTTAATGCATTAGTGTGTTTGCAATGAAATAATCAGGCCAGACGATATATCAAAGTTATTATTTTAGTAAGCGAGGCGATGATGTGGGTTAAAATGATGTAAAATGATTGTCGACATAAGTAACATATCCAAGAATTATGAAAAATGACGAAATGTGGGTTAATTGATTGGTGTGTTTTAAATGAAATAATCATCCCATATCAAAGTTATTATGTTTATATTGGGTGGTTGATAATGTGGGTTAAAAATATTAAAAATAATTGTCGAAATGAGTAACATATCAAAGAATTAAGAAAAATGATGAAGTGTGAGTTAATTGATAGTTATGTTTTTTTATGAAATAATCAGCCCAGAAAATATATCAAAGTAATTTTTAGTAAGAGAGGGCGACGAGGATGGTTTAAATTATAAAAAAAAATTATTGTCGAAATTAGTAAGATATCCAATAATTACGAAAAATGACGAAATATGATTTAATTGATTGGTTCGTTTATAATAAAATAATCAGCCTAGACAATATATCAAAGTTATTATATAAGTAAAGGGAAAGAAGATAAGAAGGGATTAAATTATGAAAAATTATTGTCGAAATTAGTAACATATCCAAGAATTACGAAAAAAATGATGAAATATTAGTTGATTAGTGTGTTTGTAAGGAAATAATCAGCCTAGACAATATATCAAAGTTATCATTTAGTAAAGAGGAAAGGGCGAAAATGTGGGTTAAAATTATGAAAAATGATTGTCGAAATAAGTAACATATCCAAGAATTATGAAAAATGATTAAATGTGATTTCATGCATTAGTGTGTTTGTAATAAAATAATAAGCCCAGACAATATTTCAAAGTTATTATTTTATTAAGATAGGGTGATAATGTGGGTATAAATTATGAAAAAATATTTTCGAAATTAGTAACATACCCAAGAATTATGAAAAATGATGAAATGGGGGCTAATTGATTAGTGTGTTTGTAATGAAATAATCAGCCCAGCAAATGCACCAAAGTTATTATTTTAGTAAGGTTGGGCGACAACGTTGGTTTAAATTATAAAAAATATTGTCGAAATTAGTAACATATCCAAGAATTACGAAAAATGATGAAATGTGAGTTGATTGATGTGTGTGTTTGTAATGAAATAATCAGCCTAGAAAATATATCAAAGTTATTATTTTAGTAAGGTGTGCGATATGGTGAGTTTAAATTATGAAAAATTATTGCCAAAATTAGTACCATATCCAAGAATTATTAAAAATGGTGAAATGTGAGTTAATTGATAGTTGTGTTTTTTTTATAAAATAATCAGCCGATACAATATATCAAATTTAATATTTTAGTAAAGGGAGACGCGATAATGTGGGTTGAAATTATGAAAAATTATTGTCGAACATAGTAACATATTCAATAATTATGAAAAATGATAAAATGTGAGTTAATTGACCGGTGTGTTTGTAATGAAATAATCAGCCCATTAAATATATCAAAGCTATTATTTTAGTAAGGAGGCAGTACAGTTTTAATAAAAAAAAAAAAACTAGAATATGAGTGTGCCTTCATTCATGCTGAATAGAACGCTCACGGCATGCCCAGCAACAAATGCTGCTGTGGAATTTCCACAGGTCCCGCTAGTTATTATTATTATTATTATTATTATTATTATTATTATTATTATTATTATTATTATAATAATAATAATAATAATAATAATAATAAAATAATAATAAAGAAGTAAATAAGCTTATGTTAAGTAATCTTAATTAAAAGATTAATGTCTTCAAAGGTATGTCATATTTTACGGATTTCGAATGAAATCAAACTAGAATAAATAGCAGTAGTCATGGTCAAAGGGGTAACGGGTACGTGGATATATATATATATATATATATATATATATATATATATATATATATATATAGTCGAGCATTGACAGTACTTTGAAAGACATCTGTCGTGTCGTCGAAAAAGTGACAAGTAACAGGCACGAGCCGCCTACCCTCACCCCCTCCCCGGTGTCGATATATCGCAGGGTGAAATGTGTCAGTTCTACAGCCCCAACCACACACAACTCCCTGGACAGAAAAACGTATCAACCGCAATTTATTTTTTAGTACAGACATCGATCATCGGACTGGCGGACGCATCCTTAGAGAATGATGGTCCCGTCTTTTCTTACGCCCCCCCCCTTACTATTATTTTTTCTTTTATTTATTTTATTTTATTATTAATTAATTTATATATTTTTGCTGTTGCCTTCAGGACACCTCGTTATTTATATCCTATGCGTTTTCTTTCAGATAAATTGGTGATGGCAACAGACTGCGAGTATATATATATATATATATATATATATATATATATATATATATATATATATATATATATATATATAGTTTCAGCTACGCGACCGTTTTTTGGCCGTCCTCCTCAGACTTTACAGAATATATATATATATATATATATATATATATATATATATATATATATATATATATGTATGTTTATATATATATATATATATATATATATATATATATATATATATATATATATATATACCCAAAACCTCTGGCCTTGATGGAGACGAGACAAAACTTTGTTGCTGTGCTTTCAAATGATCTGAAACAAAAGCAAAGGGAGACTTGATTCCAAATATTTCTCATATTATATCTGGTAATATTTTTCCCGATTCCGATACAATTACCGATTCCGTACTAAATTCCCGATTCCGATACAATTACCGATTCCGATTCTTTATAAATCTCTAAATATTTAACAATAAAACTGTTATTTTGTCCCGATTACTTTAAAAACACATCTTAAATGTGCCTATATTTTCTCAAACGTAAAAACACACTTGTAAGGGGGTGGTCTAGAGATTTTAGTCTTACTTGAAGCTTAAATCGATAAATATTTACTAGTTTATTACTACTACACGCAGTGGATGATGTTTCTTAAACCAAAATCAAATAAAAATATAATTTAAGGAATCGATTTTGGCATCGAAAAATAGGCTGAAATGTTTCTGATAACGATTCCGATATCCCAAAAATTTTTCCGATTCCCGATTTCGATTCCGATTCGTCGTTCCAATACTAGTTATATCTCGCCTCTTTTTTTGAAATGTTGTACGATTATGAATATATCGAGTATCAAATAAGCCTTTTACACTATGACATGTAGATAAACACAGTGTAGCTCGCTGAATGCGATGTAACATTTTCTTATTATGACTGAATGTGCCTAAAATGGTGTTCGAAAGCTACATTAAATATGTGCTATTAGACTTGGTGTATTGAATTTTTATGTAGCATCTGTTGTTGCAAACCTACGATATTTTAGTCCAGAGGGGAATTTCTGCAGTCATTTTATTATATAGGAGATGAGTCATCCGAGATGACTGCTTTTTTATTAGTCAATATATATATATATGAATGAACTTCTACCAACAGGCGAAACGGTCACTGGAGACCTATACTCGCAGCAATTGAAACATGAACAACAGACATTTCGTCAGGAGAAACCTGCATATATATATATATATATATATATATATATATATATATATATATATATATATATATATATATAGGAACATCAGACATTATAAAAAACACTCCCAAGTTGGAGATCAATTATAAGCTGAACAGTTGTGAGAAAGATAGAAATTCTTAATCAATCGAGTGCTTCATTGTTGAAAAGTGTGTTCTGTACGGAACTCTCAATTGTTTCAGCACATTGGTTGTCTCTTCAGGATGCTATCAAGACCGCCTATGCATATACGCAAAATTAAGCTTTGTGTTTGATGAACAGGTCGTCAAGTGGTTCATTATGAACTTCTACCAACAGGCGAAACGGTCACTGGAGACCTATACTCGCAGCAATTGAAACATGAACAACAGACATTTCGTCAGGAGAAACCTGCACTGTTGAATCGCAAAGGTGTACTTTTCCGTTATGACAACGCTAGGTCACACGTTGCACAACTGGTCAGGGATATTATCCAGTAACTTGAACTTTATTCACCTGACCTTGCGCCATCCGATTTCCACCTGGATAATCATCTTTCTGGGAAATCCTACACAAATGAAGCAAATTTGAGCCAAGCTCTCACGGACTTCTTTGCATCGAAAACTCCCGCGTTGTACCGCAAGGGGATTAAACAGCTATAGACGCGTTGGCAGATGTTGGATGCGATTCCGATTACTTTGAAAACTAAATATGTTAGACATACTGTGGAGCTTCTTTTTTTTTTTTTTTTTTTTTTTTTTTGAAAACGAACAGAACTTCCTTTAATTACCTTGTACAAATATATATGCATGTGTGTATGGGCGTGCGTGGGCGTGTGTGATTGTGCGTGTGTGTTTATTAGGTACGTGCTAAATGCATGTCCAATGCTCAAAATGTACAAACATTTTGACTCCTCCCTTTACTTAAAAATTCACTAAAAATCAGGAAATTAACTAATTTTAATGAAATTTTCAGTATTTATCAAATATTCATAACGGAATATAATGAACTCATTATTTTAATTTAAATCTTAGTGGAAATGTATTATTTTGCTTAAAGAAAAAACATTTTTACTAAAGTTGTGGTTTTCAGAAGTAAAAAAAAAATAATGAATGAATTTATTTTGTTTTTTTATGAAAATAAATTATCGTAAATTGTAACAATAAAATAATTTTACAGGAACATTATGAAAAAAGCCCCAAAATGGTTTGCCCCTCCCCTTCTCTCTCTCCAACCACCTGACGCCGTTTTCAGATATGCCTATAAAAGTTTTTCTGTGCTTCCATAGTTTTCTTTTTAATTTCGCCGCCATCTTTTATTTAGCATTAATAAACAACACTCGTTGCTACAGCTTGCACATTTTTGGATCATTGTTAGCTTTTTTTTTTTAGCACAAGTTAAGTACATTTATTTTATTAATGCATTACCTTAATACTTTAACTAATAATTTACTTGGAAATAATTCCAGAAAACTTATATTTATGTTGCCAGAAAAAAAAAAATTAAACACGATCTTTTTCATAATGTATTTTTTATATGAAATGTAGGGTTTTTCAAATTTGCAATAAGATTTTTCTATGTATTTTTTATTTCACGCACTTTTTTTTCTTTAAAAGATTAACTTTAGGCTATAATCTTTCAAACACAATCAAAAAGTAATCGAAAATTTTAAAAATATTATGATCAGCCGGCGTTCAAAACCATGACTCCTATCGAGTCAGCCATTAAATTGCACGTACCTAGTGCATATATATATATATATATATATATATATATATATATATATATATATATATATATATATATATATATATATATATATAATGCAAAAAAATAGATTCATACATGCATGGGTATGGATGTGGACGGATTGATAGATACATCTCAATTTATGTGTGCGTGCGTGTTTGCGTGTGTGTAGAAAGAACGATAGAGAGGGGAGGGGGGTAAATATATGGTCATAAAGTAAGCCACCGCCCCATAATACGCAAGAAATGATAATCCATACGAACAGCATTCGTTAATTCGAGCCTCGTTTAGAACTAAACTTCGTACAGATTCGACTCATTCACGGCGAAACACGAACGCCATCGGCTTAATCGCTTTAGTCTTGCCGGATGGAGAAAGGGTCATTCGGTGCAATCGTATTTGCTTTCATTAATAAACATTGTGCTCGCTTACCTGTCATCACACATGTCGAGGGACTCGAGTCCACGCGTTGGCGCCCCCAAAAACGTCTGTCATTTTGTCGAAACAGGAGATGAGGAGTGGGATTAGAAAAATTGTTTATAGCCCTTATCTTTCTCTTTCTTTCCGTTGCCTATATATATATATATATATATATATATATATATATATATATATATATATATATATATATATATATATATTATAAGTGATCTTATATATATATATATATAAATATATATATATATAGACATATATATATAGACATATATATATATATATATATTATAAGTGAGCTTATATATATATATATATATATATATATATATATATATATATATATATATATATAAGCAACGGAAAGAAAGGGAAAGATAAGGGCTATAAACAATTTAAACGTATATATATATATTTGGCCTTCGGGACAAGATCAAAGTGTAGTATCTGTTCTTCAGATGCTGCACTTTTATTTCTTGTTCTCTTTCAGTGGAGGAGAAATCCTTCACGATTGAGACAATTTTTATTTTTGTACCTTTTCTCCACGTTAAAAAACGACCCTGGTGTCTAACTCTGTCCCGTGGGGAGGCATAGTAAATAGGTATATATATATATATATATATATATATATATATATATATATATACGTTCCCTGAAAATGGTGTTATGTGTGTGTGCGTTTTACACAAACACGTACATTTATGTATATATATATATGTGTGTGTGTGTGTGTGTGTGTGTGTGTGTGTGTGTGTGTGTGTATGCGCATAGGTAGCCAATATATATATAAGTGTGTGTGTTTGTGTAAACATATATATATATATATATATATATA
Organism: Euprymna scolopes; assembly: GCF_053919585.1. Lineage (NCBI taxonomy): Eukaryota > Metazoa > Mollusca > Cephalopoda > Sepiida > Sepiolidae > Euprymna > Euprymna scolopes. The sequence continues at coordinate 56,856,978 of NC_136502.1, forward strand.
TATATATATATATATATATATATATATATATATATATATATTGGTTACATATGAACGTACATGTTTCAGCGGAGACTTTATTTCAAGTCCAGAACATAACTGTATAAATAAAAAAACATACCCTAACACATTGTTATTGAGAGCTATCCTATATATATATATATATTGTTATTGAGAACTATCCTATATATATATACATTGTTATTGAGAACTATCCTATATATATATACATTGTTATTGAGAACTATCCTATATATATATTGTTATTGAGAACTATCCTATATATATATATACATTGTTATTGAGAACTATCCTATATATATATATACATTGTTATTGAGAACTATCCTATATATATATATACATTGTTATTGAGAACTATCCTATATATATATATACATTGTTATTGAGAACTATCCTATATATATATATATATATATTGTTATTGAGAACTATCCTATATATATACATTGTTATTGAGAACTATCCTATATATATATACATTGTTATTGAGAACTATCCTATATATATATACATTGTTATTGAGAACTATCCTATATATATATATACATTGTTATTGAGAACTATCCTATATATATATACATTGTTATTGAGAACTATCCTATATATATATATATATTGTTATTGAGAACTATCCTATATATATATATACATTGTTATTGAGAACTATCCTATATATATATATATACATTGTTATTGAGAACTATCCTATATATATATATATATATTGTTATTGAGAACTATCCTATATATATATACATTGTTATTGAGAACTATCCTATATATATATATATACATTGTTATTGAGAACTATCCTATATATATATATACATTGTTATTGAGAACTATCATATATATATATATCGTTATTGAGAACTATCCTATATATATATATATACATTGTTATTGAGAACTATCCTATATATATATATACATTGTTATTGAGAACTATCCTATATATATATACATTGTTATTGAGAACTATCCTATATATATATATACATTGTTATTGAGAACTATCCTATATATATATATATATATATATATATATATATATACATTGTTATTGAGAACTATCCTATATATATATATATATGCATTGTTATTGAGAACTATCCTATATATATATATATATATATATATATATATATATATATATATATATATATATATATATATATACATTGTTATTGAGAACTATCCTACAAATACTTTAGTTTAATTGGATTAACATCTAGCAAACAATACCATTCAAGTATTGCAATGTTTATGTTTTATTCCCACTGGAAATCATCAGGTTAATGTGTGGATTATTATCAAAATGACGTTTACTGTATAAATCGATCAAAATTTTTTGGTATTATTATTTCCTCTAGGGATATATATATATATATATATATATATATATATATATATATATATATATATATATATATATATATATATATATATATAGTAATGTGATTGATAATTTAATTAATTGATAAATTACAACGAGCACTTTTTCTTTCCCTGTATTTTAATTAAACTAGTAATTTTACTATTACATTAAAATACACTTTGCTCTCTAGACTATTGTTCTAATCTCCTTTATATATATATATATATATATATATATATATATATATATATATATATTTATATATATATATATATATACTAGACTGGCTGTGAGCCGTTGGGTCAATATTTTATATTAGCTATGGAATTAATGTATGAGCATGACACTTGCGGCGTAAAGAAAATAGTTTTGTGACATAACAGAAACATTTCTATGAAAGTATATTAAAATGAAAAAGAATATAGATAGATTTCTATGAGTCGTTCTGTTTATAATTGTTTATTTTTGAAAAGAAACTTGCAGCTATTGAATTATAAGTGGTTTGGCATACTTATAGGGAAATGTGAACTGAACAGATAACATAATACTTAAAGTTAAATTCAAATTTAAATATATCTTTTAATTTAAACGTGAAAAAAAAACAATTGGGACGCTGAAAACATACACAGTAAAACAATACGCGTTGATTATTTATTTGTAACGCAAATTAAAAAAAACATATTTTCGGGGTTATTTATTTATGTTTGTAGTATAGAAGAAAATGTATGAATCTTTTTTAAGAAATGTGTATTAAATAGGGAAATACATTTTTAAAAAAAATAAGGAAGACGGTGGGTAAATCGTCGTTGTAAAATGCTCTTATGGTTCGTCAACGGGTTAAAGTAGATTTATTTGTAAGAAAATTGCGTTAAAATAACTTAAACGTAATACAGAAATGAACGATGTAAAAAAAAATGCAAAAAGTATTAACAATTCTTTATTTGGATAATTTAAACGCGAAAAAAAAAACAATTGGGACGCTGAAAACGTACACAGTAAAACAATACGTTTTATTGTCGCGTTGATTATTTGTTTATGTACGCATGCGCAACCGGAAGTCGTAAACTGGATGCTGGGTTACAACGCCCGTTACAATGTCATTTGGGTTTTATAATTATATATATATATATATATATATATATATATACATATATATATATATACATATATATATATATATATATATATATATATTCTCGTGTAATTTCGGTAATTATAGATTTCACACTAAATCTTAATATGTTACGAATTTCTGCTAATCACTTACAGTGAATTCTAATGTGTATTTCACGAAAAAATATTCGCATTTAGACATCTTTACATTTATCCCGATCTATCTTCCTCTCACAAATGCATCACAAAGGTAGCAAACCTTTTCACTCGCTCATATTTATTTCTTCTCGTGTGACTCGAATTCTCCGGGTAATATTTCCAACAAGCCACATCTTATTTTCGGACTGTAGGAATACTGGAATATAGGATAGAATTTTAAATTATCGTCTATGACATACTTGCCAAGTAGAAAACTATATGCTTGTATAGTAGTAGTAGTAGTAGTAGTAGTAGTAGTAGTAGTAGTAGTAGTAGCAGCAGCAGCAGCAAATATGTCACTATGATACTCAAAGCTGCTCCATGACAATTTAAGTGCGATTCTGACCAGAACTTTTATTTTCAGTTACAAAATGGCAATTCAATGGTTAATCGGAATCGGGAATTGAAAATATCGGAATTTGGGGGGGGGGCGGGGGTTGGAATCAGAATCGGAAAAAAATTTGCTTAATTTCCGATACCAAAAACGAATCTCGTAATTTTTTAAACTTAATTTTCTATTGCTGGTCGAAATGGTGAAATGATCCTTATGTAATCAGTAAAACTAAAATGTAGAAATCATAACGACTAGTTACGATGTAAATATGTTTCCAATGCGGAAGTTCTGTTTACAATCGAGTTGGTTGCCTCTACCAAGGCAGAGGTTATGTTTTCAGTCAAGTTTATTTGTCACTATGCATATAGAAATTTTAAAAGAATCGTCCCATCACAAGTTAAAAACATTTGTGGGGGGAGACAATCATCTTCTGTAATGAAAAAATAATGTATGATTTCTTATGTTATGATGGTAAAATGTCAAATTAATAACACAATTTCGCTAATAATCATTGATGAGACAAATTAATAACACACTTTCGCTAATAATCATTGATGAAACAAATTAATAACACACTTTCGCTAATAATCATTGATGAGACAAATTAACAACAAAATTTCGGCAATAATCATTGATGAGACAAATTAATAACACAATTTCGCTAATAATAATTTATGAGACAAATTAATAACACACTTTCGCTAATAATCATTGATGAGACAAATTAATAACACAATTTCGCTAATAATCATTGATGAGACAAATTAATAACACAATTTCGCTAATAATCATTGATGAGACAAATTAACAACAAAATTTCGGCAATAATCATTGATGAGACAAATTAATAACACAATTTCGCTAATAATAATTTATGAGACAAATTAATAACACACTTTCGCTAATAATCATTGATGAGACAAATTAATAACACAATTTCGCTAATAATCATTGATGAGACAAATTAATCACACAATTTCGCTAATAATCATTGATGAGACAAATTAATAACACACTTTTGCTAATAATCATTGATGAGACAAATTAATAACACAATTTCGCTAATAATCATTGATGAGACAAATTAATAACACAATTTCGCTAATAATCGTTGATGAGAAAAATTAACAACAAAAGGTCGCTAATAATCATTGATGAGACAAATTAATAACACAATTTCGCTAATAATAATTGATGAGACAAATTATTGAAACAATTTCGCTAATAATCATTGATGAGACAAATTAACAACAAACGTTCGCTAATAATCATTGATAAGACAAGTTAATAACACAATGTCGCTAATAATAATTGATGAGACAAAGTAATAACACAATTTCGCTAATAATCATTGATGAGACAAATTAATAAAACAATTTCGCTAATAATCATTGATGAGACAAATTAATAACACAATTTCGCTAATAATCATTGATGAGACAAATTAATAACACAATTTCGCTAACAATCATTGATGAGACAAATTAACAACAAAAGTTCGCTAAAATTAATTGATGAGACAAATTAATAACACAATTTCGCTAATCATTGATGAGACAAATAAACAAGAAAAGTTCGCTAACAATCATTTATGAAACAAATTAACAACAAAAGTTCGCTACTAATCATTGATAAGACAAATAAATAACACAATTTCGCAAATAATCATTGATGAGACAAATTAACAACACAATTTCTCTAATAATCATTGATGAGACAAAATAATAACACAATTTCGCTAACAATCATGGATGAGACAAATTAATAACACAATTTCGCTAATAATCATGGATGAGACAAATTAATAACACAATTTCGCTATTAATTGTTGATTAGACAAATTAACAACAAAATTTCCTTAATGATCATTGTTGAGACAAATTAATAACACAAGTTCGCTAATAATTATTTATTAGACAAATTAATAAAACAATTTCGCTAATAATCATTGATGAGACAAATCAATAACACAATTTCGCTAATAATCATTGATGAGACAAAGTAATAACACAATTTCGCTAATAATCATTGATGAGACAAATTAACAACAAACTTTCGCTAATAATCATTGATGAGACAAATTTATAACACAATTTCGCTAATAATCATTGATGAGACAAATTAATAACACACTTTAACTAATAATCATTGACGAGACAAATTAATTACACACTTTGACAAATAATCATTGATGAGACAAATTAACAACAGAATTTCGCTAATAATCATTGATGAGACAAAGTAATAACACAATTTCGCTAATAATCGTTGATAAGACAAATTAACAACAAAAGTTCGCTAATAATCATTGATGAGACAAATTAACACCACAATTTCGCTAATCATCATTGATGAGACAAATTAATAACACACTTTCGCTAATAATCATTGATGAAACAATTTAATAACACACTTTAGCTAATAATCATTGATGAGACAAATTTACAACAAAATTTCGGTAATAATAATTGATGAGACAAATTAATAACACAATTTCGCTAATAATAATTTATGAGACAAATTAATAACACACTTTCGCTAATAATCATTGATGAGACAAATTAATAACACAATTTCGCTAATAAGCATTGATGAGACAAATTAATAACAAAATTTCGCTTATAATCGTTGATGAGACAAATTAACAACAAAAGTTCGCTAATAATCATTGATGAGAAAAATTAATAACACAGTTTCGCAAATAATCATTGATGAGACAAATTAATAACACACTTTAACTAATAATCATTGATTAGACAAATTAATAACAGACTTTGACAAATAATCATTGATGAGACAAATTAACAACAGAATTTCGATAATAATCATTGATGAGACAAAATAATACCACAATTTCGCTAATAATCATTGATGAGACAAATTAATAACACACTTTCGCTAATAATAATTGATGAGAAAAATTAACAACACAATTTCGCTAATAATCATTGATGAGACAAATTAACAACAAAAGTTCGCTAATAATCATTGATGAGACAAATTAATAACACAATTTCGCTAATCATTGATGAGACAAATTAACAACAAAAGTTCGCTAATAATCATTGATGAGACAAATTAATAACACAATTTCGCTAATCATTGATGAGACAAATTAACAACAAAAGTTCGCTAATAATCATTTATGAAACAAATTAACAACAAAAAGTCGCTTATAATAATTGATAAGACAAATTAATAAAACAATTTCGCAAATAATCATTGATGAGACAAATTAATAACACATTTTCGCTAATAATCATTGATGAGACAAATTAATAACACAATTTCGCTAATAATCATTGATGAGAAAAATAAATAACACAATTTAACTAATAATTGTTGATGAGACAAATTAACAACACAAGTTCGCTAATAATCATTGATGAGAAAAATTAATGACACAATTTCGCAAATAATCATTGATGAGACAAATTAATAACACACTTTCGCAAATAATCGTTGATGAGACAAATTAATAACACAATTTCGCTAATAATCATTAATGAGACAAATTGATAACACAATTTCGCTAACAATCATTGATGAGACAAATTAATAACACAATTTAACTAATAATAATTGATGAAACAAATTAATACCACAATTTCGCTAATAATCATTGATGAGACAAATTAATAACAAACTTTCGCTTATAATCATTGATGAGACAAATTAATAACACAATTTCGTTAACAATCATTGATGAGGCAAATTAATAACACAATTTCGCTTACATTCGTTGATGAGACAAATTAACAACAAAAGTTCGCTAATAATCATTGATAAGACAAATAATTAACGCAATTTCGCTAATAACCATTGATGAGACAAATTAATAAAACAATTTCGCTTATAATCATTGATGAGACAAATTAACAACAAAAGTGCGCTAATAATAATTGATGACACAAATTAACAACACAATTTCGCTAATAATAATTGATAAGGCAAATTAACAACAAAAGTTCGCAAATAATCATTGATGAGACAGATTAACAACAGAATTTCGTTAATAATCATTTATGAGACAAATTAATAACACAATATCGCTAATAATCATTGATGAGACAAATTATTAACTCAATTTCGCTAATAATTATTGATGATAAAAATTAATATAAACAATTTCGCTAATAAGCATTGATGAGACAAATAAATAACACAATTTCGCTGATAATCATTGATGAGACTAATTAATGACACATTTTCCCTAATAATCATTGATGAGACAAATTCATAACACGATTTCGCTAATAATCATTGATGAGATAAATTAATAACACAATTTCGCTAATAATAATTGATTAGACAAATTAATAACACAATTTCGCTAATAATTATTGATGAGACAAATTAATAACACAATTTCGCTAATTATCATTGATGAGACAAATTAACACACAAAATTCGCTAATAATCCTTGATGAGACAAATTAATGCAGAAATTTCGCTAATAATCATTGATGAGACAAATTAACAACAAAATTTCGCTAATAATCATTGATGCGATAAATTAACAACAAATGTTCGCAAATAATCATTGATGAGACAAATTAATAACACAATTTCGCTAATAATCATTGATGAGAACAATTATTAACACAATTTCTCATCAATGATTATTACACTTTATTAAATAAAACACTTTTTCGGTAATAATAATTGATGAGACAAATTAACAACACAATTTCGATAATAATCATTGATGAGAAAAAATAATACCACAATTTCGCTAATAATCATGGATGAGACAAATTAATAACACAATTTCGCTAATAATCATTGATGAGACAAATTAATAACACAATTTCGCTATTAATCGTTGATGAGACGAATTAACAACAAAATTTCGCTAATAATCATTGTTGAGACAAATTAATAACACAAGTTCGCTAATCATTATTTATGAGACAAATTAATAACACAATTTCGCTAATAATCATTGATGAGACAAATCAATACTACAATTTCACTAATAATCATTGATGAGACAAAGTAATACCACAATTTCGCTAATAATCATTGATGAGAAAAATTAACAACAAAATTTCGCTAATAATAATTGATGAGACAAATTAATAACACACTTTCGCTAATAATCATTAATGAGATAAATTAATAACACAATTTCGCTAATAATCATTGAGGAGACAAATTAATAACACACCTTCGCTAATAATCATTGATGAGAAAAATTAAGAACAAAATTTCGCTAAAAATCATTGATGAGACACATTTTTAACACAATTTTGCTAATAATAATTGATGAGACTAATTAACAAAACAATTTCGCTAATAATCATTGATGAGACAAATTAACAAGAAAAGTTCTCTAATAATCATTGTTAAGACAAATTAACAACAGATTTTCGCTAATTATAATTGATGAGACAAATTAATTACACAATTTCGCTAATAATCATTGATAAGACAAATTAATAACACAATTTCGCTAAAAAGCATTTATGATAAAAATTAATACCACAATTCTGCTAATAATCCTTGATGAGACAAAGTAATACCACAATTTCGCTAATAATCATTGATGAGACAAGTTAACAACAAAAGTTCGCTAATGATCATTGATAACACAAATTGATGACACAATTTCGCTAATCATTGATTAGACAAATTAACAACAAAAGTTCGCTAAGAATCATTTATGAAACCAATTAACAAAAAAAGTTCGCTAATAATCATTGATAAGACAAATAAATAACACAATTTCGCAAATAATAATTAATGAGATAAATTAATAACACAATTTCGCAAATAATCATTGATGAGACAAATTAATAACACAATTTGGCTAATAATTTTTCATGAGACAAATTAATAACACAATTTCGCTAATAATCGTTGATGAGACAAATTAACAACAACATTTCGCTAATAATCATTGATGAGAATAATTAATAACACAATTTCGCTAATAATCATTGATGAGAGAAATTAATAACACACTTTCGCTAATAATCATTAAGGAGACAAATTAATAACACACTTTCGCTAATAATCATTGATGAGACAAATTAATAACACACTTTCGCTAATAATCATTGATGAGACAAATTAACAACAAAATTTCGCTAATAATCATTGATGATAAAAATTAATGACACAATTTCGCTAATAATCATTGATGAGACAAATTAATAACACAATTTCGCTAATAATAATTTATGAGACAAATTAATAGCCCAATTTCTCTAATAATCATTGATGAGACAAATTAATAACACAATTTCGCTAATAATCGTTGATGAGACAAATTAACAACAAAAGTTCGCTAATAATCATTGATGAGACAAATTAATAACACAATGTCGCTAATAATAATTGATGAGACAAATTAATAACATACTTTCGCTAATAATCATTGATGAGACAAATTAATAACACAATTTCGCTAATAATCATTGATAAGACAAATTAATAACACAATTTCGCTAATAATCATTGATGAGACAAATTAATAACACAATTTTGCTAATAATCGTTGATGAGACAAATTAACAACAAAAGTTCGCTAATAATCATTGATGAGAACAATTATTAACACAATTTCTCATCAATGATTATTACACTTTATTAAATAAAACACTTTTTCGGTAATAATAATTGATGAGACAAATTAACAACACAATTTCGATAATAATCATTGATGAGAAAAAATAATACCACAATTTCGCTAATAATCATGGATGAGACAAATTAATAACACAATTTCGCTAATAATCATTGATGAGACAAATTAATAACACAATTTCGCAAATAATCATTGATGAGACAAATTAATAACACAATTTCGCTAATAATCGTTGATGAGAAACATTAACAACAAAAGGTCGCTAATAATAATTGATGAGACAAATTAATAACACAATTTCGCTAATAACAATTGATGAGACAAATTAACAAAAAAATTTCGCTAATAATCATTGATGAGATAAATAAATAACAAAATTTCGCTAATAATAATTGATTAGACAAATTACTAACACAATTTCTCTAATCATCATTGATGATAAAAATTAATAACACCATTTCGCGTATAATCATTGATTAGACAAATTAATAACACAATTTCGCTAATAATCATTGATGAGACAAATTAATAACACAATTTCGCTAATAATCATTGATGAGACAAATTAACAATAAAAGTTCGCTAAAAATCATTGATGGGACAAATTAACAACAAAAGTTCGATAATCATTGATGAGACAAATTACCAAGAAAAGTCCGCTAATAATCATTTATTAAACAAATTAACAACAAAAGTTCGCTAATAATCATTGTTAAGAAAAATTAACAACAGATTTTCGCTAATTATAATTGATGAGACAAATTAATAACACAATTTCGCTAATAATCATTGATGAGACAAATTATTAACACAATTTCGCTAAAAAGCATTTATGATAAAAATTAATACCACAATTTCGCTAATAATCATTGATGAGAAAAAGTAATACCCCAATTTCGCTAATAATCATTGATGAGACAAGTTAACAACAAAAGTTCGCTAATGATCATTGATAACACAAATTGATGACACAATTTCGCTAATCATTGATGAGAAAAATTAACAACAAAAGTTCGCTAAGAATCATTTATGAAACCAATTAACAAAAAAAGTTCGCTAAAAATCATTGATAAGACAAATAAATAACACAATTTCGCAAATAATAATTGATGAGATTAATTAATAACACAATTTCGCAAATAATCATTGATGAGACAAATTAATAACACAATTTGGCTAATAATTTTTCATGAGACAAATTAATAACACAATTTCGCTAATAATCGTTGATGAGACAAATTAACAACAACATTTCGCTAATAATCATTGATGAGAATAATTAATAACACACTTTCGCTAATAAACATTGATGAGAGAAATTTATAACACACTTTCGCTAATAATCATTAAGGAGACAAATTAATAACACAATTTCACTAATAATCATTGATGAGACAAATTAATAACACACTTTCGCTAATAATCATTGATGAGACAAATTAACAACAAAATTTCGCTAATAATCATTGATGAGCCAAATTAATAACACAATTTCGCTAATAATCATTGATGAGACAAATTAATAACACAATTTCGCTAATAATCATTGATGAGACAAATTAATAACACAATTTCACTAATAATCGTTGATGAGACAAATTAATAACATACTTTTGCTAATAATCATTGATGAGACAAATTAATAACACAATTTCGCTAATAATCATTGATGAGACAAATTAATAACACAATTTCGCTAATAATCGTTGATGAGAAACATTAACAACAAAAGGTCGCTAATAATAATTGATGAGACAAATTAATCACACAATTTCGCTAATAACAATTGATGAGAAAAATTAATGAAACAATTTCGCTAATAATCATTGATGAGACAAATTAACAAACAAAATTCACTAATAATCATTGATGAGACAAATTAATAACACTCTTTCGCTAATAATCATTGATAAGACAAATTAACAAAAAAATTTCGCTAATAATCATTGATGAGATAAATAAATAACACAATTTCGCTAATAATAATTGATGAGACAAATTACTAACACAATTTCTCTAATCATTATTGATGATAAAAATTAATAACACCATTTCGCGAATAATCATTGATTAGACAAATTAATAACACAATTTCGCTAATAATCATTGATGAGACAAATTAATAACACAATTTCGCTAATAATAATTGATGAGACAAATTAACAATAAAAGTTCGCTAAAAATAATTGATGGGACAAATTAACAATAAAAGTTCGATAATCATTGATGAGACAAATTACCAAGAAAAGTCCGCTAATAATCATTTATGAAACAAATTAACAACAAAAGTTCGCTAATAATCATTGATAAGACAAGTTAATAACACAATTTCGCTAATAATCATTGATAAGACAAATTAATAACACACTTTCGCTAATAATCATTGATGAGACAAATTAATAACACACTTTCGCTAATAATCATTGATGAGACAAATTAATAACATAATTTCGCTAACATTCATTGAGGAGACAAATAATTAACACAATTTCGCTAATAATCATTGATGAGACAAACTAATAACACAAGTTAGCTAATAATTGATGAGACAAATTAACAACAAAATTTCGCTAATAATCATTTATGAAACAAATTAACAACAAAAGTTCGCTAATAATCATTGATGAGACAAATTAATAACACAATTTCGCTAATAATCATTGATGAGACAAATTAATAACACAATTTCGCGTATAATCATTGATAAGACAAATAAATAACACAATTTCGCTAATAATTATTGATGAGACAAATTACAAATAAAAGTCTGCTAATAATCATTGATGAGACAAATTAATAACACAATTTCGCTAATAATCATTGATGAGACAAATTAACAACAAAATTTCACTAATAATCATTGATGAGACAAATTAACAACAAAAGGTGGCTAATAATCATTGATAAGACAAATTAACAACAAACGTTCGCTAACAATCATTGATAAGGCAAATTAACAACAAAAGTTCGCTAATAATCATTGATGAGACAAAGTAATAACACAATTTCGCTAATAATCATTGATGAGACAAATTAATAACACAATTTCGCTAATAATCATTGATGAGATAAATTAATAACACAATTTCGCTAATAATCATTGATGAGACAAATAAATAACACAATTTCGCTAACAATCATTGATGAGACAAATCAACAACAAAAGTGCGCTAATAATCATTGATGAGACAAATTAATAACACAATTTCGCTAATCATTGATGAGACAAATAAACAAGAAAAGTTCGCTAACAATCATTTATGAAACAAATTAACAACAAAAGTTCGCTACTAATCATTGATAAGACAAATCAATAACAAAATTTCACAAATAATCATTGATGAGACAAATTAACAACACAATATCTCTAATAATCATTGATGAGATAAAATAATAACACAATTTCGCTAACAATCATGGATTAGACAAATTAATAACACAATTTCGCTAATATTCATGGATGAGACAAATTAATAACACAATTTCGCTATTAATTGTTGATTAGACAAATTAACAACAAAATTTCCTTAATGATCATTGTTGAGAAAAATTAATAACACAAGTTCGCTAATAATTATTTATTAGACAAATTAATAAAACAATTTCGCTAATAATCATTGATGAGACAAATCAATAACACAATTTAACTAATAATCATTGATGAGACAAAGTAATAACACAATTTCGCTAATAATCGTTGATGAGACAAATTAACAACAAACTTTCGCTAATAATCATTGATGAGACAAATTTATAACACAATTTCGCTAATAATCATTGATGAGACAAATTAATAACACACTTTAACTAATAATCATTGACGAGACAAATTAATTACAGACTTTTACAAATAATCATTGATGAGACAAATTAACAACAGAATTTCGCTAATAATCATTGATGAGACAAATTAATAACACAATTTCGCTAATAATCGTTGATAAGACAAATTAACAACAAAAGTTCGCTAATAATCATTGATGAGACAAATTAACACCACAATTTCGCTAAAATTCATTGATGAGACAAATTAATAACTCAGTTTCGCTAATAATCATTGATGAAACAATTTAATAACACACTTTTGCTAATAATCATTGATGAGACAAATTTACAACAAAATTTCGGTAATAATAATTGATGAGACAAATTAATAACACAATTTCGCTAATAATAATTTATGAGACAAATTAATAACACACTTTCGCTAATAATCATTGATGAGACCAATTAATAACACAATTTCACTAATAAGCATTGATGACACAAAATAATAACACAATTTCGCTAATAATCGTTGATGAGACAAATTAACAACAAAAGTTCGCTAATAATCATTGATGAGACAAAATAATAACACAATTTCGCAAATAATCATTGATGAGACAAATTAATAACACACTTTTACTAATAATCATTGATGAGACAAATTAATAACAGACTTTGACAAATAATCATTGATGAGACAAATTAACAACAGAATTTCGATAATAATCATTGATGAGACAAAATAATACCACAATTTCGCTAATAAGCATTGATGAGACAAATTAATAACACACTTTCGCTAATAATAATTGATGAGACAAATTAACAACACAATTTCGCTAATAATCATTGATGAGACAAATTAACACCAAAAGTTCGCTAATAATCATTGATGAGACAAATTAATAACACAATTTCGCTAATCATTGATGAGACAAATTAACAACAAAAGTTCGCTAATAATCATTTATGAAACGAACTAACAACAAAAACTCGCTGATAATAATTGATCAGACAAATTAATAACACAATTTCGCAAATAATCATTGATGAGACAAATTAATAACACATTTTCGCTAATAATCATTGATGAGACAAATTAATAACACAATTTCGCTAATAATCATTGATGAGAAAAATAAATAACACAATTTAACTAATAATTGTTGATGAGACAAATTAACAACACAAGTTCGCTAATAATCATTTATGAGACAAATTAATGACACAATTTCGCAAATAATCAATGATGAGACAAATTAATAACACACTTTCGCTAATAATCGTTGATGAGACAAATTAATTACACAATTCCGCTAATAATCATTGATGAAACAAATTAATAAAACACTTTCGCTAATAATCATTGATGAGACAAATTAATAACACACTTTGGCTAATAATCATTGATGAGACAAATTAACAACACAATTTCGCTAATAATCATTGATGAGACAAATTAATAACACTATTTCACTAATAATCATTGATGAGACAAATTAATACCACAATTTCGCTAATAATCATTGATGAGATAAATTAATAACAAACTTTCGCTAATAATCATTGATGAGACAAATTAATAACACAATTTCGCTAACAATCATTGATGAGACAAATTAATAACACAATTTCGCTTACATTCGTTGATGAGACAAATTAACAACAAAAGTTCGCTAATAATCATTGATAAGACAAATAATTAACGCAATTTCGCTAATAACCATTGATGAGACAAATTAATAGAACAATTTCGCTTATAATCTTTGATGAGACAAATTAACAACAAAAGTTCGCTAATAATAATTGATGAGACAAATTAACAACACAATTTCGCTAATAATAATTGATAAGGCAAATTAACAACAAAAGTTCGCTAATAATCATTGATGAGACAGATTAACAACAGAATTTCGTTAATAATCATTTATGAGACAAATTAATAACACAATTTCGCTAATAATCATTGATGAGACAAATTATTAACACAATTTCGCTAATAATTATTGATGATAAAAATTAATATAAACAATTTCGCTAATAAGCATTGATGAGACAAATTAATAACACAATTTCGCTAATACTCATTGATGAGACTAATTAATAACACACTAACGCTAATAATCATTGATGAGACAAATTAATAACACACTTTCGCTAATAATCATTGATGAGACAAATTAACAACACCATTTCGCAAATAATCATTGATGAGACAAATTAACAAACAAAAGTGAACTAATAATCATTGATAAGACATATTAACAAAAAAAATTTCGCTAATAATCATTGATGAGACAAATTAATAACACAATTTCGCTAATAATCATTGATGAGAAAAATTCATAACACAATTTCGCTATAAATCATTGATGAGACAAATTAATAACACACTTTGTCTAATAATCATTGATGAGACAAATTAATAACACAATTTAGCTTATAATAATTGATGATACAAATTAACACAACAATTTCGCTAATAATCATTGTTGAGACAAATTAACAACAAAAGTTCGCTAATAAGCATTGATGGGACAAATTAATAACACAATTTCGCTAATAATAATTGATGAGACAAATTAATAACACACTTTCGCTAAGAATCATTGATGAGACAAATTAATAACACACTTTCTCTAATAATCATTGATGAGACAAATTAACAACATAATTTCGCTAATAATCATTGATGAGACAAATTTATAACACAATTTCACTAATAATCATTGATGAGACAAATTAACAACACAATTTTGCTAATAATCATTGATGAGAAAAATTAACAACAAACGTGAACTAATAATCATTGATAAGACAAATTAATAACAAAATTTCACTAATAATCATTGATGAGAAAAATTAATATCACATTTTCGCTAATAATCATTGATGAGACAAATTCATAACACGATTTCGCTAATAATCATTGATAAGATAAATTAATAACACAATTTCGCCAATAATCATTGATTAGACAAATTAATAACACAATTTCTCTAATCATTATTGATGATAAAAATTAATAACACCATTTCGCGAATAATCATTGATTAGACAAATTAATAACACAATTTCGCTAATAATCATTGATGAGACAAATTAATAACACAATTTCGCTAATAATAATTGATGAGACAAATTAACAATAAAAGTTCGCTAAAAATCATTGATGGGACAAATTAACAACAAAAGTTCGATAATCATTGATGAGACAAATTACCAAGAAAAGTCCGCTAATAATCATTTATGAAACAAATTAACAACAAAAGTTCGCTAATAATCATTGATAAGACAAGTTAATAACACAATTTCGCTAATAATCATTGATAAGACAAATTAATAACACACTTTCGCTAATAATCATTGATGAGACAAATTAATAACACACTTTCGCTAATAATCATTGATGAGACAAATTAATAACATAATTTCGCTAACATTCATTGAGGAGACAAATAATTAACACAATTTCGCTAATAATCATTGATGAGACAAACTAATAACACAAGTTAGCTAATAATTGATGAGACAAATTAACAACAAAATTTCGCTTATAATCATTTATGAAACAAATTAACAACAAAAGTTCGCTAATAATCATTGATGAGACAAATTAATAACACAATTTCGCTAATAATCATTGA
The DNA here is from genome assembly GCF_053919585.1 of Euprymna scolopes. Classification (NCBI taxonomy): domain Eukaryota; kingdom Metazoa; phylum Mollusca; class Cephalopoda; order Sepiida; family Sepiolidae; genus Euprymna; species Euprymna scolopes. Next base: position 56,874,032 of record NC_136502.1, read on the forward strand.
TGAGACAAATTAATAACACAATTTCGCGTATAATCATTGATAAGACAAATAAATAACACAATTTCGCTAATAATTATTGATGAGACAAATTACAAATAAAAGTCTGCTAATAGTCATTGATGAGACAAATTAATAACACAATTTCGCTAATAATCATTGATGAGACAAATTAACAACAAAATTTCACTAATAATCATTGATGAGACAAATTAACAACAAAAGGTGGCTAATAATCATTGATAAGACAAATTAACAACAAACGTTCGCTAATAATCATTGATAAGGCAAATTAACAACAAAAGTTCGCTAATAATCATTGATGAGACAAAGTAATAACACAATTTCGCTAATAATCATTGATGAGACAAATTAATAACACAATTTCGCTAATAATCATTGATGAGATAAATTAATAACACAATTTCGCTAATAATCATTGATGAGACAAATAAATAACACAATTTCGCTAACAATCATTGATGAGACAAATCAACAACAAAAGTGCGCTAATAATCATTGATGAGACAAATTAATAACACAATTTCGCTAATCATTGATGAGACAAATAAACAAGAAAAGTTCGCTAACAATCATTTATGAAACAAATTAACAACAAAAGTTCGCTACTAATCATTGATAAGACAAATCAATAACACAATTTCACAAATAATCATTGATGAGACAAATTAACAACACAATATCTCTAATAATCATTGATGAGATAAAATAATAACACAATTTCGCTAACAATCATGGATTAGACAAATTAATAACACAATTTCGCTAATATTCATGGATGAGACAAATTAATAACACAATTTCGCTATTAATTGTTGATTAGACAAATTAACAACAAAATTTCCTTAATGATCATTGTTGAGAAAAATTAATAACACAAGTTCGCTAATAATTATTTATTAGACAAATTAATAAAACAATTTCGCTAATAATCATTGATGAGAAAAATTCATAACACAATTTCGCTATAAATCATTGATGAGACAAATTAATAACACACTTTGTCTAATAATCATTGATGAGACAAATTAATAACACAATTTAGCTTATAATAATTGATGATACAAATTAACACAACAATTTCGCTAATAATCATTGTTGAGACAAATTAACAACAAAAGTTCGCTAATAAGCATTGATGGGACAAATTAATAACACAATTTCGCTAATAATAATTGATGAGACAAATTAATAACACACTTTCGCTAAGAATCATTGATGAGACAAATTAATAACACACTTTCTCTAATAATCATTGATGAGACAAATTAACAACATAATTTCGCTAATAATCATTGATGAGACAAATTTATAACACAATTTCACTAATAATCATTGATGAGACAAATTAACAACACAATTTTGCTAATAATCATTGATGAGAAAAATTAACAACAAACGTGAACTAATAATCATTGATAAGACAAATTAATAACAAAATTTCACTAATAATCATTGATGAGAAAAATTAATATCACATTTTCGCTAATAATCATTGATGAGACAAATTCATAACACGATTTCGCTAATAATCATTGATGAGATAAATTAATAACACAATTTCGCCAATAATCATTGATTAGACAAATTAATAACACAATTTCGCTAATAATTATTGATGAGACAAATTAATAACACAATTTCGCTATTAATCATTGATGAGACAAATTAACAAACAAAATTCGCTAATAATCCTTGATGAGACAAATTAATGTAGAAATTTCGCTAATAATCATTGATGCTACAAATTAACAACAAAATTTCGCTAATAATCATTGATGCGATAAATTAACAACAAATGTTCGCAAATAATCATTGATGAGACAAATTAATAACACAATTTACCTAATAATCATTGATGAGACAAATTATTAACACAATTTCGCTAATAATTTTGGATGAGAAAAATTAACAACAAAAGTTCGCTAATAATCATTGATGAGACAAATCAATAACACAATTTCGCTAATAATCATTGATGAGACAAAGTAACAACAAAAGTTCGCTAATAATCATTGATGGGACAAATTAATAACACAATTTCGCTAATAATCATTGATGAAACAAATTAATAACACAATTTCGCTATAAATCATTGATGAGACAAATTAATAACACACTTTGGCTAATAATCATTGATGAGACAAATTAATTACACAATTTAGCTTATATTAATTGATGATACAAATTAACAAAACAATTTCGCTAATAATCATTGTTGAGACAAATTAACAACAAAAGTTCGCTAATAAGCATTGATGGGACAAATTAATAACACAATTTCGCTAATAATAATTGATGAGACAAATTAATAACACACTTTCGCTAATAATCATTGATGAGACAAATTAATAACACACTTTTGCTAATAATCATTGATGAGACAAATTAACAACATAATTTCGCTAATAATCATTGATGAGACAAATTAATAACACAATTTCGCTAATAATTATTGATGAGACAAATTAATAACACAATTTCGCTAGTAGCATTGATGAGACAAATTAATAACACAAGTTCGCTAATAATCGTTGATGAGACAAATTAACAACAAAATTTCGCTAATGATCATTGATGAGACAAATTAATAACACAATTTCGCAAATAATCATTGATGAGACAAATTAATAACACACTTTAACTAATTATCATTGACGAGACAAATTAATTACAGACTTTGACAAATAATCATTGATGAGACAAATTAACAACAGAATTTCGCTAATAATCATTGATGAGACACATTAAAAACACAATTTCTCTAATAATCATTGATGAGACAAATTGATAACACGATTTCGCTAATAATCATTGATTAGATAAATTAATGACATAATTTCGCTAATAATCATTGATAAGTAAAAATAATAACACAATTTCGCTAATAATTATTGATGAGACAAATTAATAACACAATTTCGCTATTAATCATTGATGAGACAAGTTAATAAACAAAGTTCGCTAATAATCATTGATGAGACAAATTAATGGAGAAATTTCGCTAATAATCATTGATGAGACCAATTAATAACACAATTTCGCTAATAATCATTGATGAGACAAATTAACAACAAAAGTTCGCAAATAATCATTGATGAGACAAATTAATAACACAATTTCGCTATTAATCATTGATGAGACAAATTAATAGCACAATTTCCCTAATAATCATCGATGAGACAAAGTAATAACACAATTTCGCTAATAATCATTGATGAGACAAATTAATAACACACTTTCGCTAATAATCATTGATGAGACAAATTAATAACACAATTTCGCTAATAATTATTGATGAGACAAATTAACAACACAATTTCGCTAATAATCGTTGATGAGACAAATTAACAACAAAATTTGGCTAATAATAATTTATGAGATAAATTAATAACACACTTTCGCTAATAATCATTGATAAGACAAATTAATAATAGCCTTTGACAAATAATCATTGATGAGACAAATTAATAACAGAATTTCGATAATAATCATTGATGAGACAAATTAATGACACAATTTCGCTAATAAGCATTGATGAGACAAATTAATAACACACTTTCGCTAATAATAATTGATGAGACAAATTAACAACGAAATTTCGCTAATAATCATTGATGAGACAAATTAATAACACAATTTCGCTAATCATTGATGAGACAAATTAACAACAAAAGTTCGCTAATAATCATTTATGAAACAAATTAACAACAATAACTCGCTGATAATAATTGATAAGACAAATTAATAACACAATTTCGCAAATAATCATTGATGAGACAAATTAATAACACATTTTCGCTAATAATCATTGATGAGACAAATTAATAACACAATTTCGCTAATAATCATTGATGAGAAAAATAAATAACACAATTTAACTAATAATTGCTGATGAGAAAAATTAACAACACAAGTTCGCTAATAATAATTGATGAGACAAATTAATGACACAATTTCGCAAATAATCAATGATGAGACAAATTAATAACACACTTTCGCTAATAATCGTTGATGAGACAAATTAATAACACAATTCCGCTAATAATCATTGATGGAACAAATTAATGAAACACTTTCGCTAATAATCATTGATGAGACAAATTAATAACACACTTTGGCTAATAATCATTGATGAGACAAATTAACAACACAATTTCGCTAATAATCATTGAATAGACAAATTAATAACACTATTTCACTAATAATCATTGATGAGACAAATGAATACCACAATTTCGCTAATAATCATTGATGAGACAAATTAATAACAAACTTTCGCTAATAATCATTGATGAGACAAATTAATAACACAATTTCGCTAACAATCATTGATGAGACAAAGTAATAACACAATTTTGCTAATAATCGTTGATGAGACAAATTAACAACAAAATTTGCCTATTAATCATTGATGAGATAAATTAATAACACACTTTCGCTAATAATCATTGATGAGACAAATTAATAGCAGACTTTGACAAATAATCATTGATGAGACAAATTAACAACAGAATTTCGATAATAATCATTGATGAGACAAAATAATACAACAATTTCTGCAAATAAGCATTGATGAGACAAATTAATAACACACTTTCGCTAATAATAATTGATGAGACAAATTAACAACACAATTTCGCTAATCATCATTGATGAGACAAATTAACAACAAAGTTCGCTAATAATCATTCATGAGACAAATTAATAGCAGACTTTGACAAATAATTATTGATGAGACAAATTAACAACAGAATTTCGATAATAATCATTGATGAGACAAAACAATACAACAATTTCGCAAATAAGCATTGATGAGACAAATTAATAACACACTTTCGCTAATAATAATTGATGAGACAAATTAACAACACAATTTCGCTAATAATCATTGATGAGACAAATTAACACCAAAAGTTCGCTAATAATCATTGATGAGACAAATTAATAACACAATGTCGCTAATCATTAATGAGACAAATTAACAACAAAAGTTCGCTAATAATCATTTATGAAACAAATTAACAACAAAAACTCGCTGATAATAATTGATAAGACAAATTAATAACACAATTTCGCAAATAATAATTGATGAGACAAATTAATAACACATTGTCGCAAATAATCATTGATGAGACAAATTAATAACACAATTTCGCTAATAATCATTGATAAGAAAAATAAATAACACAATTTAACTAATAATTGTTGATTAGACAAATTAACAACACTATTTCACTAATAATCATTGATGAGACAAATTAATACCACAATTTCGCTAATAATCATTGATGAGACAAATTAATAACAAACTTTCGCTAATAATCATTGATGAGACTAATTAATAACACAATTTCGCTAACAATCATTGATGAGACAAAGTAATAACACAATTTTGCTAATAATCGTTGATGAGACAAATTAACAACAAAATTTGCCTAATAATCATTGATGAGATAAATTAATAACACACTTTCGCTAATAATCATTGATGAGACAAATTAATAGCAGACTTTGAAAAATAATCATTGATGAGACAAATTAACAACAGAATTTGTATAATAATCATTGATGAGACAAAATAATACAACAATTTCGCAAATAAGCATTGATGAGACAAATTAATAACACACTTTCGCTAATAATAATTGATGAGACAAATTAACAACACAATTTCGCTAATAATCATTGATGAGACAAATTAACAACAAAGTTCGCTAATAATCATTGATGAGACAAATTAATAACACAATGTCGCTAATCATTGATGAGACAAATTAACAACAAAAGTTCGCTAATAATCATTTATGAAACAAATTAACAACAATAACTCGCTGATAATAATTGATAAGACAAATTAATAACACAATTTCGCAAACAATCATTGATGAGACAAATTAATAACACATTTTCGCTAATAATCATTGATGAGACAAATTAATAACACAATTTCGCTAATAATCATTGATGAGAAAAATAAATAACACAATTTAACTAATAATTGCTGATGAGACAAATTAACAACACAAGTTCGCTAATAATAATTGATGAGACAAATTAATGACACAATTTCGCAAATAATCAATGATGAGACAAATCAATAACACACTTTCGCTAATAATCGTTGATGAGACAAATTAATAATACAATTCCGCTAATAATCATTGATGAAACAAATTAATAAAACACTTTCGCTAATAATCATTGATGAGACAAATTAATAACACACTTTGGCTAATAATCATTGATGAGAAAAATTAACAACACAATTTCGCTAATAATCATTGATGAGACAAATTAATAACACTATTTCACTAATAATCATTGATGAGACAAATTAATACCACAATTTCGCTAATAATCATTGATGAGACAAATTAATAACAAACTTTCGCTAATAATCATTGATGAGACAAATTAATAACACAATTTCGCTAACAATCATTGATGAGACAAATTAATAACACAATTTCGCTTACATTCGTTGATGAGACAAATTAACAACAAAAGTTCGCTAATAATCATTGATAAGACAAATAATTAACGCAATTTCGCTAATAACCATTGATGAGACAAATTAATAGAACAATTTCGCTTATAATCATTGATGAGACAAATTAACAACAAAAGTTCGCTAATAATAATTGATGAGACAAATTAACAACACAATTTCGCTAATATTAATTGATAAGGCAAATTAACAACAAAAGTTCGCTAATAATCATTGATGAGACAGATTAACAACAGAATTTCGTTAATAATCATTTATGAGACAAATTAATAAAACAATTTCGCTAATAATCATTGATGAGACAAATTATTAACACAATTTCGCTAATAATAATAATAATTGATGATAAACATTAATGTAAACAATTTCGCTAATAAGCATTGATGAGACAAATTAATAACACAATTCCGCTAATAATAATTTCTGAGACAAATCATTAACACACTTTCGCTAATAATCATTGATAAGACAAATTAATAACACAATTTCGCTAGTAAGCATTGATAAGACAAATTAATAACACAATTTCGCTAAGAATTATTTATTATACAAATACACAACAAAAGTCCGCTAATAATCATTGATGAGACAAATTAATAACACCATTTCGCTAATAAGCATTGATGAGAGAAATTAACACCAAAAGTTCGCTAATAATCATTGATGAGACAAATTAATAACACCATTTCGTTAATAATCATTGATGAGACAAATTAACATCAACAGTTCGCTCACAGGCATTGATGAGACAAATTAACAACAAAAGTTCGCTAATAATCATTGATGAGACAAATTAATAACACAATTTGTCTCATAATCATTGATGAGATAAATTAATAACACAATTTCGCTAATAATTATTGATGAGACAAATTAACAACACAATTTCGCTAATAATCATTGATGAGACAAAATAATAACACAATTTCGCTAATAATCATGGATGAGACAAATTAATTACACAATTGCGCTAATAATCATTGATGAGACAAATTAATAACACAATTTCGCTATTAATCGTTGATGAGCAAAATTAACAACAAAATTTCGCTAATAATCATTGTTGAGACAAATTAATAACACAAGTTCGCTAAGAATTATTTATGAGACAAATTAACCACAAAAGTTCGCTAATAATCATTGATGAGACAAAGTAATAACACAATTTTGCTAATAATCGTTGATGAGACAAATTAACAACAAAATTTGCCTAATAATCATTGATGAGATTAATTAATAACACACTTTCGCTAATAATCATTGATGAGACAAATTAATAACACACTTTCTCTAATAATAAATGATGAAATAAATTAACAACAAAATTTCGCTAATAATAATTGATGAGACAAATTAATAACACAATTTCGCTAATAATCATTGATGAGACAAATTAATAACACAATTTCGCTAAGAATTATTTATGAGACAAATTAACAACAAAAGTTCGCTAATAATCATTTATGAGACAAATCAATAACACAATTTCGCTAATAATCATTGATGAGACAAATTAATAAAACAATTTCGCTAATAATCATTAATGAGACAAATTAATAACACAATTTCGCTAATAATCATTGATGAGACAAATTAATAACACACTTTCGCTAATAATCATTGATGAGACAAATTAACAAAACAAATTGGCTAATAATCATTGAATAGAAAAATTTATAACACAATTTCACTAATAATCATTGATGAAACAAATTAACAACACAATTTCGCTAATAATCATTGATGAGACAAATTAACAACGAAAGTTCGCTAATAATCATTGATAAGACAAATTAAAAAAAAAATTTCTCTAATAATCATTAATGAGACAAATTAATAACAAAATTTCGCTAATAGTCATTGATGAGACAAATTCATAACACGATTTCGCTAACAATCATTGATGAGACGAATTAATAACACAATTTCACTAATAATAATTGATTAGACAAATTAATAACACCATTTCGCTAATAATCATTGATGAGACGAATTAACAACAAAAGTTCGCTAATAATCATTGATGAGACCAATAAACAACACAATTTTGCTAATCATTGATGAGACAAATTAACAACAAAAGTTCGCTAATAATCATTTATGAAACAAATTAACAACAAAAGTGCGCTAATAATCATTGATAAGACAAATTAATAACACAATTTCGCTAATAATCATTGATGAGGCAAAGTAATACCAAAATTTCGCTAATAATCATTGATGAGACAAATTAACAACAAAAGTTCGCTAATAATCATTAATGAGACAATTAACAACAAAAGTTCGCTAATAATCATTGATGAGACAAATTAATTACAAAATCTCGCTAATAATCATTGATGAGACAAATTAATAACACAATTTCGCTAATAATCATTGATTAGACAAATTAATTACACAATTTCGCTAATAATCATTGATGAGACAAATTAATAACAAAATTTCGCTAATAATCATTGATGAGACAAATTAATAACAAAATTTCGCTAATAATCATGGATGAGACAAATTAATTACAAAATCTCGCTAATAATCATTGATGAGACAAATTAATAACAAAATTTCGCTAATAATCATTGATGAGACAAATCTATAACAAAATTTCGCTAATAATCATTAATGAGACAAATTAATTACAAAATTTAACTAATAATCATTGATGAGACAAATTAATTTCAAAATTTAGCTAATAATACTAATCCATACAACGCAATCGAAACGAATGCAATCTTAGCTTGGAATATTCACAAATTATTTCTCTTGAACCATATTTAAGTTATCTCCCATGAAATATTACATTTCCTCTGAAAATGTCATCTTCTCTTCGAAAGTACAAAAAGGATTCGCTCCCATACGTTTGATCTTTTGAACGAGGTTGTACTCGTCTGTGCTTTGGCCTTGAAACTATTCGGACCTGTCCGATTAGCACTTTATCTTAGCATGGTTTTCACGCATTTCCCGTCAAACATCCTTTTCACGATTGATAGCTATAGTTCCTCGATGTATGTTCAATTCTGTCCTTTCTTCACAAGTTGCAGTTAATATTCTGATGTTTCTTAAAGTTGTATTGATTTTATAGTACTCATGCATCTATAAATAGATGTCCATGTTAATGTCGTATTTGTTTAATTATGGTAACGATTATTACACTTAGACTTATTAGTTACGTACTACGTCAGTGCTTTTCATTGCATATTTAATTATGTTTGCCTTAGAATAAATGTATACGCCCCCCTCTCTCTCTCTCTCTCTCTCTCTCTCTCTCTCTCTCTTTCTCTCTCTCTCTCTCCATATATATATATATATATATATATATATATATATATATATATATATATATATATATATATATATATATATATATATATTATGGCTAAATACAAACAAATCAATATGATGATTAAAAAAATTAAAAAAATTAAAATAAAGGTTAGCTAACCAGGTTTCGTTCCTCGCTCAACAGAGCTAAATCGGGGAAAATACGATTTTAAAAAAATATAGTTATGAATATGGCGGGGAAGTAAAACAAAATAATAATAATAATAATAATAATAATAATAATAATAATAATAATAATAATAATAATAATAATAGGGGGGGATTACGTAGAAACCAAATTAAGTCCTAAAAGATTTTCTTTTTTCTTACAAAGAGAAAGTCTCAAAGACTTAATAATGGTTTCTAGAATTTTTAGATGGAAGATCGTAAGCATGTCAGCACTGAAATTCGTGAAATATTTATGAGGTGCTCGCAAATCGAAGAACCATGCGTATTACTCAGAAAATCGGACGTGATAAAATTGCATACCGAATCTTTGATGATGCTTGTTGTTTCAAACGAGAATCCAATCTTTCCGATGTTCGCCCAACATAGTGCCCACTGCAACTGCATTTGAATAAATAAATAATAGAATTATTATGGTGGGGGGACATCTTTGGAAATGCACGACAACATAGGTCTGGTTGAAAAAACAACCGTGGATTCGATGCAAAATAACACCGTTGTACAGACAAAGAAATTTGCTTAGCAAAACGGTGACTGATATTACCTAGCCAAGGTAGACGAAGGTACACAGGACATTTATTAGCTACAATTTCTCTGGATTTGTAAAAATTGGGAACTTCCTTATTAATAGTAGTTTCAAAAATATCTAAGGGGTAACCATTGTTACAAAGGGTCTTCGGAATGAATTTAAGCTAGTCACCCAGATTAACTTTAGAACAAATCATTAAAGCCCTATGTGCTAAAGTTTTAATTGAATTAAATTATGGAGTTATAGGGCAAAAAGAGTTCCAACGTGTATATAGACCGATAAAGGTTGGTTTACGATAAACAGAAGTAAGAAAACACGAAGATGTCTTGGACACAAGAACATCTAAAAACAGAAGAGTAGAATTCGTTTCTTTGTCTACCGTAAACTTAAGGGCTGGGTGAACGTTATTGAGGGACACAAAAAAGCATCCGCCTTCGTCTCGTTGTGAAATAAACAAAAGATGTCATCAACATAACGAAAGTAAATGTCTGGTTTGTATAAACCAGACAATAGAGTTTGATAGATATTAGCCAACGCTGGTCCCAATGGGAAACCCATGGCCAAACCATCTGTCTGTTTGTACATAATATCATTGAAACTGAATTCAGCCGACATAGTGGTGAATTTCATCAATTCCACAAAAATATTTTCTGGAATTGGGGGAGTTGGAGGTGGACTCCGATATAGGGCGTCAGCACAAATATTAATAGTCTCTAATAATGAGACGCAAGTAAAAAGACCAGAAATATCGAAAGAACACATAAATCAGAATGAGTATAATTTTGCATAAAGTTAGCAAAGGTAAAGGAGTCTTTAATGCAAAATAAACTATAACGTTCCAAAACAGCTTCTAAAATACTTGTCAACCATTTAGCTAACTTGCGTTAATTTAGTCTATTTTAATTTTCTATGTTGCTCCGATGAGCTTTTGTCCTCTAATCTATTTTTGACGAAAGGTTCTTCAAATATTATGTACTTGTCCCGAGGTGGATATCCTAGTCATTTTGTTTACGTGTTTGTGTTTTTTGGTACCCATCCGTTTCTGTTCACACGGGAGTGAGTGTTGCTATATTTTCTCTGCGTGTTCGCACGTTGCTTCTAAAGCGAAGATATATTCGGACGAAAGTAACCTATATTCCATTTTCACTCACAACAGGATTCAACCCCCCCCCCCCCAAACAAAAGCGGCATGGTCCGGGACTGGGTAGATAATCATTGATAACGAGGACCTCCATAAAATGCCAAATTTCACACTGAGTGACCTCTTGAAAGTATGTGGGTCGTAATGGGTGTAGTGCTCTCTCTAACCTCAGCTATATATATATATATATATATATATATATATATATATATATATATATATGTATATATATATGCATATACATATATATACATATATATGCATATACATACGTATATACATATATATGTATATACATACGTATATACATATATATGTACATATATATACATATGTATATAATACATATATATGCACACATACATATATATATACATACATATATACATATAGATATATATATACATGTAGACATATTTATATCTATATATATATATATATATATATATATACAGACATATATATACATTTATATATACATGCATATGTGATTTCCGAAATGATCGTACAGATAATTGATTTTGTTGTTGTTCCTTCTTATGAAACTGATTTTTAATTTAATTAAAATTTGATTTTTAAATTTTAAAAAATTTTTTAAATTTTTAAATTATAAATCACATTACTTAATATTGAATTAGCTCTAGAACATTTAACTATCGAGCTTATTATATATCTAAATTACAACGAGCACTTTCTATTTCCTGTATTTTAATTAAACTAGTAATTTCACTGTTACATTAAAATACACTTAGCTCTTTAGACTATTGTTCTAATCTCCTTTAAATTATATATATATATATATATATGTGTGTGTGTGTATATATAAACATATATACATAATATATGTATGCATACGTATACATATGAAATAAAAAATTTAGACAAAATGACAAATTGGTCATGAAAATGTTGAAAGCAAAGTAACATTCCAGTTGAAGTAAGAACACAAACATATCAAAGTTAGGCCAACATGTTTCGGTCGGAAGATTCGACCAGATATTAACAAACGGACATGGTCCAACTTTGATATGTTTTTTCTTATTTTTATTAGATAATAGCAGGGAGACCTAACGTTGTCCGGGATTGAATGATGATCAACAAATGTTTCACACTCATATTTTTATTGTCATCGAAATCAGTGAAATCGACCATTTTTTCAACCAAATCGATTGATTGCCTGCTCTAGTTGGGGATTTATTGCATATATATATGATACATATACGTACATATATATATATATATATATATATATATATATATATATATATATATATATATATATATATATATATATGCATATATATATGCATATATATATGATATACATATATATATGATATAAACATATGTATATATATATGATATACACATATATATATATATGATATATATACATATATAAATGTGATATACACACATATACATGATATGCACAGATACATATGATATATACACATCCCCCTGGCCAAACTTTCACAAGAAACACTTGTCTAGCTGAAAACACTATCAATAGTTCCTCCCACTCTTTATCTGTGCCTAAACCTAAACATAGATTCCATGGACAAAGCTTCTTAGAACTGCACGCCTGTGGAACTGTCTTCCGTTTTCCTGCTTTCCAGCTGACTAAAATAAAAGTCCAACGTAAACAAGTTCTTGATGAGTCGTTCCACTTAAGTTAACAAATTTGCCAAATTTCCATTACTAACGATTACTATATTGTCCAACTGACTACTGTACACTCCTAACTCTTATCCTCGAGTGGTCTATGGGCCTTGATAAGTGGTAATGGCTATATAAAAAAACTATATATATATATATATATATATATGATTTACACACACATACACACATATATATGGTATACATATATATGTATAGATATATGCATATATATATGATATATATGATATACATACGCATATATATGATGTGTATACATATATGATATGTACATATATATATATATTCATATATATATATATATATATATATATTCATATATATATATGATATCTACACACATATATAATATATACACATAATTACTTCAAGAAGCGTCATATATTAAAAGCCTGCAATCCATTATAAATGATATCGCGTTCGAGAAAAGCAGTAACGTTCTAAAATGTCTTGCGTAGTTCGTATTGGACGGATTTTCTTAACGGTGTCCACGAACTTGTTTTTAATAGTTGAATTTTAATTGACCTATATTTTAATCGACTTTTCATCGACTCTATATATTGTAACTTATCGCCGTTTACTGCATATTTTAGTTTTCACTTTTCGCTCCTTCGGACTTTTACTTTAACACCTGATGATGATTTGTGGACGAATCGAAAGCGCTCGTGGCAGCAATAACTATGGAACTTTTATTAATATTTTTGATTTTGATACAAAAAGATTGTACGGAAAATCGAAAAATTAAAAATAAGAATCATAAAGCAAAGTGTATCCGTTGCATTTAATGATATTTTCTTGAATGAAAAAATACTGCCAATATATACCAATATGTATGTGTGTGTGTGTGTGTGTGTGTGTGTGTGTGTGTGTGTGTGTGTGTGTGTGTGTGTGTGTGTGTGTGTGTGTGTGTGTGTGTGTGTGCAATCCTTAACAAAACTTTAAGACCACTTGAAATGTTTAAAAAAGAAACCTCTTTTTATGATAGATTTTAAACTCCTCTCACTTAAGATTACCAATGCCACAACCTTAAAATCTATCTTAAAAATAAAGGTTTCGTTTTTAGTGGTCTTTAAATTGTTGATCAAAATGTATGTGTGCGGATTAAATAAATTCTAATCCATCGAAATAAAACAAAATTTTCAAAGTGGCCAATACGCATTTATCTCTCTATAAAGTTGACTATTTTTCGCTCTGACATAGATATTAAAAGCCTACTTTTTCTATTTCAAAAGTATTCAAACGAACTTCTTTATATGGATATGTGAGCGACTACGTGAAGCTTAACTAATTCGCATATCCCTTTAAAAAACGACCGTTAATAAATATAGTTATTGATTTTTTTATAGTTTCTTATTAGAATAAAGGATAAAAATATAGTTTCATTTAACTAATTCTATCTATACATACCTTATAGTCTGCATAATTGCGTAAAATTTCAGATGAAAACGTTCTTGCAGACGGAAATATATGTGTGTGTGTGTGTGTGTGTGTGTGTGTGTGTGTGCGTGCGTGTGTGTGTGTGTGTGTGTGTGTGTGTGTGTGTGTGTGTACATATATATATATAATTCAAACCACTTTTTACTAGGTTTACAAGACAAAAGCAAATGTAAACTTCAATCTAATACAAACATTAATGTTTATATTAATCGCAACCATTTAAAATAAGTTCAATATAACGAAATAAGAAGTAGAGTTTAACACAAGAAGCATAAATGAAAACTGTCAATTAAATTTTACATTTAAAATTTATTTTTCGAAAGAATACCTCAAACAAAGATAATTAATAAATCCTTATTCCGCAGAGTTTCGAACAAAGAATGCAAAATTCTTCTCTTCAGAGGAAATATATATATATATATATATATATATATATATATATATATATATATATATTGTATAAGTGATCTTAATGTGTGTTTGCGAAAAGTCTCTACCAAACTCCTCTCTGAATATTTGGTTTACAGAGCTGGATTTTCATATATAAGGTATTTGGACTTGTAATACACTTTGGATTTGCTTTTTTAACCGGCATTAAAATAAAACTACGAAGATTAAGTTGTCGAAAAAATTAAATGGACGAATCATTTTCAAAAGATTCCAGTCAAAGAAGACGCAAAAAAGTTGGGCTCAATAATTTTTTTTTTTCGTCAAAACACATTACAACGCATTTTTTTCCTACATCCGCATATCGCTATTTTAAATTTTCATACAACGTCAGCATCGGTCGGCCCTGTTGCCTAATCAACCTATGAAAGCCCATATTACCAATAAAAGAACATGCTGAAACCCACCAAAAAATTCACCGTGACATTTATTGGTAGGGTTTTAACCAGTATTTTGTTTTATTTTTATTTTTAAGTAAATATCGAAATTTCGAATATGTGACATTAGAATCGCGGCCAAAAAATGGTCTTGTTCTCACATAACGTTGGATACCACTTGTTTTTCGAACCGAATAAACGGGTTTAAAACGCTAAAAACTTATTCAGTTAGGTTAGAAGAGTAACTTATCTTACATTTGATAACGTTTATTTGTTATATATTTGTTTTGGGGCATATTTTCGTAGCCCTGTGCATTGTAAAACAAATCCCCATATTTCGATTGGGTAGCTTTTCAGTTTCCTAAATTCACTTTTCAATGAACTGACAATTTGGTACCGTGTTATTACCAGAGCACTATGTGAAGTTCAAATGTTTGACGACCGCTGTTATAGATGATCGAAACTCTGAGAGTAATACAAAAGAAAGTGTGGGGGGGGGATAAAGTAAATGAAATTCTGAGAGAGAAGTGACGAATACTAGAGGGTGGTAAGATTAGGTTGTGGGGGTAATGCTTTCATTTTTTTGTTTTTGTTCTATGTCGGACTTAAATGGCCTCGGCTGGGCACATTTGAAATTGAATTGGATACGATGTTAAGAGATTTTTGGTTTTTTTTAATGCCATGTTGAGAGCAAAGGGTCGCCCGTGTTGGCCGTCACGACTAGCGAAAAATGGACCCAATACCATCTGCCGCCCGGCCGACCCCTAAAATAAGCCCCCTCACTCCTAAAAAGAAGCCTTGCCTTTCTCATCCCTTGCGCTGTTCCGCAAAGTAGAATAAACTGCGGGGCAAGTGTCGGTTTGGGTGATATGGGATAAGAAGAGCACGGTCGGTTCGGGGAGATGCGTGTCGTGGCGGCCCGACGACAGAGGACCAGCTGTTATGGACAATTGAAGGGACTTGACTCCGAGGTCAACCAGGTCAGACTGAATTTGACTCTAGGGACTCTATCTGCAGGGGGAGAATTCGACGACGGGGGTTATTTTTCCACGCTTAGTCATTTTTTTAGAATGTTTAGAGAAGGGGTGAGGGGCGGGGCGACTTATGGGAAGGAGGGAATAGAAGATGGGTCGGGGAGGGAAATACGAAAGAAGAAGACAGTAAGTGACCCTTTTTATGTTCTAGAAAGAAAATAAATTAGTATAATGGTCTCGGATTAAGGGTCTTGAGTAGATAGAAATAGCGACGGAGGGAAGAGGCAGTTAGAAGAGATGGAGGGAGGAGTGGCACGTATACAATGAGGGAGGGTTAAAGAGAAGGACAAAGGAGATATATGAAAGGGGTGTATGATATTGACCCTTTTTATGCCACGAAGATAGAATAGGTTTGTATAATGCTCATTTTAAAAAATTTTGTGACGGACGAACGAAAAAGAAAAAGGAGCAAGCGAGAGAGAAGGGGGCAAGCGAGAAATAGAGATATGGGAAGAAAGGTGGAGGGATAATATTGTAGTTAGGTTAGGGTTATGGTCAACATTTGACTTTGACTGGAAGTGCTACGGAGGCAAAACGACTTATAATGGGTTGCGAAGTTCTTCGAAAGAAAAAAATGCGGAGAGGGCTAGTCGGATCTTTTCATCTGTCGTCAGATGTAGGGTGGAACACGAACGGGGTGTTTTGTTGAAGGATAGAGGACGATGCCGACTGAAGCTAATAACGGGATTTATGAAGGGTTGAAAGCGCGAAGAGAAGGGGTAATAAAAACCTCGAAATGAAAAAGGAAGGCACGAAGGCACTAGGAGCAGAATACTTCTTCAGTTTAAAAAAACAAAACATCTGCTCTAAGAGTTATCGTAATGATTGACAAACCTACATTTTATCAGACGTAGAGACCAACAATTAAGACAAGTACAACCAGAACATAATTTAAA
Organism: Euprymna scolopes; assembly: GCF_053919585.1. Taxonomy (NCBI): domain Eukaryota; kingdom Metazoa; phylum Mollusca; class Cephalopoda; order Sepiida; family Sepiolidae; genus Euprymna; species Euprymna scolopes. The sequence goes on from NC_136502.1 coordinate 56,891,606, forward strand.
CCTAGTGAGGTCGTTGAACTATGTGTTTTATAAGGAGGTAGAGTACTTCTCTACGATTGGAACATTCTGAGTAGGTGTTATTCATGTGAGTCGAAGATACGTCGTCGACAATCAGTTCGAAAGAATCTGAGTCATTTTGCTCTTGCTTCTGTTAGGCTGGGGTATAATTTTGTGGACGTCTAGTAGGTTCACCCTACCAGGCTTTACCGCTCTTTTGGATAAAAAAAGTTACTTCGTACTTTTCGAATATTTGACCTACCAAATCATTTCTTATCCAATATGTGATCTACCGTGTTGTTTACTTTCTTATACGTTACCGACAAAGCAAAATATAGAAACATAGTACGTCATCACTTTATGCGTTCCTTTAATAAATGGACACTTGTGCACTTTAGATTGTCACTGATAAATTGCTATTCTATTTTTTTTTTTTAATTAAATCATTATCTGATAATTCCCCAAACAGCTACGGGATACGTGTCATGCTAGAATTAAAATATTTTAAAAGCTTGGGAGCACTTATTTCAATAACCGATTTTGAAATATTAATATTTCAAAATGATAGGAGCATTTAAAATCATTTTAATATTTAAAAAAATTATTTAGTATGTTTTTCTTTTCCAATATATTTTATGTGCATGGCATTACTGGTTGTGCGATGATAATGGTTTGAATTTAAGTTTAAAATGAAAACGTCAAGTATCATTGTGAAATCGTGCTTTAAACAGAAACATTCATTTCAAACGCGTCTCTGTCATATCAAAGAACCTGCTGTTGATTTTATTTGTTGGGCCTTTAGACGTGTGGTAATAAAACTTCTCAAATGTACCTGTGATGTTAGGCTGTGTAAGGTGTTAACTTTGGTCAAAATCGCCTATTTATTCTTTTTATCGGGTTATTTCGATTATTCACAACATTCTGACACATATGTTTATAGTAGGGAAGGATCTGTGTAGAACCAGCCACACTTTTTAGTATTACTGCTAATCTTTGTCGAGGCAGACGGCTGCCACGGGACAGAGTATAGAGTAAACCTCGGGTTTTGACATCAGAGTTCCCATCTCCTAGGTACATGTCTTAACGAAGACTGGTGGTGCATCTCTCCCAGTACATTAATGTGCCCCCAGATACCAACCTGGAAATTTCTACGACTCTGTGCGGTACATACAGCGCCTAGCCTTCCAAAATGGTCACCGATCTGGTACTGGCTAGGCTCAACATTGCTTAACTTCGGTGATCTGGGGACAACTGGTGTGTCAACGTGATTGTGTCGTATACATATATATTAGCAGTTCAGTCCGGCTTTACTCGGGCCCCAAGTACTGTCAATAACTTTATGTTCATATATATATATATATATATATATATATATATATATATATATATATATATATATATATATATATATATATATTAAAATGTTTATTAAAATATATATATATATTAAAATGTTTATATATATATATATATATATATATATATATATATATATATATATATATATATTAAAATGTTTAAACCATATCCAGGTTACCTACATCTAAAATTTCAAGTGTTTAGACCTCAAATTGGCGAAGGAGTTTGGTAGAGTCTACAAAGGGCAACTCTTCCAACTTTGACCTCTTAGCAGCCAAATTTTCGCCCAAAACCTAATTAAAATCTTACTGCATATCTTAATACCCTTTATGAAAATTTTCAAATGTTTAGACCCAATCATCATCATCATCATCATCATCTTGCAGCCTCAGCCGAGATTGAACTCACTACACCTTTCCAGTATACCCTATCTGTCATAGCACCCAAAAGATCTTCCTTTGGATATAAATGAATCTCATTGTATCTGGAAAAGTTAACTTACGTGATCGATTGTGAGATGAAGTGTGTCTCCACAGTACAAATGATGAAACAAGTTCATCTGTGGCACGTGCATAATGCCCAGCAAACTGAACACTTCTCTTACAAACTGAGATTGATACTCTCGGTAAGTCTCCATATATCATTTCTAGAGTTAGGTGGTTTTGCCATGAAAGATTGACTATTCGTTTAAAAAAAAACGTGTGTAACATCCATCCAAACGACACTACCGTTTTGCTGAATGAGTCCAAGTTTCATATCCATAGAGTACGATTGGCTCAATAAATACGCGGAAAACTTGGATTTGGAATTTGCAAACAAGATTGGATTTCCATATCTTATCCATTTTGTTACAAGCAGTCCATAGTATGCCCTTTCTAATGTTAAAGTTTTTCTCGGAGTTCCTGATGTATGATCCTAGATACAAATAACATACTCCACTGTGTTGAAAACGATTACACCCAAAATTGGCTGAATAGTTTGCTAGAAACCATAAAGGTGGAATCTTTTGAACTTTGACCCCTTGGCAGCCGAATTTGGGGTCAAAAACTGATTAAAAAGCTTGTCTTGTGTCTGAATACACTTTATGTAAAATTTCAAATGTTTAAACCAAAAAATTGGCTGAGTAATTTGGTAGAGACTGTAGTAGGCAATTTTTAAACTTTGACCAAAATTTTGACCCCTTAACATTTATTGTTTTGGGCTAAAATCAAATTAAAAAGTCCGATCCATGTTCAAGTTACCTGCATATAACATTTCAAGTGTTTAGATCCAAAATTGGCAGAGAAGTTTGGTAGAGTTCTCAAAAGTCAAATCGTTGAACTTTGACCTCTTGGCAGCCAAATTCTTGGTCGAAAACCGATTCAAAAGATTTTCCCAAATCTCAATACCCCTTATGTGAAATCCGAGTCTAAAGACTGAAATCGACAGAGTAGTTTGGTAGAGAAATGTACACACACAGACACACATAGACAAGTTCACTTATATATATATATATATATATATATATATATATATATATAATGAATGAATGAATGACAAAAGTCTATATTCTAAATTTCATGATGTTGACCATCTTATAATTTATTTCTTTAATTCAGTTGACATTTACAATTCTTGACAGTATCTGTTTCGTAGCACAAAATCAATCACTTAATTATCATATGAATCGGTGAATCTATGTTGCCCTTAACTCAACAGATAAAGTAGCAACAATCAATCAAATAAAATGAGATAACGTGTGTTTTGACATGATTAAAAATCCGAAAATTGGAAGAGAAGCTGTAAATACCTTATAATATGTTTACATTGTGCCATTTTGAAATTCAAATGATTTAAAGATCAAGCCAGTCCGGAATTGTTTTTTTTTTCTAATAAACAAACATTATTTTATTAAAATCAAATTCGATATCTCGATCGATAAGAGAATCTCAATCAAAGAAAATAAAAGTTTTTTGCTTTTTTATATACGTACCATTTTGTTGGTGGTAATGCCTGGCACGTCTCTCTCAGATGTTTTGTTGGGGATAATGTCCGGTTTAATAGAAGGACGCTGGCCTGGTGTATATTTTTATATGATAAGAGTCTACTGTATTAAAAACACTGTTGATATTAAATTTAAAATTTAACGGTTTAAAGACCTAACAAGTGCAGAATTTTGTGTTTTTATTCTATACAGGGTGACCCAAAAAAACGAGCCCCAAATCTAATTAGGCCCCGTTTCTTGGTGTTTTGTCCGAATGAAATGAAACTTTGGTCATAACTAGTTTATTGTATTCAAGACATCACATCAAAACACTGGCGTCTTTGGCCTTTTTTTTTTTATCTCCATTCTACAGTATATTTTCTAGATGGCCTCCACTTAGCTCCGTGCATTTCTTGAGGCCATGACGTTCTGACAGACCGAATTGGTAATGGCTCTCATCTCCTCCCTGATAGCTTCCTTGAGTTCCGTGATGGTTCTGGATTTCCCTGCGTAGACTCTGTCCTTAAGATAGCCCCCCAAAAAAAAGATCTGGGGGGCTTAAGTCCGGACTATAGAGTGCCCACTCAAAATCAGTCTTGAGACTGATCACTCAGCCTCCGAAGTTCTCTTTCAGCCAATCTCGGGACAGGTTTAAAGTGTGAGAACTTGCTCCGTCCTGCTGGAACCAGAACTTTCTCATAAGCGACGGGTAGATGGTCTGGAGCTCACTCTTAAAGGTTTTGAGGACCTCCACATACCGCTCCTTGGTGACTGTCACTGCTGCGCCAGATTCTTCAATCAAGATTCGTCCGATGATGCCTCTGGGCGAGATTGCAGCCCACACCGTGCACTTAAGAGAGTGCAGGGGCTTGGTGACTACTTCATTGGGTCTGGAGGACCCCCAAAAAACATTTGTCTTGGAGTTCGCCTTTCCATCAAGATGGAAGTTGGCTTCATCTGAGGTCCAAAGGAGGTTAAGGAAATTGGTGTCTCCTCGATCTTCTCGAGCATCTTGACTGTTTATTGTCTGAGGCTGTAAAGGTCTGTGGCATCTGTATTCTGTATGGGTAAGCCTTGATATCGTTCACCAGCACTCTCCTGCAAGTCTCACGGGACATACCGAGGGACTGACTTCGCTTACGCACAGAGCGTTTGCTGGAGAGACTCTCTCACTCTTTCGACCAGCTCGGCTGTTCGCTTCTTGGGACGTCCCGAGTGGCTTGGATGGTTCTCTCTGGCAGCGTTGAGGTTCTCCACAGTCCCATACTTCTCGAAGTGGTCCACACAGTTCTGAATTCTGCTTTTGGATGGAGCCTTTTCACATTCGAACTGATGCATGAAACTGTCCTGGGTTTTCTTAAACGAACCTGTCTTGTAGTAAAATTTAACAAAGTGTATTCTTTGTCCCAGCTCCCACTGGGGTCTTGGTATACTCACGGTCGTTTATTCTGCCATGTCCTGTAAAATAAGGGCAATCAGTGAATAAATGATGGAGATATCACATAAAGTGTACACGGGGCCCGTTTTTTTTTTGTCACCCTGTAGTTCGGATATTATGTTAGTTTTATATTACTTTCACTATACCGATGAAGACTGAAGGGTCGGTCGAAAATTATGTACCTGTAAAAAAGGGTTTTTAATTTTTTTCATAATATTATTTTGTATTCCTGCACGTCACCAATTGAAAACAAATAAAGAAAAGTTATAAGCTTTTATACTTTTCGTAATCTTTTTTATACCTTTCCATTCATATATATATATATATATATATATATATATATATATATATATATATATATATATATATATATGCATACACTTCATATATAATTTATGGAGTTTAAGGTGGTGCAGGGTCGTCACCCAGCGGCTGGTTATGTTAGCATGCTACAAAAAGCATCGTTGATGACGCAGGACTATCGTTTGTGTGAGGATATATGGTTATTCCAACAGGATAATGCTTCAATCCACGCTTGACCTTTCTGCAAGAAAATGGGGTCCATCTCTTGGGACATCCCGCATGCTCACCGGACTTGAACCCAATCAAAAATGTTTGAGGATGGATGACAAGAGATGTTTATTGAAATGGCAAACAATATTCAACAAAAAATTGTGAAGCTATCTTCAGATGCTGGAGCAGGATCCCCTGCACTTTAATGAAAATGCTTATTTCTAGCATGTTCCAAAGAATTTTTGAAGTCATCAAAAACAATGGAGGTAGAACTCATCAAATTTTTCATACAATTTCATAGACCCTTGGTCTTATAATTTGATCAAGGGTAAAATGTTGAAGGTTTTCATACAATTTCATAGACCCCTGGTCTTATAATTTGATCAAGGGTAAAATGTTGACGGTTTTCATACAATTACATAGACCCCTGGTTTTATAATTTTTATTAAGGGTAAAATGCCTCATTTTATAAAAATATAAATTTCTGAATTAAATGTTTGGAATGTAGCTTTTTCCCCATAACCTTTTTAGGTTGTAGTATTGGTAATCTTAAGTGGGAGGAGTTTAAAATCTATCCTTAAAAAATTGTTTTTTTTTAAAGATTTTCAAGTGGCCTTTAATTTTTGATCAAGGGTGTTTTTCATATATATATATATATATATATATATATATATATATATATATATATATATATATATATATGTATATATAATATATAAAGTCGGTCAATTTAGCTCTTATGCATAGATCATCGTATAACGATTAGATCACTTTCTGACTGACGTAAATGAACATTTAAAAAATTAAAATGTTTAAATTCAACGCTATTTCAAGCGGTTAATGGTAGCCGAATGGATACGGTCTCCGCTAATCGGGCCAGAGATGTCTCGTGTTGTGGGGTTCGAATCGTTCGGCTGGTGTTAATCGTGACACCCTGCACTGAAGAATCCCGAAAGGATGAAACACTAGTGTCTGTAGGTATTTAATTTTTATAGTAAAAAATAATTATATATATATATATATATATATATATATATATATATATATATGTGTGTGTGTGTGTGTGTGTGTGTGTATTTCATATAAATATGCATGTACATTTCATATAAACAGTTGCAAAAGCATATATATATATATATATATATATATATATATATATATATATATAAACTAGCCGGGAGACCCAACGTTGTTCGTGTTTTACTGAGGTACATCAAATGTTCAGCACTCCCATACATTTATTGTACTTGAAATCGGTGAAATCGTCCATTTCTTAATTAAATCGATTGATTATCTGCTCTTGTTAGAAACCCTCTTCCTCCCCAGTGAGTACCGGGAAGAAATTTTAGATCACTCTTTATAGACTTAGTCCACAATACATTGTAGTGGCTACATTCCAGTGTAAAGAATCGACTGCTGATTTTTTTTTATAAATGTCTTTAAATAAAGGTTTCTCTTTAAGTTTACAATGCAAAAGTCAAGTATCATGCTTCGATTGTAAAAAGAAACATTCATTTCGAACGCGCCCCTGTCTTATCAAAGAACCAATAGTTTATTTTATGAAATTAATTTTACATGGAATGAAAGCTTCCCTTCAGTTTCGAAAGACAATGGATATCCCTCATAAGGGAAGCTGCGCGTAAAATTGTGATGCAAGTGTTGTGCAATCCCAACTACTCCTCTCCTGAATCGGTACTGCTTTAATCCAGTGGCAAGGAAAAGTCCAAGACGACTGGAAACAATGCCGAGATAAGCGGAGAACACATACAGCACCTGGAATTTCGAAGTAGTCACCTGTTTTAGTACTGACCAGGTTCAACGCTGCTTAACTTTGGTGATCTAACGGGAACCGGTGTGTCAACGCGATTATGTCATAATTTTACGTGATAACGTTTGAATAACAGTTAAACGTGCAACAGTTTCATGGTTCAATTGTGCTCTAAAATTCAACATTCGAACGCGATCCTGTCTTATGATAATATCTACAGTTGATTTTATAGGCTGGCTTTTCTGCTTGTGCGGTTATAAAACTTTTCAAATAACCTTGGGGTGTTATGCTGTATATAAGTGTTAACTTTCGTCAAAATTGACTGTTCCTTTTCCATTTAAAATTTTTTGACTATCGATTTTCGATACTTATTGCACACAAACATATGCTTATAAAGAATTTTTTTTATAAGCTTATGCTTTTTATTTCTTTTTTATTTCTAATTCTTTGTTTTATTTTATATCTTTATTTTTATTTCTTACTCTTTATCTTGTATATTTTATTTTTATTTTTATTTTGATAAAAAAAATCTATTAATTTCTACAGAGGTAATTTTTAAATGTGACGGTCTTCCGGATTTTTCTAGTTATATTTTATTTTATTTTCGGTAGTGTTTATATATATTATGTATAGTTTTATTAACCGATGTAATTGTTTTTGCTTGCACTTTTCCCTTCTCTTTTTCTTTTTTCTTTCACTTCCCATGGTTTTCTTCCTTTCTTTTTTCCTTTATGTTTTTCTCTGTTTTTTTTTATTTTTATTTTTTCTATTTCGATATCAACCCCCATTTTTCCGTCTTTTTCACATATATTAAATACCGCTATCTTTTCTATTCTTAATGACATGTAATGTCATATCCTGATAAAATTGTTTGTTACTGCTGAATGTCTGAATAATTTTCATAACTGACTAAACTTTTGTATAAGCAATATCGTCTGAAAAGGTTTTTAGTTACTTGTAACTGGCTGACCGAAGCATGCTCATGAATGTGTAACCACATATTAATACTTATATATATATATATATATATATATATATATATATATATATATATATATATATATATATATATATAAATGTAAATGTAAATGTTGGTTTGTTCTAAACGAATGAAACCATATTTCTACGTTACCAATTTATTTGAAATTTACAGACAACCCATTTTTAGAGTCGGGGTATGTTTTTATGTTCTTAAATTAAATTTACCTCGCGAATTATTAAAATTAAAATATTAAATAAAATAAATATATTTTTTTAACCGTTACTGCGAATCTGTTCTGTTGATAAAACTGAACTTCCGGTTCGATTAATTTCACAGCCACGAATTGACGAAAGATTTCATTTTCTGTTTAGTAAGTAAAAAAAAAAAAAAAAAAAACATAATTCATTTGTTTATCCTCCATATTTTTAAATTTACACATTTTTTCTTTATTATATGAGGCCAAAAAATAGTTTGTCGCTTGCTTTTTGAGTTTTTTGGAATAAAAAAAACACGATTTAAAAAAATAGCGCAAATCACTCTCTGCATTAGCACCGAAAAATGTTACTAAATATTTATTAATAATTTCTCACTTTTACAAACATTTGATTTTAAATTTCTTTTTAAATGACGACTTTTATCGACTTTTTTTTTTAAATATCCCCCCTCAATGGTGTTTATTAGCCCCCCCCCTCCAAAAGTGATGTTTATTCCGGAAGCTGTTCTTAAGATTTGGAGGTGGGGGGTGATTCCAAAGTGGACCTAAGCTAAAAAAAAAAAAAAAAAAAAAGTTTTTTATGCGCACATAAGCAACAATTTTTTTGATTAACTTTTTTTTTACTTTTTTATTTAAAAATTAGTAAATTTTAATTGTAGCGTCTACCCCGGAACTAATTTTGACAGTGACATTGAACATTCACCGTTTCCGGAGAGCTCCAAGAAAAAGACAAAAAAAAATTCGAGGAGTCTATTCACGCCGCTCCTTACCCGAACGAATTTTCTAAAGAAAATTAATTTATCGTTTCATCCCAACTTATCGCCAAAAACATTTGACCAGTCGGGAAGGATTTCTTCTTCTTTATTTTCGGACTAAAAATAACACGAGTGTGATACAACACCAGGGCAAATAAATTCACACCTATTATAACAAGCTAAGTCTTATTATTTGTTTTTAATTAAATTTTCGAGTTTGTATTACTGTACACATAGATTCGAAAAAGTTGTCAAAAAAACAAATATATAACAAATAAATGTTATCAAAGGCAAGATAAGTTACTTTTCTACCTAACTGGATATATTTTTTGTGTTTTTATTCAATGTAACATATTTATTCAGCTCGAAAAACGTGTATTCGAAAATTCAAGATGGCGTCTTACACCCTCTTTAACACCGTAAGTATGGAAAAAGGTGTTATAAATAAAAAAAACTATACAAAATACTATTAAAAACCCGCCGAATATATGTCAACCTATGTCACGGTAACATATATTGAGCGAGTTTTTAACAGTATTTTATCCGGTTTTTTATTTATAACATCTTTTCCCACACTTACCGTGTTAAAGAGAGAATAAGGCGCCATCTTGAATTTTGGAATACATCGGTAAACACTGTATGTTTTTCGAGCTGAATAAATATGTTACATTGAATAAAAACACAAAAAATATATCCAGTTAGGTAGAAAAGTAACTTATCTTGCCTTTGATAACAATTATTTGTTATTTATTTGTTTTTTGACAACTTTTTCGAATCTATGTGTACAGTAATACAAACCCGTTTTTCTTTTATTAATTTGTTAAATGAAAGTACAGATAACCCGGTCGGTTTCTAATGTGATGAAAATCTATCCCCCCCCCCAAAAAAGGGGTACTCTGGATAATAACAAAACATTAAAATTGCCTCAGTCTCGAAAGATTTCTTCTCTACTGAACGAGGAAACAAACGGTGAAGTGTAGTTCACCTTCTGTTTCTCTCCCCCTCTCTCTTCCTCTCTTAATATATCTCTCTATCCATCTCTCCCTTTCCCTCTCTCAATCTATATTTCTCTCTATATCACCCTCTCCATCTCTCTTTGAGCCCCTTTCTCTAACTTCCTCTATCTCTCTCCTTTCCTCTGTCTCATCCCTCTCTGTTTCTAACTCTCCCCCTCTCTGTGTTTATCTATCAATCCCTTTATCTATCTATCTCCTTCTCTTTCTCTATTTTCCTCTCACTTTCTCTTTTCTATCTATATATCTTCCTCTCTATCTGTCCATCTCTAATCCCTCATCCTATTTTAGTCTCCTAAATTAATTACAGTGAATAAGGCATTGTCAAAACATGGATAAATCCTATTTTAGTCACCTAATTTACTGACTGTGAGAATAGAAGTTATTTAGAAATTACTGCTACCTTGAACAGCACCAGAAGTAACTGGTAAAACCTTTCTAATTAAATTGATTTTGACAGCCATTTGGTAACAAAATGACATAGCCTTAGCCCTTGCTGCATGAGGAATACCTGCGACCTTGCTGCCAAGTAGAAGAATTATTTATTCTACTTTAAAACATTCAATTTTTCAAAAATCTCATGTTCGACATCTCCAAAACATCCAATATGGGGAAAAATATTGCAGAAATGCAAACTTATTGTTTAGGATGAATGCACAATGGTACGCAAAAAATCACTTGAGGCTCTTGGTCGATCCTTGCAAGATTTGCGTGGCAATGTCAGACCATTTGGGAATGCAGTAATATTGCTTGCAGGAGATTTCAGACAAATGTTACCTGTTATTCTTCAATCAACACCAGCAGATGAAATAAATGCTTGCCTCAAATACTCTACTTTTTTGTTCCATGTGAAGCTATTAAACTTAACTCAAAATATGCATGTGCAGTTGCCGACTGTTCGATCCGCACAAAAACTTTTGCATCACTTGTGGGAAATTGGGTACGAAAAAGTGCCAGCTGATCAGAGTTAAGGGCAAAATTCTTTGACTTTTAACTTCTGTAATTTCTGTAATTTTATTTCATCAAAAGAATAGTTAGTTTAAAAGGTTTTTGCAGATATTCAAATTATAAGAATTCCATTTGACTGAGTGAATGAGCTATTCTTGCAGGTCAATACAAAGATGCCCATGAACTTAACACTATTATTCAATGTAAAATTCCAAGTGAGGTAGTCAAATACAAATCCATCGACACTGTTGTGAAAGCAGATAAAGTGGTTAATTATCAAACAGCTATATTTGCCAGGGATGCCACCGCATGTATTGCAACTGAAATTTGGTGTACTAATTATCATGTGAAATATAAACCAATCCAAGCTTTGCAATGGCACATAGCTTGCAGTAAAAAAAAATTAACAAACAATATCATAGAAACAACAATCTTAACAGGACCTTTCACAGATGAATATATCTTCATTCCATGCATTCCTATGATTCCACCGGATACATCATTACACTTTAGGAAATTGAACTTTCCAATTTTATTGTCATTTGCAATAACCATCAACAAAGCACAGGGAACAATCTTTACAATTGTGGGCCTTACAGTTACACACTGACTGTTTTTTCACATGGACAATATATATTACGTATTCAAGAGTCACCACACCGGAAAATCTCTATATCAGCTAAGAAAATGGAACAACAAAAACTGTGTACCCATGCAAAATGGAAAATTAAACCTATAAGAAACATGCTTTTTCTCATGTTGGAACTTTTTCCATTGCGCTAATTTGAGCCACAGCAACGCGTGGCAGGGTACAGCTAGTATATATATATATATATATATCTCGCGATACATTCAGTAGTCAGGCGAGGCAGCCGCGTGGTAGAGGTTTAGGCTTCTTATTATGGGGTCCCAATTTCGAGTCTCGCTAGATTCAGCCACTCTGAATTATATTTTAAAAAATAATATATATGTCGCTCCCCATTAAAAGGGGGTACCAGATTGGTCAATGGGAAAATTATTCCCAACAAGCATTTAGGTAAAAATGCACTTTCGTATAAATACTTGAATTCATTTAAGAAAGTATTGTTAACAAAAACAAATAAAACCATCTACATAAAAACGCAATAAATTTAGTTGTCAGGCGAGGCAGCCGCGTGGTAGAGATTTAGGCTTCTTATCTATGGGGTCCCGATTTCGAGTCTCGCTAGATTCAGCCACTCTGATGAGTCGTAGACGACGAAACGCGTGTCAGTGGATAATTATATTTAAAAAAATATATATATATAAACTAGTAATGTACACATTTTCAGATTTGGATACGGATTCTGCTACAGTTAAAAGTTCCGATTTTTTTCCGATTCCCAATTTTTTTTTTTTTTTTTTTTATTACATTTTCACCCCAAACAAGGCAAATTGCCACTTTGGTGTAGGGGGCTACTGTCAGGGGCAACAACTACTGGGGTACTATTTAGGGATTTGGGCAGCAAGGTGTCGGTTCACGTTACACTTGAACTTCTGCACGTCAGTACTGTTGGGGAAGCAGGGACCTGGAATGGAATTCCAGAGTCTAGCGGTTCTGGGGAAGAAACTATTGGAGTAAAAAGATCTTTTACATCTAGGGATCTCTACAGTGTGGGGGTGGGATTTAGCAGCCTGTCGGGTTTGTCGAGGGTGCTCACGTCGTGGGGGCACAAGTAATTGCAGTTCGTCAGAGCATTCACCACTAAAATACTTGTAGAAAAGGCAGAGGGAGGCAACACTTCGTCGATGGGACAGAGGCTGAAGCTTAGATGCCAGTTCAGGGCCTATCAGGTTTGCGACTCTCTTTTGAACCTTGTCAAGGAGCGAGAGACTAGTAGCAGATGCACCAGCCCAGATGTGGCAGCAATACTCCATACATGGGCGAATGGTGGCCTTATAGAGGTACAGGATACTTTCGGGTGTTAGTAGTTTTCTAGCACGGTAGAGAGAGCCTACCTTTCTTGCAGCGGCCCTGGCAATGCCTTCAATGTAATTGTTCCAACTCATGTTTCCTGTGAACGTTAGGCCAAGGAGTTTGAAAGATGGACTCTCAGATAAAGAGTCGTTGGCCATTGCTATGGGTGGTAGAGAGGGTTTCTTGTAATTATTGAATGAAACTAGTTTAGTCTTGGCAGCATTGAACGCGACCAACCACTTTTGTCCCCATTCCACTACAGATTGGAGGTCTTCCTCTAGTGTTTCTGCCATTTCTTTAGAAATGTGTTCATTCGTCTTCCTGTCGTTCCTGCCATAGAGTGTAATGTCATCAGCATATATACCCATCTCAGAGGCAATGTTGTCGGGGAGGTCATTTATGAATATCAGGAACAATAGAGGTCCAAGGATAGAACCCTGGGGCACCCCCGCATTTATATCATATTGTTTAGATGTACGACCGTCGAGGACAACCTGGATTTTTCTCTTATCTAAGAAGGATTTAATTATGTTAAGTATTCTACCAGTGATACCGTATGATCTGATTTTACTGAGGAGACCCTCATGCCATACCCTGTCAAAAGCCTTAGATATATCTAGAGCTACCGCTCTGCCCTCCCCCGCTTTGTCCAGTGAATGGTATATACGTTCAGAGATCACAGTTAGGATGTCTGCTGTGGAACGGGCTTGTCTAAATCCATATTGTTTGTCAGTCAGTAGTTTAGCATCTGTAAGATGATGGACTAGAGCATGGTTAATTATGGTCTCAAATATTTTGGCAAAAAGTGGGAGGAGGCTAATGGGGCGATAATTTGATGGGTCTGTCCTTTCGCCAGAATTCTTGAATACTGGTACAACAGAAGCAGTTTTCCAACAGCCCGGAAAGCAAGCTTCAAGCAAGCAAGATTCTGATTAATCGTCCCAACACTAATATGTAGTAATTTCTTCTACGCTAATAGTTTCTTCCCTAGAACTGCTAGACTTTGAAATTCCCTTCCAGGTTCCTGCTTCCCCGACTGTACTGATATGCAGAAGTTTAAGTGTAATGTAAACAGACAATTACTATAAAACGTTGTGTTACTTCTTTATATGCTATAACTATCCCAAGTAATAAAATTACATATAAAAGCATATATATATATATATATATATATATATATATAACAGTAGATGCATGTGTGTGGCCGTGTGAAAATATTTAACCGATAAACTCTTAAACTACTAGTCGCGTGAGACTGAAATTAACAGGAAATAGTAATCATACACCAAGGATGATTTATAAAGAGTAAAATCTGTTTGGATGGGTGAATAACGCGTACAGAAATATGTCAGCAAATTGAAATGCAAAATGTTCATTTCAACTTGGAAACATATTTCTGTTTCCTTTTTATTGTTGTTTTATTTTATTTTATTTATTTATTAATTTTTTTTTTTTGTGTTTTTGTGGTTTAATTTGAAATCTTTCTTATATGTCTGCCGATAATTTTAACGGAAGGGAACGCGGCTGGGGCGTTAAATGTTTTAGTTTTGATTCTCTCTGATGGCACCCAAGTCATTTTTTGTAACTTTTGAAATCAATACTATATATTATGTATAATTATATTTTTGAAATAAATACTATATATTATGTATAATTATATTTTGTAAATCAGTACTATATATTATGTATAATTATATTTTTGAAATCAATACTATATATTATGTATAATTATATTTTTGAAATCAATACTATATATTATGTATAATTATATTTTTGAAATCAATACTATATATTATGTATAATTATATTTTTGAAATCAATACTATATATTATGTATAATTATATTTTTGAAATCAGTGCTATATGAGATTATGTTATGAGATGAATGACCAATTTTTATTATTTCTGGTTCAAATGATATTTGGTTGATTTCTGGTTCAAATGATTTTTGGTTCAAATGATTTCTGGTTCAAATGATTTTTGGTTCCAATGATTTTTTGTTCAAGTGCAATAAGTTTATCGGATCACATTCCGTGGAAGTACTTGTAAAACATGGATGCAACATTGAGGTGATAAGGAGTTTGTTTGACAGTGCAGAAGTCAGAGATGTGCAGAGGGGGGATGCTAGGAGTGCGCAAGCACTTGCCCATTTTACTGCAGCTTTAAAAGTGCTCTTTTCAGAGGAATGTATCATAGGCCTGTGCCCCATCGAGACGGTGTTCATTGCTATATTTTTGCCATTTTTTTTTTTTTTTTTTTTTTGCTTGAACATCTCCCCTGTAAAAGTTTTCCTCGCGTGTCTGGCAGGAGCTATTATATTAAATTCTTTTCTCGTACCTTGCCCAGATAGGAAGATTGTGCACCAGTCCAGATTCATTTAAATTAATCTCTCAAAAAAAAAATAAATAAATATGCTCAGTTGTCATCTAGAGAAAGGATAGTAGAAATGTGTACAGAAGAGGATATAATTGCCCCAATTCACTTTTAATTGTTGACGCATTTATTGCCTCTTTTTGAAGTTTACTCAAAAGGTTCAGGGATTCTTATTGAGAAAGCGCTTCTCCTTCCGTTCAATGGAAATCGACGATGAAACAGTTTCCGATGATGCCTGCGTAGACCACTGTGTGTGTGTGTGTGTGTGTGTGTGTGTGTGTGTGTGCGCGCGCGCGCAAGAGCAAATAATAGTTCCCGAGGGATACCATAATGACCATAGCGGAAAACGAGATCACCGCGTAATCGTCTGTTCTCAAAGGAGAAAAAATTAAGTTTCTTGAGTCTTCTTTCTTAAGCCAGATTCGATAGGCTCTAAACCATTCAAGTAGCTAGACATTGAAATCTCTCCAGATACTAAATATTACATATTAGATATAGAGCAAGGGTCTATACACTAGACTATAACAGATAAGTTGTGGTAACAATGCCCCTATGCATGGGCTAATAACGGTTTTTATAGAGGTATAGGATACTAACAGGCGTGAGATGTTCACTAATCAAGTAGCAGATTTGATTTGGTGGTCTTATATTACAACATATCAACCCTTTTCGAGTTATTTAATCCAATCGAATCCAGTCATTTTAGAAAAAGGTTTTATGCTTCAAGTTCTTTATATCTTCAAATATTTATCCATGATATTTAGTTTGGTTGCTTTGTTTTTTAGTGAAAATTTGTTTTAGCTTTGAACTTTGCAGAACATGATTGAGTTTTGCAAAGTGAAAGGAAAAACATCAATGTTTGGTACATTTTTTTTTTTTTTTTGTGAGGAAGTCAATATCTTTAAACAGCCTGATCTAGTGGCACCAGACCGATGGAGGAAGCCCACCTTTCTTTCAGTAGATTTGTCAGTATCTTCAATGTATTTGTGCTAATTCTTGTTGAATTTGCAACTTTTCCACAACAGGTGATGTTGAGGTGGAAAGAAGATATTACTAAATTCCATAATATGTCCCAAGATGGCCTGATACAATGTTGCTCAAAGCATTTTTATTTATTTATTTATTGCTTCCCAGCATACAAAACAATCTAGTCAATCTTCTCTATCAAGTTGCCCTCTTAATAAGCAAAGACTGACTCTTTTTCAATTATTGATGTCCAGTTCGCTTAAACTATTGACCCTCGTCCTATTTATTCACTTTTCAATTTAGGCCATTTTTTAGGATGACCTTTTTTTCTGCCGGTCTAGGCTATGGATCTATGTGCAGTTCTAGGAGGTTCACCAGGTATGTTAAACTGTAGTTAAAAAAACAAAAAAGGGGTCAAAAAAAAATAAATGTTACCAAATGCAAGATGCGTTATACTTACTTAAATAATTTAGTTGTGTTTTAACGCATTTTAAAGCATTATTTCTTGAACAAAACAAACTGCGTGTCCACTTTATCCCAAACATTGCACGAGGACCTTTGATAATCGCTCAAAAATCGAAAATTAAACAAATACAATGAAAGCATTACATTTTCGCACGATTAGTGACATTTATTGGATGTGTTTCTTACCAGTATTGAAATACTTATGGAAGTGTTTTTCGTTCTAATTTAACAGAGTGGACACGTCGTTTGTTTTGAACAAAAATAAAGTTATCTCTGTAGGAAGAAAAGTAACATCTTGCCTTTGGTAACAGTTATTTATTGCATATTTATTTTGACCCTTTCCCTTTTTATTTTTATTTTATTTTATTTATTTTTATTTTTTTCTGTTAAGTACAATTAAACATACTCAGTGGATCTGCACAGGGTTTACTTCCTCGCCCTTTCTCTTATGAGGCGATCCTAACAGACTTTTGTTCGGCCAGAGTGCTCTTCCTCTGAGACGCCGACTTTTCAAATTTGCTTTTCTGACCTTGTGTCTAATTTTTCCGCTTTGGAAGGGAGATGAATAATAATAAGAGAGAAGTCATTAGTAATTGAAAAAAAAAAAAAAGCCAATATTTTCCTTAGAGATTGAACGATTGCAATATTTTTCCCGATCACGATATAATTATTGCTTGTGTTCTAAATTCCCGATTCCAATACCATTTTCGATTTCAAGTCTTTTAAACTCTCTAAATATTTAGGTAGGGTCCTGGGTATAACCTTAAACTATATCCAGTGGTGAGGCCCCAGCTTGCGAGCTTTGAAGATTTTGGAGCCACCCTTTAATTGCCATTGCTCCCAGGTCCATTCTGACCCGGGATGGTAGTACCTGTTAGGGTCCCAATTATGGGTTAAATAGAAACTGACTTAAAAACAACAAATATATTCTATTAAAAATTTTCTTCAAAATCTTTGGATTCGGCATTAAATAACATGAAAAGGATTGATATGCCATAAAACAAAAACAACAACAACAACAAATATTTAGGTATAAAGTTGTTGTTGTTGTTATTATTATCAGTAGTAGTAGTAGTTTAAGATTACTCTAAAAACCCGTGTAATATGTGCAGACTGCAGCAGTGCAGCAATATATTTTTTGCAAACGTAAGAAATACAGTGTATTTCTTACGTTTGCAAAAAATGTATTCACACGAGTGTATTTCAAATAAAGGTGAAGGTGAGTTTTACTTGTAATTTTAAATCAAAATCAAATGAATGTTTTTGTTTGTTTATTTTTTGTCGTTGTTTTTTTTTTTTTTTTTCGCATTAGTACCAGCAACTGAAAAGTAAGTTTTAAAAATAAACAATTAAATTATCGTTTTGTTTTTGTTTTTTTTGTTTGGTTTTGTTGTTGTTGTTGTTGTTTTTTAGCATCGGGAAAAGGTTGGAAATTTTTCGATTCTGATAAATCGTCCCAACACTAGTTTTGACCCATTCCGTATGATTCTGACAAGCGTTCTTATCAGCATATTTGTTTTAGTTATTGAACTCGATTGACGACAATTGTTGTCCCCTTTCTCACCGCGACGACCCGCGGTTGCTACTGTTGTTGTTGTTCGCGCATGTCCGGCACTGTTCGTCACAGTGGGTGGCAGATGTAGAATACTTTTAAATGTTGGCATTAGTTTTGTCCTTCTCATGGGAATTAACAGTTAACGATATGGACTCAGTGACCTCCCGGGGACCCACAGTGACACACGGGCCCCTCCTACTTGTGTATTATCGACACAACTACAAGTACGGCGATGTATAAATATTTACAGGCGATCTCTCTCTCTCTCTCTCTCTCTCTCTCTCTCTCTCTCTCTCTCTCTCTCTCTCTCTCTCTCTCTCTCTCTCTCTCTCTCTCAGATTAGCTATTAGTTTTCAAGGGTTTTATGTTCTGATTACTTGGTTGTATGTTTTCCCTGTCATCGGCTTCTTTCTTTCTCATTGCGTATTGTTTTGTTGTTTTTCTTTCTTTTCATTTTTGTCTGTTCTTTTTTTGTTTTGTTTTGTTTTGTTTTGTTTTGTTTTGTTATCGAAAACAAAAAACAAACGTTTTAGCATTGGTAATTTTATAGAACCAGTCCCGTCACCAATCTATTGGGGAGTATGTTTTTTCTCTTTGACCCCCAAGTCCGAGTGGCAATGAACCCAGTCTTAAAAGGCATCAAGACAATTACCTCCATATACCCTTTCTTTACCCTTTGTTTCTTTTTTGTTTTTCTTTTTGGTTTGTTTGTTTTTTTACACTCCACAAACAAGGCACAGCGACACTAAGTCGTAAGGGACTACTCTTTGGGGTGCAAATTCGCAGCGATATTACGTGGGAAGTTTTCATATTACACTTGAATTTCTACATTTAGGGAAGCAGGAAACGGGGAGGTGATTCCAAAATCTGGCAGTTCGAGGGAAGAAACTATTGAGTAGAAAACTTTTCGGTATCTAGGGATATCTACAGTGTGGGGATGGGGTGGGATTTTGCTGCTTGTTGGGTTTATCGAGGATATTTACGTCGAGAGTTACTAGTGCTTTGAGTTCGTCCGAGCACTTACCATTAAAGTAGTACATGTAAAACAGGTACAGGAATGCCATATTTCGGTGATGAGACAGAGGTTGGGGTTGGCCGACAGCTTTTTAAGCCTATCTAGAAGCGAGAGACAAGTGGCAAATGCACCAACCCAGATGTGACAACAATATCCTATGCCCCTCTAACAACTAACCGGTAAAAAGATACTCATCCAAACACACAAAAATAAAGAAACCCTCTTCTAGGCTCCGTTTAGTTTTAGGTACACAAAGGAGTAAAGGGGAAATTCTTTACAGTGGTTGTATATAGACGAGTTTTTGCGATGAATGTTTTACTGGAAAATCCTATCACTAGCCTACGCCTGAGTAGCACGCTTAGCTTTAAAAAAGAAAAGAAAAAACTTCCTTAACCCTAGCATTAACCCTAATTCCAAGTACAAAAAAAAAAGAAAAGAAAAAGGAGAAACTTTTCCCCCACCATTAACCAAAGTCCGAGTGGCAAGCCCTCTTCACTCCGTTCCCCAAATCTTTTATGTGTCCAAAATGTTAAAGAAACGATTTCGATCCCGGTTAAGAAACAAGAGTGAATCTATAAAAACACCCTAATATTTGTATAATTTGGAATAGTTTCGATTTCTTTTCATATCTTCGATGTTATTCTCACAATATGTAACCAGCGATCTCAATCAGGTGTATATTGTCCAACTTGAGAATCTTTCCATCGAACTCGAGAATCCATACGGAATTTCGAACGAAACCCTTTATTTAATCTGTATTTAATCTTTATTTAATTTTTAGTTAATCTTTATTTAATTTTTATTTAATTTTTATTTAAGCTTTATTTAATTTTTATTTAATCTTTACCTAATCTTTATTCAAAATTTATGTAATTTTTATTGAATCTTTATTTAATGTTTATTTAATCTTTATTTAATGTTTATTTAATCTTTATTTAATGTTTATTAAATCTTTATTCAATCTTTATTTAATTTTTATTTAATATTATTTAATCTTTATGTAATCTTTATTTTATTTTTATTTAATTTTTATTTAATTTTTATTTAATCCTTATTTAATTTTTATTTAATCTTTATTTAATTTTTATTTAATCTTTATTTAATCTTTATTTAATATTATTTAATCTTTACCTAATCTTTATTCAACCTTTATGTAATTTTTATTTAATCTTTAATTAATGTTTATTTAATCTTTATTTAATCTTTATTTAATCTTTATTTAATTTTTATTTAATTTTTATTTAATCTTTATTTAATCTTTATTTAATATTATTTGATCTTTACCTAATCTTTATTCAACCTTTATGTAATTTTTATTTAATCTTTATTTAATCTTTATTTAATCTTTATTTAATCTTTATTTAATCTTTATTTAATCTTTATTTAATTTTTATTTAATATTTATTTAATCTTTATCTAATATTATTTAATCTTTATGTAATCTTAGTTTTATTTTTATTTAATCTTTATGTAATCTTTATTTTATTTTATTAATTTTTTTTTAATTTTTATTTAATCTTTACCTAATCTTTATTCATCCTTTATGTAATTTTTATTTAATCTTTATTTAATCTTTACTTAATCTTTATTTAATATTGATTTAATATTTATTTAATGTTAATTTAATCTTTACTGAATCTTTATTTAATTTTTATTTAATATTTATTTAATCTTTATTTAATCCTTATTCAATATTTATGTAATCTTTAATTTATTTTTATTTAATCGTTATTTAATTTCTATTTAATCTTTATTGCATTTTAATTTATTTTTTATTCAATAATTATTAAATCATTACTTAATCATAATTTAAATGTTATTTAATCATCTTTTAATTTTTATGTAATTTTTATTTAATCTTTATTTAATCTTTATTTAATTTTTATTTAATTTTTTTCATCTTTATTAAATTTTTATTTACTCATTATTTAATTTTTATTTAATCTACATCTAATCTTTATTTAATTTTAATTTAATCTTAATTTTATCCTTAATATTATTTTATCTTTATTTAATGTTTATTTAATAATTATTTAATATTTATTAAATTTTTATTTAATCTTTATTTAATCTGTATTAAACTTTTATTTAATTTTTATTTAATCTTTACTTTATCTTTATTCAACCTTTATGCCATTTTTATGTAATCTTTATTTAATTTTTATTTAATCTTAATTTAATCTTTATTTAATTTTTATTTAATCTTTATTAAATTTTAATTTAATTTCTATTTAATCATTATTTAATTTTTAATATAATTTCATTTAATCTTTATTTTATCTTTATTTAATCTTTATTTAATTTTTATTTAATCTTTATTTAATCTTTATTAAATTTTTATTTAATTTTTATTCCATCTTTATAAAATTTTTATTTAATAATTATTTTATCTTTATTTAATCTTTATTTAATCTTCATTTCATTTTATTTAATCTTTATTTAATCTTTATTTAATCATTATTTAAGATTTATTTAATCTTTTTTTAATCTTTATTTAAACTTTATTTAAGCTATATTTAATCTTTATTTAATTTTTATTTGATCCTTATTAATTTGTATTAAATTTTAATTAATTAGTATTTAATCTTTATTTTATCTTTATTTAATCCTTATTTAATTTTTAATCTTTATTTAATCTTTATTTAATTTGTATTTAATCTTTATTTAATCTTTATTTAATCTTTATTTAATGTTTTATCTTTATTTAATCTTTATTTAATTTTTTATCTTTTTTTGATTTTTATTTAATCTTTATTTAATTTTTTATCTTCTTTTAATTATTATTTAATCTTTATTTTATCTTTATTTAATCTTTATTTATTTTTTATCTTTATTTAATTTTTATTTTTATTTAATCTTTATTTAATTTTTATTTAATTTTTTATCTTTATTTAATTTTTAATTTAATTTTGTATCTTTATTTAATCTTTATTTAATCTTTTATCTTTATTTAATTTTTATTTAATCTTTATTTAATTTTTTCTTTATTTAATCTTTATTTAATTTTTATTTAAATATTTTTTTAAATTTTTATTTAATCTTTATTTAATCTTTATTTAATCTTTATTTAATTTGTTATCTTTAATTAATCTTGATTTAATTTTTATTTGATTTTTTATCTTTATTTAATTTTTATTTAATTTTTTTTAATTTTTATTTAATCTTTATTTAATCTTTATTTAATCTTTATTTAATTTTTTATCTCTATTTAATCTTTATTTATTTTTAATTTTTTTATTTTTATTTAATTTTATTTAACTTTTTATCTATATTTAATCTTTATTTAATTTGTTTAGTTAATGTTTATTTAATCTTTATTTAATTTTTTATCTTTATTTAATCTTTATTTAATTTTTTATCTTTATTTAATCTTTATTTAATTTTTTATCTTTTTTTAATTGGTATTTAGTCTTTATTTAATCTTTATTTAATCTTTATTTAATTTTTTATCTTTATTTAATCTGTATTTAATTTTTTATCTTTATTTAATCTTTATTTTATTTTTATTTAATGTTTTTATCTTTTTTAATTTTTATTTAATCTTTATTTAATCTTTATTTAATTTTTTATCTTTATTTCATTTTTATTTAAATATATTTTTATCTTTATTTAATTTTTTTTAATTGTTTATCTTTATTTAATGTTTTATCTTTATTTAATCTTTATTTAATTTTTATTTAATTTTTATCTTTATTTAATCTTTATTTAATTTTTTATCTGTATTTAATCTTGATTTAAGCTATATTTAATTTTTTATCTTTTTTTAATTTTTATTTAATTTTTATCTTTATTTAATCTTTATTTTATTTGTTATCTTTATTTAATCTTTATTTAATTTTGTATCGTTTTTTATTGGTATTTAATCTTTATTTAATCTTTATTTAATCTTTATTTAATTTTTTATCTTTATTTAATCTGTATTTAATTTTTTATCTTTTTTTAATCTTTATTTAATTTTTATTTAATTTTTATCCTTATTTAATTTTTTATCTGTATTTAATCTTTATTTAATATTTATTTAATTTTTTATCTTTATTTAATCTTTATTTAATTTTTTATCTTTTTTAAATTTTTATTTAATCTTTATTTAATCTTTATTTAATCTTTATTTTATGTTTTATCTTTATTTAATTTTTATTTAATCTTTATTTAATCTTTATTTAATCTTTATTTAATTTTTATTTAATTTACCTTAAATCCGTCCTCCTGTCGTCACTTTAAATAAATTTCCTTTCGAATTTTCCAAGAACTGCCGTCTATTGAACACGTCACCAGGAGACTGCTTCTTTGCAGACTACACCATGGTCGTCTTCAAGTTCAATGTCAACAAATGATTGTCAAGATTAGGGTTATTATTTTTCTTTTATTAACTGAAACCATTGTTGCTGAAGCACAAAGGTTTATTGTGAATTAGGGGATAGCTTGCTAGGGGTCATTTATTGTTATGCTACAAGATATTTTTCCGCATTACATTTAAATTAGTCAAAATTTTATTAAGTCCATTCGTCGTTTTAGTTGCTTTCATAACATTTTTCTTCATCCAACTGATAATCGCATTAAACTTAATCCTCGAATGAACTTTGACCTTCCTAAATCGTGATACAGTGTTAAATTTTAAAAAAATTTTTTAGACATGCATCTATTTTATTTGAAAATAAAGTTTTTTTTTTATTTTAATCAGAATTTCTTACAATTAATGTATAATAGTATTCTTTACGAAAATTCAATACCAAGTAAATGCAAAAATAAGTATCCTGTCCCAAAAATTTGGAAAATTTGGAAAAGCTATACTTTTCATTAAAAATAAAAATTAGTTTTATCGTAATTTCTCGGCCGGCCATTCAATATTACTTGGTTAAATGGCAGACTGACTTACGTAACTTTACTTTATGGGAAGTTTCGTTCATATCATTCGCGAATCGGAAAAATATGGTAAAACTGCTTTCTATATTTAATTAAAATTCTGTTTCTGAAATTTTTAGATAGGGATTAATAATTTGTATTATTTGTATTATTTGGACTACTGTTCTCATCTTGAGTGTTATTTTCACAACGTTTCGACCGATGTAATCATCAACCTTCTTCAGGTGTATTTTATCGAAATCAGAAATCTCTAACAAATAAAGTACTAGGTAAAATTCAGTTGTAAGACACAATTCTCAGTGCTAAGAATACAATTACGAATTACTTAAAACGTCTACCCAGTCGTTACTGCAAAAAAAGAGCATGCTCCTCCCCTGGATTAAATAAAAGGGTTCCGTTTGAAATTCTGTGCAGATTCCAGAGTTTAAAAAGATAATCTAGTAGAAGATCGAAACGTTGTGCGAATACTCGAGACGAAAGCAGTAGTATGAATAACTCAAATAATGCAAATAAAATTTCTATTCAATTATTATTATTTTTTTTTTTTTGCTTATTTTTTGTACAAGTTGTCTTAAATAAGTTTCATGGCTTTTTTCGTGTGATCATTTTTATTGATAGCACACACGTGAAACTCTACTCCCCTTTGAAGTAATCTCCTCCGGTTACAACTCACTTATTGTACCGTCCCAACAACTTCTGGAAGGCCCCGTGGGAGTTCTTTCGTGTGCACATGTCAATGACCCGCGTCACAGCCATTTCATCTTCTCAGTTGTCTCATAACAACAGCCTCTAAGGTTTTCCTTGAGCTTAGGGAATAACCAAAAGTCACAGGGAGCAAGGTCTGGACAATAGGGAGGGTGAGGAATTGTCTTGATGCCCATCTTGGCCATGACAACGTCTTTCTTTCTGATCTTCACTGGGCATCCTTGGAATAAAATTCGCGCAAATCTTCTGCATCTTCAGTTCGTCGTGAATAATTGTTTGTACATTTCCCATATTTTGCACTTATTGTCACTATTGACACACGATGGTCTTTATCCATAAAATTCTTTATTTGGCCAATCAGCCCTCGTGTTCTGACTTCCTTACTACCCTCCACACCTCTTATCATCCCTCACAGACTGCCTACTTTCCTTGAATCTCTTATGCCACTCAAAAACTGATGCTCGATTCATCTAAGATGGCGCAAAAGCAGTCCGAAGTATTTTATACGTTTTTGTTGTATTTTTCCTCAAGTTTAAAACAGAATTTATTTGCATATCGTTCTCCTAAATTGTCCTTACGTTCAAATTGCATTTTTGAAATTCACCAGCTGTGACAATTATGTTTTAGTAGGGTGTATTTTAATTCCTGCTGTAGCTGTTCATTTGAACATGGAATCGTAAAAATTGGTCAGTCATCCCATATGATGTGTAGTAATAAAACACTGAATTTTCAAGATTTACGACAATTTTAAATGCTTGTATAAAAAATGTCTGGAAACTTATTGAAGACACCTCGTAAATATTAATTTCTGCCGCAAGTATATCAAATAGTTTATGTTAATTTATTTGGAACTGCTATATTTCATTTGTGTAATATACTGTCCAAGCGCCGACACCATGAATGTTACTTATCTTTCGACTATGTATCGTGTTTTTACTGTATATTTCTTACTTAGGAATTCAATACCATTAATTGGGGAGGTATGTGTGTGTGTGTGTGTGTGTGTGTGTGTGTGTGTGTGTGTGTGTGTGTGTGTGTGTGTGTGTGTGTGTCCTTGCGTAACCGTATTTTGTGTGTATGCTAGTGTGCGTGTGCAATCGTGCGTTACGTTGGCGTGTTCGTTTGAAAGCGTTAACAATATATTACTTTTATCAAATACATTGCTGATTGATTTAATGGATATTTTGTATGGGAATTGCATTCTTTCATAAAGCTGAAGACTTTGTTAAGTCATGAACCATAAGGTGATCAAATGGACTGCAAGGCCAAAGTTCAGTCATTGGTCTGGTGTTAACAATGAATCGGAATATCGTACTTAATGAATCTTTGTTCAACACTCAGCGTTATAAGGTGGGAATTAAGGTACATGGAGTAATTCTATATTTCAGTTTAATAGTCGATGCAAACGGAACCTGCAGATGGCGCTCAACTACAGTCCACCTCTGTACGGTTTTTATAAAATATATATACTATTAATGATATAATGAATACGATATGCATATATAATTTCATATCTATAACATATATAACAATATATACAGTAGAACCTCGGGACACGGTTGCGCTAGGATACTTTTTCAGGTTACGATGTGGAATACGATGTTTTCTCAGTCTCCTGGTTACGGTATTTGCCCCACTTTACGATGTTATTTATAATGTTATTTGATTATATACATGTGTATTATATACTGTACTGTATTTTGTTACTAAATTTTAATGCCATATCTCGGGGTTCTAATATATATATATATATATATATATATATATATATATATATATATATATGGACAAAGTGTAGTACATGTTAGCCTTCCTCTAATATTCCAGAGAGTTGCCATATAGGGGATATATGTCGCTCTTTGGCCGTGGTAAATTCAATCCATCTAAGAGAAGGAAGGTCTGACGAAACAAACAAACCGGATAGTAAGAGTCCATTAGTCATGCAAGACAATGTTCTAGTCGTGGTGTTCAAAGCTAAAACGCACGTTTCCAATTTGTCAACAGCCAACACGGAAGATATCACGAGGAACGTCCAATCAAACAATCAATGGAAAATGCTTTCTCGTGTCAGTGCGAAATCTGCTGTAACCGGAGATAGCGAAATAGAAACATGTATATACACATTTCTTGGCCTTCGGGCTGGGATTAAATTGTAGTATCTGTTCCGGCAGATGCTGCACTTAAGATAATTTGTACCAGTCGATGGAGGGGAAACCCTCTATACTGGGACAATTATTATTTTTGGTAACCAGAGTGCCCCCTTTTTGCCTACTTTTAGGGGAGCTGGTTTTTACCTCACATTAAAAACGGCCTTGTGCCTAATTTGCTCAGTGGGGGAGCAAATAAATACCATCAAAGTGTAGTATCTGTTCCGGCAGATACTGCAAGCTATGACTAGCTATGACTAGCTATGACTAGCAAAGACCAGATGTGGGGGCAACCCCACATGCCTGACCTTTAGCCAGCTCCCATTTCCCACCTCTCGGGAGCTGGTCCCCTTTTTCCCTTCCCCCTCCCTTCACTCCTCACATTAAAAATCGGCCTTGTGCCTAATTTGCTCGGTGGGGGAGCAAATAAATACCATCTGTTCCGACAGATACTGCAAGCAAAGACCATATGTGGGGGCGACCCCACATATAAGACCTTGGTCAATGTAGGGGTAACCCTTCATACCAATTGTCACTATCCAGCTCCCCTACTCCCCGGGGAGTTTTTCCCCATTTCCCCTTCAGTCCTCACATTAAAAATCGGCCTTGTGCCTAATTTGCTCGGTGGGGGAGCAAATAAATACCATCTGTTCCGGCAGATACTACAAGTAAGGACCAGATGTGGGGGCAACCCCACATGCCTGACCTTTAACCAGCTCCCATTTCCCACCTCTCGGGAGCTGGTCCCCTTTTTCCCTTCCCCCTCCCTTCACTCCTCACATTAAAAATCGGCCTTGTGCCTAATTTGCTCGGTGGGGGAGCAAATAAATACCATCTGTTCTTCAGACGCTGCACTTCTATTTCTTGTTCTCTTTCGGTGGAGGAGAAATCCTTCACGACTGAGACAATTTTTATTTTCGTACCTTTTCTCCACATTAAAAAACGACCCTGGTGTCTAACTCTGTCCCGTGGGGAGGCACAGTAAATAGGTACACATAACATGTATAAGATATATAATAAATTGATCGGTATAAGTAGTAGTAGTAGTAGTAGTAGTAGTAGTAGTAGTAGTAATCATTTTTATTGTTATGGTTATTGTTATTATTGTTATTATTATTTTATGGTTATTGTTATTATTGTTATGGTTATTCTTGTTTGTAATTGTTGTTATTACTGTTGTTATTATTGTTGTTGTTATTGTTATTGCTGTTGTTATTGCTATTATTGTTATGGCTATTGTTATAGTTATTGTTATTTTTGTTTTAGTTATTGTTGTAATCCTTATTGTTGTTATTGTTGTTGTTATTGTTGTTATCGTTATTATTGTTATTGTTGTGGTTATTGTTACTGTTGTTATTGTTGTAATTGTTGTTATTGTTGTTGATGGTGTTGGAGCTGATTTTATTTATAGCGCCGAAACAGTGTTAAACTTTCTGATTGACAATGTGGTTTAAAAAGCTATCATTAATTAGGGTTACTTTAATGTCGGCAAGTATTATATAGAATATGTTGTTAGTAGATGAACTGTGTTTGGTCCGGCAAATAAAATATTTTACTACGACCATTTTATATCTGTAACGGCATTTACTTTAAAAATTAAGTAGTCGTGAATATTTGCATATAGATTTTTTTGCACAGATAAATGATCGGGATATAGTGAGCAGATGAACCGAATTATTACGTATACCAGGGGTCGGCAACTATCAATATAATATAATGGTATTCAATATAATATAATTGCATTCAATATAATATAATTGCATTCAATATAATATAATGGTATTCAATATAATATAATTGCATTCAATATAATATAATGGTATTCAATATAATATAATTGCATTCAATATAATATAATGGTATTCAATACCAATTGTTTTGCTACAAGAATAACAATTAAAAAAAGAAATAAAATACAAACATATGTAGGAAAAAAATCTTTATTTTATTGCATGAATAAAAAAAAAATATTATCGCAACCAACAACAAAAAAGCAAATTTCTTGTCACAAACGAAATACAATTACAAACAGCAAATGTTTTAATGGGAAACTTGTTTCTGCTTATTGTGTGATAACTTCACTACATCAGGTGAAATATTTGTAAATGACATGAGCAAAACACCATCCAGGTGGTTGTCACGCAATCTTGTTCTCAGATAACTTTAAGTATATTTCATTTTGAAAAAAAAAAGTTGTTCACAAGCTTTTGTATTTCCAAATAATGGCATCATCAGTTTCGCATTAGTCATGATGTTTTTAGATTTACCACTTGGCAATATATATTTTTTTGTGGAACTCAACAGTGGATTCAAAATAAAATTTCGATTTCAAAGATTCGTCAAATTGCAAGTCAATTAACTCCAACTGACATTCTTCTGCCATTTTTGATCCACGTCTATTTCGTAAGGAGTACAAAATAATAAAAAGAAAATTCTATATTTCTAGAAGTCAGCAAAACGAGAGGAAAACTCACAAAGATGTCTCGTATTTTATCTCTCTTGTGATTTTGAAGACTTGGGAAATGAAAGTAGTTTTCTTTTTGAAGATGTGATTCTCACAGTCGAATCTTTCTCTTAAAAGCAGTAATTTGACCAAACACCATAAATACAACCTTTTTCTTTCTTTGAAGCTCAAGATTCAGAGTGTTTATGTGGGTTGTGATGTCCACTAAAAAAAGTTAATTTGACAACTCGCTGTTGATTTGGAAAGTGAGAATTTTGTTCTTTGCTCTCTAAAAACATGGAAATCTCTTCTCTCAATGCATGTACTCGTCCTACCATTTTTCCGCGGGTAAGCCTTCGAATATTTGAAAAATATGTAAGCTCGCCATACTCTGTTTCGATTTGCTCCAGAAATTCTTGAAACTGGCGGTGATTTAGTCCTTTTGACAATAGAAAATTCACTGTTTTCACGACCACTGCCTCGATGTCCTTAAAATTCAACTATTTTTGCACACAAAACTTTTTGATGAATAATTCAATGAAGTTTGATTATTATTTTATCAATGCCTTTATGGTTTTGGGGCAATGCAGCAAACCCCTTTTTCTCTCCAACCATTGCTGGTATCCCATCTGTGATTGCTGATTAGAAAGCTTTGATAAATCCAAATTCATTTCGGCAATCATTTTTATTACGCTTTGCAAAATGTCTACTCCAGTGCTAGTGTCTTTCATAGAAATCAATTTCACAATTTCTTCCACAATATCAAACCCTACAAGTTGACACATGTTCTTTATATCTGTGGTTTCATCATACGCCTTGTTACTGTTCTTGCCGATAAGCTGATAGCAGAAAATAATCTGCTACTTTTGACAATAATTATTTTAAGAACTCTCCATCAGTAAAAGGTTTCATCCTCTCTGCAATTAATTTTGACACCCCGTAGCTAGCGCGAGTGTCTTGGTCAATTTCTTCAACTCTTCTTAAAAAAGGATGATTTATTTGTTAACTGTGCAACTTCTTGTCTCGTGCTTTTCTGGTAAAACTGTTGTAATGATTATGACGAGTTTCGTAATGCAGTTCAAGCTTTGAAACTTTCTTCACAGTAATAGTTTTTCGACACTTTAAGAAAATACTTTTTGCGAAATGCTCAATGAAAAAATAGTTATTTGTCCAGGCCTCGTTAAAAGTTCGGCACTCCAAATCCACTTTTTTTCTTTTACCTTCCATGGGCTTGTTATTTTTTAGGGTTTTTTTTTTTGGGGGGGGGGTCAGACAAAAAAAAATTTCTGGAAGAGAAAAAGAACAAAAAGTATGGTAATCTCCAGATAAAAAGAAGGATTTTTTAAAATTTCGACGCGATATATTCAGACCCCAAACTATCACTTTCGTTTAGTTTGCCTATATTTAGATCGTATCCAGCGTAAGATGGCGGGCCGGACAAAATTCACTCGTGAGCTGGATGTGGCCCGTGGACCGAAGGTTGCCGACTCCTGATATAGACAAACAATATTTAAAAAATAACATATATGAACATATTTTCGCTATGAAATAAAACGCTATACAATTTACCGCATTGTCCTCGCGCGGAAGTTGCAGGGCACAAAATTTATTCTCCTGCTTCTATCTACCTAATCTTATAGGTGCTTTTGTTTTACGAGGACGTTATTGTTCGTCTCTTTAATTTCTTTTGGTTTTTTTAATGTTTTAAATTTTTAGCTCGATTTTTCCATTATCTACTGAATATTTGTTAATGAAAACTATACGAAATCTGTTCCTTATTTCATTCTAAGCACTTTTCCCTTTTTTAAAGAATTTAAAAATGTTGCATTTCAATAAAGTTATTTTAAAGTTTGCGTTTTGAAAATATAATATTTTTATTTTTAAGACATTATATATAATGAGATAGCTGCTTAGTGGCAGTAGGAGGGAAAATACAGATAAAAAGAGGGAGTAAAAGACCAATAGATAGTGAAAATACTAAATCTCTATGTCTGCTTTTCGCAATGTTTGTTTGTTTGTCACATGATTTGAGGGAATATTTTAATATATTTAATAAAACAGATAAGGGTAGAAAGGTGGTAATATTAATGCTCCAGGGACCTACTTACTCTTATTTAGTGACTTCATTGGCGCCCTAGAAACCTCTTAAATGTTATTTTTCACTGATCACTTTAAGAGTTGGGGGGGTTAAAAACTTGGTTCTAATAGTCTCCTTAATTTTATTTAGTGCTCTCAGTAACGCTCTGCATGCCTCCTAAGTTTTATTATTACACTGCTCACTTATGAAATGTTTTTTCCTATTATGTTTTGCTTGAATGTAATAGATAAACAGATAAAAATATTATGTATTCACGTGCCATGTCGAAATTAGTATAAACTTCAAAATGATCGAGTAGAAAAATAATTACAAGAAAGAATATGGTGCTTATGTAAATTGGTGATCTTTTAAACCAACACATTTCAGATGAAAACATTACGCACTTATGTATCAAAGGTAAGATAAGATTTTTTTCTACTTACATGTTAGTTTTTTGTGTTTGAACTTATTTTAAAGTGTTTTTCTTACAAATAAAATTAGGGTACATCATATTACTGTTATCAAATGCAAGATAATTTATTCTTAAATAAGAAAATAAGGTTAAGGTACTTGTACAGAATTCTACCCATGTGATGTGTAGAAAAAAAGGCCGTACAACAAAAAATCACTTGAAATCATCGAATAGTTTTATCTTTAAATAAGAAGTAAGGCAGAAATATAGAATTCGACCCACATGAAACACCAAACGAAATCTTAGCCGTGAGGAGAAAAAATATAACAAAAAAAAACACGTAAATTCAACGAGTTGTTTTATTTTTAAATAAGAAATACTTAAAAAATAATTTTCGTAGTGTACTGGAGCCAATTTTAATTTTAATTAGTGCTTTCTGGAGGCTCTATGGGTTTTTTTTTCACTGATCACTTTAAAAAATAATTTTTCGCATAAAATAATAAAACAAAAACAATTCCAACTTGTTAAAGGCATGTAAAACCATATTTATATTTTGTTAATTAAAATTTTAAAAAGTAAAATGTAATCTTTAAAAATGATATACAAGTTAGAAAAGAGTTTCTTGCAACGCATGGAATTGATTAAACAAAATGAGTTTATTGACTTTCAAAAATTAAAGTACAAGATTTAATTTTAAATTGATCAATTTTACAAGTGTACGTCTATAAACTTTACAAAGTAAAATATAAATATTAAAATGATAACAGTCTACTTGTATAAAAAGCACCGTTAATATGAAACTTACAGTTTAACAGTATAAAGAATTTTTTTAATAAACGAATATATTTTATTAAAGTCAAATTTGTTATTCGATCCATAACAGAATCTTCATCAAGGAATATAAATTGTTTTTCTCTTTTTTTTCTTCTTTTACCTACCATGTTTTTGGATGGTAATGCACTCTCAGCTGCTTCGATTGGGGTAATGTCCGGTTTAGTAGAAGGGCGCTGGTCTGGTTTAAATTCTATAATTGATAAAACATTATCAATAAAAAAAAAATGTCAAGAATATTCTTTAATCTAAATTTGTATTTATAGGAAAACCAGACTTTTATATTTTCAATTTTATTTTGAAAAAATATTTAAAATAAATAAACTAAAGTATTTTTCTAATGAAAATTTAATTTTACGTTCTGAACTTAACAGAAAAAAGATAATTCTTAATTGTCATCTAAAAAAATCTACGGGGAATTTTTACATATTTAACAAATTTATTTGCATTATTTATGTTGTTTGTCTTTCTAAAACAAAGTTCTTCGAAAGACAAAGTCTTAAGTTTAAACATCTTATACTTTAAATATGTGTATTTTTTATATTTTACAAAAAATGTACTAAATTGCCAACTTTGTTGTTTTTGTTTAAATAAAAATATTTTATTAGGTTTATAAAAACAAAAATAAATTCAATTGTATAAACTAATTTTAAAATAATGAAAATATTATTTCATTTCTTTAAAATGATGAGGTATTTATTTTAAGGTAAAAATGTTATGTCAAGTAAAAACAATCGAGCGAACATTGAACTCATTTTTTGAGGAGGGGAAAAGGGGGAGCTTGGAAGTAAAAGAATGAAGGAGGGAGATGAATTTGCTGTTGCAGCCGTTGAATCTAATTTGCTGTTGCAACCTGCATTCATTTGATAACAGAATGATTGGCTATACATAAAAAAAATTTTAAAAAGTAATCTACATCTATTGTTTTTATTTTATGTTAGCCTGGGTGCCGGTGTTGCCCGGGTGCTTGGAGGTGTGTGTCGAGCAATAAATAAATAAAAAATAAAGTGGTAGTAGGCAAGCAGACTCTAACCCGTACCGCAAAGGCGGAAAAGAAAAAGAAAACATGTTGTCTTTTCCGTTGCCTTCATCGCCTAACAGGAATTGGCGACGGTTTAAATTAAGGGTAGTCAATCAAAAAGAGGTAATGATTTTCGAAAATATCGGCGAAAAAAAGCAACCTCTCCCCGTAGAAAAGTGCTCAGTTGAGGGTTAAAAAATTAATTTTTTTTAGTTAATTTTTGGATATTTGTCGTCCGAAGGGTCGAGCTTCTAAACGATACCAATCTCGTGAAAATCTGTCGCCTCTGTCAAAAGTTACATACATACATAAATACATACATACATACATACATTTAAACAGACAGGTGAGATTTATATTACAGATGGTTTTAAAATCTGTCTTCAAATTTTCTATATATTTTTTTATTTCAAATTAAACGAAAATTTTTTATGTTTCTTTTAAATAAATCCGTTTGATTTTTGATTTTTAGTTTAATATTCTGCTTTTGCTACAAACAATAAATACACAAACACCTATTGTCAACATTATTTAGTCTAAATGTTTATTTTTAATAAAATAAGAAAATAAGGAAATAATAAAATGTACTTATATTGTATAGTTTTTAAGCTTTTAAAACATACATTTAATTGTGAATCGTTTAAATTACTTTCGATGGAATATTGAGAGAAATCTTTCCTTTTTTTTTTTAGTTTTTTCGAACGCGTTACTACACATGGGCGTACAACTGCGATAAGTGCTGTAAAACTCTAGCAAGCTAGCGAGTAAGAAAAGGGGGGTAAAGATGAGTGGGAAAGCTCGACCAGATAAAAAGCGGAAAATGTATCACTATCGTACGAAGTGGGAGGGGGGCTTCTTTTTCACAATTTTTTTTTTTTTTTACATGGAGGTCATCACTTATCAAGGCCTGGAAGTCACTCGGGGATAATGGGTATTGCATGTACAGTAATCAATGGGATAGTATCGTAGTAATCGTTAGTATTGGAGATTTGATAGAGCGACTTACTTAAGGGGGCGGTTTGTCAGAAATGTGTTTATGTTGGACTTGAAGACATCCAGGTGAGAAACAGGCAAACGGAAGAGAGTTCCACAGGTGTGCACTTCTAAGAAAGAAGCTCTGTTCATGAAATCTATGCTTGTATTTAGGCACAGATGAAGAGTAGGGAAAGTTAATGACAATGGTTTCAGCCAGATAGGTGTTTTTCGTGAAAGATTGGCGAGGGGCGCTCAGACGAGCGCTTGCCATGAAAATAACGATAAAACAAAGATAGGCTCGCAACGTCTCTTCTGTGGGAGAGAGGTTGCAGGGAAGAGAAAAGGGCATCCCTCACTAGGCCACGAAGTCTATTTTGTACTCTGTCAAGGCAGGATAGGCTCTTTTTAGCAGCTCCTGCCCAGATGTGGCAGCAGTACTCCATCCTTGGACGTACTTGGCTTTTATATACATAGAGAATTGCATCAGTAGTAAGATATCTTCTGAAGCGGTAGAAGGATCCCACCACCCTCCCAGCGACCTTGGCCACAGACTTGATGTATGTGTTCCATTTCAGATCAGGAGTAAAGGTCAAACCCAGAAGCTTGTTAAAACATGGAGCCTCCCCAAGACGAGAGCCATCCATTTCAATTGATGCCAGATGAGGATCAGAGCGTTTATGATGTAAAGATAGAAGCTTGGTATTAGATGCATTAAAGTAACCAGCCACTTTTTCCCTCACTGTACCACTCGATCAAGATCAGAGGAGAGAGAATCAGAGAGAACTTTGTCATTTACAGCCTTTGATGTGTTGCCGTAGATGGTCGTGTCATCAGCATAGATGTCAACGAATGATTTAAGTATGTGTTTTAGGAGATCATCGATGTAGATCAGGAAGAGAGTTGGACCCAGTATGGACCCTGAGGTACTCCAGCATTAATACTGTGAGCCTCTGATTTCTACCCATCAAACCACTACTCTTATGAGCCTATCAGAGAGAAATGATTTAATAATTGAGAAAACATTTCCAGTTATACCGTAGCTGGAAATCTTGTGAAGTAGGCCCTTATGCCATACCTAAGCGAAGGCCTTTGATATGTCAAGAGCAATTGCCCTAGAAAGGAAGCCTTTCTCGGGAAATTCACTAATCCTATAGATATAACCGTTAACACATCTGCTGTAGATCTGGCAGAACGGAAACCATATTGCGTGTCACTAAGAGGTTATTTTTGCTGAGGTGGTTGACTACTTCTCTATTTAATATGGATTCCAGCAGCTTACTCATGACACACAGGAGACTTATTGGTCTGTACTGAGAGGGAGATGACTTATCACCTGAATTCTTAAATACAGAGCATACTGATGAGGTCTTCCAGGGTGTTGGAAAGCACTCCTCCTTAAGGCGACGCTTAAACAGTTTGGTAAGTATGGGGGCAAGTTCTGGTTGAAGTTTTTTCAGCACTATAATTGGAATGCCGTCAGGGCCAGTTGCTTTACTGGAATCAAGGTTCTTGATTAGCTTGGCGACTTCACGCACATATATTTATATGTTGCATAGCATGTTGTCTATTATAGGAAGAAATACGGAGAGCTGATGGCCTTCATCGCATGGAGTAGAATTAGCTGCAAAGTTCTTGGCAAATAGTTTGGCTTTGTCTGATGCTGATGAGATGATCTCAGGTCCATTGATGATGGTTGGGATGGAACACACGCCTCTGTTCAAGATTCTGTTTGCTATTTGCTAAAACTGGTGGGAACCAAGCCGCGGCTCAGCTACTTTGGATTTAACGGACTGAGCATATAGCTATATATGTTGCTGGCAGTCCTGAAAGCAACTTTAGTCTCATTACATCGATTACGTTGGTAGCTATGGAAAAAGTGATTTCTGTGCGCGATGATAGCAGCACATTCTGGGGAGAACCATGGCTGGCTGTTAGGTTTTCGTTGGAATTTTTTGGATGGTATGAATTGGTCTATGCCTACAATTATCCATTCGGTCAGGTCTGATACTATAGAGGACACATTCTTTTTAAACATGGAATGCAGAGGTAGGAAGTTGTGAGAAAAAGATCTAGAAGGCTTGCATACTGACCAGTAGTATCGGGCACACGGGTAGGTTCATGAGCAATCTGAGTGAGGTCATAGGCAATGGCAAAATCATGACAGAACCTTCCCTCATCATCTATCTTATTTGAGTGGGTCAGCCATTCCACATTGTGGACATTGAAGTCACCGCAAATATGAACGTTACCCGAAGGATGAGCAGACAGGATGTGGTCAATTTTCTCAGATATACTCCTAAAGATAGTAACCCCACTGTTGTGGTGGCGGTAGAGAGCAAATATAAATGCGGTGGTGCAGGCAAGTGCAACCTGGAAGCATGTATAAGGTAAATTAGGGTCTTCTCTGGAGATATCCGTACCACATGGAAAGCCACCTTTAATGTAGGAACATATTCCATGCCCATGGCGATCTTGGGTGTCAGATTTAGATGTTAGGTTGGAGTATCCTTTAATTATGAACTCATCTAGGGAAGTGGTCGGCCCTATGCCAGTTTCGCTTAGAAAGAATATGTCCGGTTTCATCTCCTGTAATTGGGTTTCAACCTCTGGAAGGTTGGAACGTAGACCCCTGATGTTGGAGAAGGGGGCATAGAAGTAGGAGTCTACGTTGGAGGATGGTGTTCTAGGTTTATTCATGTTTTTTTCTGGAGATATTTCATGTTGAGGTTTTGGGATTTGTGGAACAGGTAGACAGACTTAGAGCAGGACAGAGAGGGAAAGTAAGAGAGAAAAAGACAGAAACTTTTTGTAGCGCAAGATAAGGTTAAGCCGTAACAATTACCCACTAATATGGCATCGAGAGTCCCCAACAGAAACTACTGCATGGTCCAGAATCCATTCACCAAATGAAAATAAAGCACCTGCTGATAGGACAGCCTCCTTAGTGGTTAATCCGAGGTTCGGGTCCCTGACTATCAGGCGGATAACGTCAGCTCAGATGAAACGTTTACTTCCTGCACCCTTACTAATGACATGGCCACAAGGATAGACATAGAAACAGAAAATTTCCGACATCTCAGGCTACTGTTTACGCAAGCAGCTTTTTCTTCACCCTATGTTAGAAAAATCACTCATTGGAAATGAGGACTGAGTGACAAAAAAAGGAGAAGCAAGTGTTACTGGAGCTGCCGATAATACATCCACAGTGCATTATCTACTCCCCATTTTAAAAAAAAGAGGGGGTAAGAGGGACTTATTAATATCTACTTAGTATAAGTCCGTTACTCCATTCCTAGTTTAGGACGATACTTGAAGATCATCTCCCCTCCCATATTAGTGCGTGGATATTTTTGGCTTTATCTACCTCGAGTCAGAACGTTCAAGCATTCCAGCTCCACCCCATAATTAAAACACTATAATGGAACTTTCATCAATTTGGGAAGTCGGGTTATTTTGTATTAATTTAGGTTTGAAGAACTCGTTTAAAAGACTGGTTAAGAGTAATACTATTTGGGTTACCTATCAAGTTTAGACTAGTTAAAATTAATGCATACTGCAGAAACAAAAATTTAAGCCACGTTTTCTTAGTTCAGATAATAGTGCAGGTTTACTTTGGAAAATCCTCGTTTTCATGGGTGAATTTTTTTTTCGTTTTAAATATAAGAAAACACTATTGGTTAATAATAGTATATTTGACAAAAAAAAACATTTAAAAAGAAAGAAAGAAAACTACAAGATAAATACAGTTAAAATGTTCAGAGTTAAAGTCCACAAAACCCATGCTTAACCCATATTTTAACCTAATCATTATAATAGGAGTTATCTATCTTACGTACGCACTTTTTCATCTCTTTTTTATGTAATCACAGTTTTATTTGAGAAATGGAAAAAGGTTCTATATTTATTCATGGCGATAATGCTGCTTTTTATTTGTATGTTTTATCTAAAATGTCTATTTGAAAACTTTTCTGAGGCAGATAAATTATTTTCTGAATGAAGTGGAATTAAAAAACATTTTTTTATGTGTGAAGAACATAGACAAACGTTCCGCAAAAGAAACTGACACATTGTAATCAAAAACTGATTTTGTATGAAGAAATCACAAAGATTCAAGAAACAGACTCATTTGACTTAATGATATATCTATATATAAATAAAAATGTCTGCCATGTGTGCGTCTGTTCCCTATAGAAAGATTAGAGAATCTGCATAAAAAATAAAAGTGTATTTTCCAGGGAATATAATGAAAGTGGTCTTAAATCTCTAAATACACAACTGAGGTTGCTACGAGAGAAGAACCCCCCTTAAAACTTCAAATATGTCTATTCAATTTTAATTAAGTTTAAACCATATGTACGAGACGCTAATTAAGATAATAAAACAAGTGAGGAGGACGGTAAAAAAAAGAAAAAAATAAAAGTAATTCTTCATTCATATCTCAAACCTTCCTACATGATATAAGTTTACGTCAAAGCTTTCATGAAGATTAGTTTCTATGTGACAAAAGAAAACATTCTATAATATATAACATGAAAAGTATCTTCTAAAAAAGGCTATACAAAGCATTCAACATCCTTTCAGACAGAGCTTTATAAACAACTAACAATTCAGCTCGGCGTTGTGTAGTACTTACCAACAAAACAAACGCCCACGTGTTTGTGCCTTGTGTAGGCATGCGCGACAACAAAACTTGGGTTTTTATAAGCGGAAGTCTCGAGGTTGTCAGGAATCTCCGGGTGCATGCGCAAGAGAAGGGATTGAGAGAGTGGTATAAAAGGCAGGTCGTGCGTTAGCAGTTGATTAAGAAGTTGTTTTTTTTTGTGTCAAATCGTGCACCTCGGTGAAGGTGAAGGTCATATAAGTCGTGCACTTCGGTGAAGGTGAAGGTCATACGTTGCCCGGGTGTTTGGAGATGTATGTTGAGCAAAAAAAAAAAAAAAAAGCGGCCAATCTTTTTTTAACTTTGGCCCCCTATTATGACTCCTTAACAAAAGGTCAAATCGTTGAACTTTTACCCCTTAACAGCTAAAGTATATCTTTATAAAAGTGAACGTGTCTGTGTGTCTGTGTACATTTCTCTACGCAATAACTCTGTCAATTTTTAGTCTACAGACTCCAAATTTGATATACAGGGTACTGAGATTTGGGAAAATCGATGTGATCGATTTTTGGCCAGAAATGTGGCTGTTAAGGGGTCAAAGTTCAACGATTTGACCTTGAGAACTCTACCAAACTCCTCCGACAATTTTGGTTCTAAACACTTGAAATTTTATATATAGGTTCCTTAGACAGGGATCTAACTTAATAACTTAATATAACATTAATATCTTCACCTTCAACTAGGCACTTTTCTACAGAGAGTGTCGCTTTTTTCGCCGATATTTTTTTAAAGTAATCCTCTCCTTTAGATTGTCTAGCTTTAATTTAAACATTAGTCACTTCAGGTTTGGCGGTGGTCGTAACATCAAAGACGTCAGGTTTTCTTCCCGTTCTTTTCCTCCTTCACGGTACGGATTCGAGCCTGCCTTCCTACTACCATTTTCTTTTTTTTTTTTTTTTTTTTTGCTCAACATACACATCCAAACACCCGGGCAACTCCGGGCTGAAATGCTAGTATATCTATAAAAGTGAACGTGTCCGTCTGTCTGTGTGTCTGTCTGTGTGTCCGTCTGTGTGTCTGTCTGTCTATGTGTCTGTTTACATTTTCATTCGCAATAACTCTGTTAATTTTCAGTCTACAGACTCGAAATTTGATATACAGGATACTGAGATTGGGGAAAATCGATGTGATTAATTTTCGGCCAGAAATTTAGCTGTTAAGGGGTCAAAGTTAAGCAATTTGACCTTTGAGAACTCTACCGAATTCCTCCGACAATTTTGGGTGTAAGCACTTGAAATTTTAGATATAGGTTCCTTGGACATGGATCTAACTGAATAATTCAATTTGAGGCCAAAACAATAAATTTTAAGGGGTCATAATAGGGGTCAAAGTTTTAAAAAATTGACCGTTTTTTTTGTTTGTTTTTTTTGTTTTTTCTTTGCTCAGCATACACCTCCAAACACCCGGGCAACGCCGGGCTGAAATGCTAGTAGTTAACTAAAGATTATCATCCCATCAGAAAACCGAAATAGCTAATAGGGAACTAATTAAAATTAATGTTTAAAAGAAACAAATTAGCTAGATCTTTTGCAGATGAAATCAATTGCAGGATCCATATATAAGAAAATTGTATTTTCTTTTAAAATGAATAGAAAAGAGGGGTTTTAATATGAATATCAATACACACAAAAGAAAAACGAATTCATAGGAGCATATATATATATATATATATATATATATATATATATATATATATATATATATATATATATATATTAAAATAAATGCATGTAATGCAAAATATATATATAAATATATATATATATATATATATATATATATATATATATATATATATATATATATATGACATTAGGCGATACTTCCAATATTTTTTGACGTTATACTAAGTAGTAGTCATAACCGGATGTTAGTCGGAAGCCATTTTGAAGGATGTCAGGCCACATAATTACAACAAAGAGTTTGTTGGCAAACCGCATCTTTAACCAGCATCAAAACATCACCAATGAAATGTTTATATACAAAAGCTAGCGAAATATATATATATATATATATATATATATATATATATATATATTATATATATATATATATTAAAATAAATGCATGTAATGCAAAATAAATAAATAAATATATATATATATAGATAGATAGATAGATAGATAGATAGATAGATAGATATACTAGCATTTCAGCCCGGCGTTTCCCGGGTGTTTGGATGTATATGTTGAGCAAAAAAAAAGTGGTTGTAGGAAGGCAGGCTCGAACCTGTATCGCGAAGGAGGAAAAGTACGGGGTAAAACCTAACGTTTATGCTGTTACGACAACCGCCAAACCGGAAGCGACAATTTTTTTTAATTAAGGCTAGACAATCTAAAGAGGAGGATAACTTTAAAAAATATCGGCGAAAAAAGTGACCCCCCCCTGTAGAAAAGTCCTTAGTTGAAGGGGAAGATATTAATGTTTTTAGCCAATTTTTCGATATTTGTCGTATGAAAGGTCAAACTTTAAAACGATACTGATCTTGGTAAAATCCGTCGCCTCGATTGAAAGTTTAAGGCAGACATGCAAACATACATACATACATACATACATTTATACATTGGTAACTAAAAAATTTCGACCCAAACTGATGAAAAAGCTTGCCCTATCTCTGAATACCCTTTATGTAAAATTTCAAATATTTAGACCAGAAATTATCTGAGTAATTTGGAAGAGACCGCAGAGGTCAATTTTTTTTTACCTTTGACCCCTATTACGACTTCTTAAAATTTTATTGCTTTGGGCTCAAATCAAGTTATTAAGTTAGATCGATGTCCAAGGGATCTATATCTAAAATTACAAGTACGTAGGCCCAAAATTGTCGAAGGAGTTTGGTAGTGTTCTCAAAGGTCAAATCGTTGAACTTTGACCCCTTAATCGCCAAATTTCTGGCCAAATCTGATCACATCGATTTTGCCAAATCTCAATACCCTGTATATCAAATTTCGAGTCTGTAGACTAAAAATTGACAGAGTTATTGCGTAGGGAAATGTACACAGACACAGACACACGCACACGCACGCACACACACACACGCACACACAAACACGTTCACTTATATATATATATATATATATATATATATATATATATATATATATATATATAACATTAGGCGATACTTCCAATATTTTTGGACGTTATACTAAGTAGTAGTCGTAATCGGATGTTAGTTGGTAGCCATTTTGAATGATGTCAGACCACATAATTACAACAAAGAGTTTGTTGGTAAACCGCATCTTTAACCAGCATCAAAACATCACCAATGGAATGTTTATATACAAAAGCCGGCGAAACGCTCCCAAATCTTACATATGAGATGCATTTTGAAATGGAACATGAAAGTCATATAAATGGCTCTGAAATTAAGACTTTACAATCATTGATAGTTCTTATTGTTGCATATTCGTGTGAAACTTGGACTATAGCTGGCAAAGCATGACAGCAAACTCAATCTTTGAAATGAAGTGTTTAAGAATTACCATTGGAATAACTGCAGAATAAAGATATCAGAAAAAAAACTTACATCGACGTTGTTCTTAAAGGAGAATAATGTGGTTTGGATATGTTTGTAAGTTATGGTCAAAATGTAATAGCTGTTCTAATACGATTTCATTTGTGCTTTTCTTGGTCAGTAAAGGACAAAATTCTTCTAAACTGAGGCAATTTTAATTTTCGTCTGAAACCAGAGTGACTCTTTTAGGTAGCTAGATTTGTTTCACATCATACCGAGGCAAGTAAATGAAGACTCTATGTAAAGAAATAATATAATAGAAGAAAGATTGAGAAAACGACCACCACGAGTTGATATGGTATGCCGTTTATGACAGCAAAAAGACTGACCCAAAACTGTGATATGGTGCGGATTTTGTTCTCAAGTGTGTGGCGAAATTCTCTGAAATATGCAGCATGAGGCATATTTTTGTAAACCATCTTCAAGTTCAACTCTTCCGTAAAGATGGAGATGTCAAGCAAAAATGTACTGTGCTCAGCTGTCTAACCAGTTGGAGTAAAACTACATATTGACGTAAGAAGCCTAGAAAGTTTGTTTATAAGAAAGCTTGAACGGTCCATTATGTTTCGATAAACAAGCCCATTCTTTGTGTTCTGATCGGCTGTTAATCAATTATCGGAAAGTCTTTCATTTAGAACGAAATATTCAACATGAGCGGTAACTTATTTGTTTAGTTAAGCATTTACCCGCTTTTTTACTTTACAAAAAAAAATTATCATTTCACATTTTAGTAATGGGAAAACCACAAGTTATTTTAAAATATAGATTT
Organism: Euprymna scolopes; assembly: GCF_053919585.1. NCBI lineage: Eukaryota > Metazoa > Mollusca > Cephalopoda > Sepiida > Sepiolidae > Euprymna > Euprymna scolopes. The sequence goes on from NC_136502.1 coordinate 56,935,286, forward strand.
ACGTTTGAATATTGATATTTTGTAGTTATATGTCATGTTGACCTCAACAAAAATAATGTCGTCAAAGGGCTTTATCAATGTCTTTGTTTTGCTGAATAGAATTCAAGGGACCCATCCTTAATATTCTAACAACAAAAAACGTAATTCGGCAAAAAGCTCCAAAAAGGTGATTATCGTGATGTTATTTGATATGTTCCAATGTTGGGGAAATTTGCTTTGTGTATGTGTATATATTATTTAGGGAAAAAAGCTACAGAAGCTTTATTTTATGTTATTCAAAGCATAATATAAACCTTAAAAGGAAAATGAATTCGACCTTAAAAACAGATTACATAATAAATGAATAGACGAAAAAGCGGAACGTCGATTGGTCAAATAAAACAATTATTACAATAGAACCCCGGGATACGGTGACCCTAGGATACGGTTTTTTCAGGCTACGATGTGGAATACCATGTTTTTTCGGCCCCTGGTTACAGTATTTGCACCGCATTACGGTGTTTTTATCATGTTATTTGATTATATACATGGGTATTATATACCGTACTGTATTTTGTTACTAAATTTTAATGCCTTATCCCGGGGTTCTACTGTATTCCTAAGTAATTTGAAACGATTACTTATAAAGGCGAAAAGAAAAATCTTTCCACCTTTATTATTTAATAAATAATTAAGTAGAAAGTGAACCTGATGTTTACTTTCAGCAGCCTCGTAATTCGTGCTCCCCTTTTTTGTCCTTTAGTCCTCACATTCCATGAGCAATGTTTCTTACTAATGAGGGAAGATTTTTTTAAAGTGAATGTATTAGTTATTTACTAGCATCAGCAGCAAAAGAAAATTTAGTTTTAAAAATCAATTATTAAATGAGAAGGTGTGTTCTATTAATCATTTACAGACGTAATTTATATGCAAATATATTCTGGTGCGTAAAATTAAACAAAGTTTAAACGGGTCAGTATGAAATGGGTGATCATTTAGTAATGCTCGTCTGCGAATTGTCGACAATTAAGATGGCGGTAACCATATTTTTCTGTCCGACTATTGCATTTGTTCCTTCCAGTTCTAGGAGATCGACTTTTCCAGACATTGCCCTCTCGATATAGAAAATAGTTGATTTATAGTGAACTGTAAAGGCCCCCTCTAAAAAATGCCGACCGGGCCTCGTCACATTTGTAAAAATTCAAAAGTTTACTGAGCAGACAAATTTTCGTTCATCTAATCAAAACACAATGTTTTATCTTTTTGTTTTTAAATAATAGCGAACCGTTTTGATTATTAACACCTCATGTAATAAAAAAAAAATAACAGTGCATGATCACATACACATAATTTGGTGAGGTTGTCCGGGAAACAACACACGTTGTGTCCAGTTTCAGTCGCAAAGGAAACCAAGACAAAGAATAGGAAATAACTTTCTCTTTCTCTTTTTTATGATTTTTTTTTCTTTACCGGTGACGTCATTTCACATGCATTGACATACGCGTATTCGCGCTATGCTATATTACAAGTGCACGTGTTACATATGTACAATAAACAATGTTGATCAGTATTTGCTTCAAACCAAATGTTTCCGAACATATGTTTATGGAAAACGTTTTCATTATTTACAAATATAGAACATAATTCGGAAGTTATGTGATCGTATTTCCAAACCCTTTGTATATGCAAATATTTTTTTATCTTTCTTGTTTTGAGTTGCTGGATGTGATAAATAGGGCTATGACAACAGCTATTCTTTTCATCGTTTTGACTCTCGAGTATATATCCGTTGATATTTTATGTTTCTATTTAGAGTGATGTGGTTCTCGATTGATTAACTGTGTCTAACTGTGTCGGATATATACTCGAGAGTCAAAACAATGAAAAGAATATGCTGTTGTCATAGCCCTATTGATAAATGAGGAAAAAAAACTGAAGAGTTTATTAATTGAAATAAATTTAAATACTGTTGCGGTATCTTACGATTTAACAATGGCAATAGCACAGTATAGTTAACCGAGAAATCGAAAACAAACTGTTACCAAACGCAATAAAATTTATTCTTCTATCCATCACCCCTTGCAGCGAATATGTTACGTTTTAACAACTATGAAGTGAATATGAATTTCTAAAATGATAAAGAAAAAAGTGTTTAAAAGTGAAAAATAACTTCGGAACCAAAACGAATTAACACAAAACGTACATGTAGTAGCAATCACACAGTATAGTTAACAGCCGATAAATTGAAAACAAACTACATATGCTACAAATAACTGTTATTAAAAGCAATAAAAATTTATTTTTCTATCAACCTGTATAGTTTTAAAGATCTGAAATTGTTTTAGAGTTGTTGTGTTGTTTTTTTATTTCAATATATGATTTAGTTGAAATCTGTCTTTCGAAGAGAGTCAGAATCAAATATGGCCGATTCATCTGTGTTGTTTGTTGTGTTTCATTTTTGTAAACTAGTTAAAATAATGATGAACTTCTTTAAAACTAGTTGAAAGAATGACTTCGACGGGCGTCTCACTAGATTTAGGGTTTGTTGTTAAGTAAATCTCTTTTTGTTTTGCTATCTTTTACACCTGAAATTATAGGCTATATATATTTAAAAAAGCCGTCATCTTTAACTCGTATTCGGCTAAGTCAAAGTAACGCTAACATTCAGAGCTACTAAATATTACAATAAGTTTCCACAAAAGTTATACGTGTCCGTAGAAAATTAAATATTAATGCGTCTGAGAAAAGTTATTTGCTGTATATTTTGTTTCATTTTTCGATTTCTCATCTGTTAACACTAATGTATGATTGCCCATTTTGGTGTTAGAGATTCTGAATATTAAAAAAAATAAGAAATCGAATAGTCATTGTTTAAGCAAATATGAATAATGACATTCTAATCGTTGTGGAGACGCCCACTAATTAGCATACGTGGGTGAACAAGATATAGATAAAGGTATCAAGTCAGCAAGACCGGGGAGCTGTGTTCGAACGCCGGATAGGCAAAACGCATGTGCCGGTTGCTCCATGAAAGACCCTCTGCCGGACGATCTTCCAACTGCAGTACAACTGCCCCTTTGTAAATATGTATTATATTTTCGTCTTAATATATTTGTTTTACCTTTACTTTCTGCGTTCGTGTTGTTATTGATACAGACACAACACTAATCTACAGTATAAATGATCCAAAATGTCTTTAAATAATGAAGCTGGCGAAGGTATAGGGTAGTTAATAAAGGCCACCTACCCATTTAAACAAAAACTCTTTTTTTTTTTCATAATTATTATTTAGAAACCCATTCTTAAGATGAAGGGGGATGTGTACTATTCAGAAACTACATTGTAAAGTTTCATAATTTTTGTTGCAATTATGATAGAAAGCATATATATCTACCATTCAAATCTTGGTTGTTATATCCACAACGCCCCTGTTGATAGTCTAAGTGAAATAATTATGTATCTTGCAGGATGAAATCTGAATATTTAAGACTAAGTACATAAAGAGTCAATTAAAAATCAAATTAAATACTTACTATTTTACTTGTGTAAAAATCTCTTGAAAATGCTAAATCTCATTGCAAATTATGAATGGCAAATGTTTTTGTATGAAAGTCACCATTTGTAAATTAAGCATTTGTAACATTTGAATATGCAATGTTGCCTTTACATACAGACAAGAGGAAAGAAAGAAAGAAAAATCCGAGTCGGCATTTTTTTTTTTTCTTTTTTAACAAAAGTTTTTATTTCCCGTCTCAACACCACTTAAAAGTCTATTGCTTCTCCGACCCTATGCCAGCGACAGCCGGCCCATTCTCGTCCTCGGCATTACGCGTCCATTCTCTTTAACGTCGCACTTTGCTTCCCTGACTACGTGTTGCATTTTTCTCCTTCCCCCTTTCCCCCCGCGTAAACTTCTTAATTTGGATATGCGTCTTTTTTAGCTATTATTGTTGTTAATCTCTTCCTTGCAAGCCAACCATTTTTCGCTGTTGATGATACCTTCCCACGCGTTCCTACGCACGATGATTCAAAATGCAATCAGTCAGAAGACTCAAATATTTTTTGCCAACCTATTTCTATAGCGAAAATAATATGGTATTACTTAATTTATATTTCTGAAATATAAAAACTTGAGGTATTTTTAAGAATAGCTATCCAAGGAAATCTTAGTATTTACGTCATCAATTTCGAGTTTAACCGGAGATTGCTGTACCGTGCGGACGTTAACGGACTTGAATAAACAAACTGAATGTATTATTTATTGGCTTGTTTGTGAAGAAGTTATTTAACGGAAGAAACTGCTGGTTTTATATCGTATTTAAGTCTCTTTAGCAATTCTGTTTCCATTTTTTTTTGTTTTTTTTACACAACACAGACTGTTTTATTTTACCCTAACCTAAACCTTTTAGCAAAGATAAATTTTAGTAAAGTTGAATAAAAAAAAAAAGTATCTAGAAAATCTAAAATGAAAAGTGACCAGCGCAATAAGGGCATGCAAAAGAAATTACGTAAATGTTTCCACTTGATCTAAATGATCGAAAAATAGTTATCTGGCTGGCAAGTAACGGCGCCATTTTTTATTTGTATATTTCGATAAAAGTCGGAACTTTATTCGACTCTTCCCGTTCGTAGTCAAAACTTCTTACGTCACGACAACAAATCTATGGATTCCTAATAAGCACTAAGTATAAATCAGCAAAAATCAGCCAACAAATTAATGGGTGGATTAATTTGCACTTTTACTGCAACCAAAACCAGGTAAAAAATTAATCGATAAAATTTGGCAGCAATTTTGATAGCTAACGCTTGAATATATGCAACAATTTATAAAAAAAAATGATTTGTAAATCTAATACAAAATGTATGATGCAAGTCCATAACTCCTCAATCACATTTGAAAAACAAAAATACAAAAAATTAAAACTCTTTATGATATACGAACTATACGCAAAAAGAAAATACTGTACACAAAAAAAAATCACGTTAATTGATTAGATAGTTTTATTTTAATAAAAATGAAATCAATTTTTTTTTTTTTTTTTTTTTTTGGTTAAACGGCGATCGACGATCTCTCGCCGCTATTTTTCAAATAGTTTTAAGGATAATGGGGATAATTCTAAATAATGAAAACTTTTGCGAAATTTTAGAAAGCTTTTCTTAACATGAGGAGGGGGGCATTAGAAAAACTTCCTCACTGCTTAACTGCCCCTTAAAGTAGCTCTCCAGAAAAATAGAGTTTACAATCAGCGTTATATATTATCGTAATACCTACGAATTCCCATGAATCGCTTTAAAAATCATTTTCTTTTATAAGAATAAAACTACTGGACCAACTTACATGATTTTTATGTACGATATTTTTGACGTCACTGTCACGTATATCATAAAGATTTTTTCTTTGTTCTTGCTTTTGGGGGTGTGGACTAGCATCAAACTTATTTTTCGAAAGAATATCATTGGATATATTGAAATAAAAAATATCTAATGTAAATGCTTATTTCTTCTTGAAAGGTGTTTTTTTGTTCGAAAAGAAAAGGTCGTGATTCATAGATCCTGGTGCATCTATCACTTGGATAGGCCTAAACAAAAGAGTCTTCAATCTAATAGGTCCTACTTTGTCAACTAAGCTCCAACCTCTGTCCCATCGCCACAATGTTGCGTATCTGTGCATGTTTTACAAGTATTTTAATGGAATGTGCTTTGATAACAAAATCACACCTCTTAACTGTTGAGGTCTCTAAATGCCAGAAACCTTTCTACCTTAATAGTTTCTTCCCGCCAACAGACTTTAGAAAACCCTTCCTGCTATTTGCTTCCCTGATTGTACTGATATGCAAAAGTTTAAATGTAACGTAAATAAATATCTTGTTAATCTTTTCCAAATTGTAGCCTTTTACGGCCAAGTGACGATATGCCTTGTTAGGCTGAACATGAGAAAAAAAAAGATCCGTACAAAATATTTCACGTTAATAGCTCCGCATTAAATATGCATTTCTGTAAATATATAACAAAAAATAAATAAAAATAAAAAAAACAGATATTACGAATAAAATGAAATAAAAGGCGAATTAGTCAAAAACATACACTAAATTGTAATCATACAGAAAAGTTAATAGTCGAGAAATCAAAAACGATATATACAAGAAATAATTCTTGCCAAATGCAATGAAATTTTCTACTAACCTGCATAGATTTAAAGTTGTGAAATTAGAAAAATAATCTATTTCAATAAAGTACGTCAATATCTTTCTTTCGGATACAGTCAGAATACAATATGGTCGACCCATTGTTGTTGGTATTTCATTCCTTAAAAAATAGTTTTAAAAATGACTAACGACTTTCCTTAAGTCCAACTGGCATTTCATAGGATGAGGGTAAACCTTTTTTCTATTATCTTCTTAGCTTGAAATTAGTGATAAAAATTGACTGCAATTTTTTATTGATCCGAGTTCGTCTAAGTCAATGTAACAATAACAAATTCAGAGATAATAAATCTTACAGTTTCCACACTTTCAAATTATACAGGTCGATAGAAAATTAAATTTTAATGCTTTGGCTGAAAGTTATTAGTTGTATAGTTTGTTTGCTTCGATTTCTCGGCTGTTAACTATAGTGCATGATTGTCCACTTAATGATGTCAGAAGTTTTACATATTAAGAAATAAGGTCTTTGTTTACATCAACAACAAAATGTAGCAGGGAATCGAATTGTGATTTTTCATATCTATATATATAATTATATATAAATAATTATATATAAATAATTATATATGAATAATTATGTATAAATAATTATATATAAATAATTATATATAAATAATTATATATGAATAATTATATATAAATAATTATATATGAATAATTATATATAAATAATTATATATGAATAATTATGTATAAATAATTATATATAAATAATTATATATAAATAATTATATATGAATAATTATATATAAATAATTATATATGAATAATTATATATAAATAATTATATATAAATAATTATATATAAATAATTATATATAAATAATTATATATGAATAATTGTATATAAATAATTATATATAAATGATTATATATAAATAATTATATATGAATAATTATATATGAATAATTATATATAAATAATTATATATGAATAATTATATATAAATGATTATATATAAATAATTATATATGAATAATTATATATGAATAATTATATATAAATAATTATATATAAATAATTATATATGAATAATTATATATAAATAATTATATATAAATAATTATATATGAATAATTATATATAAATAATTATATATGAATAATTATATATAAATGATTATATATAAATAATTATATATGAATAATTATATATGAATAATTATATATAAATAATTATATATAAATAGTTATATATATATAATTATATATGAATAATTATATATAAATAATTATGTATAAATAACGGACTTTCTTATCATCAGTGTAAATGCTTCGAAATTCGTTTAAATAATTTAGTAGGTGGAAGTATAGAATAGTTAATAAAGGCTATGCACCTGCCCGATGTAAAGAACGGATTTCTAAATAATGTTATTTAGAAATCGATTCGGTAAAACCGCAGTTTAGTGACCTGAACGTGATGCAAATAAATATTGTTTTATCTTGTTGCTTTGTTAAATATAAGTTAAAAAAAAATAATGAATAATGATTTCAGTTAAAATTTATTTAGTATAACACTTTTAGTCTTAAGAAGGACACGATTGAAATGTGTACATGTGCTGCCATAATTGATAGAAAACGAAGAATAGATTCTTCATACAAACGGAAGTTATTTCAGTATGTGTACACATTTCAAGCGTGTCCTACGAATCAAAAACATAATACTGAATAGATCTTAACTTGAAATGGTTCCTTATTTATCAATATTTAAAGAAGCAAAAAGATAAAACAATATCTATTACCTATAAACAATTTTTTACACGACAATTTTTTTCGCACCATGTTTTCGCCACTAAACTGTGGCTCTAACACCGTTCTTCTTATCGTTTGTTAACTATTCTGTACATTACACTATGAAGCTTCGAATTCTTTTGTGATTAGTATTCTCATCTTAATTGTTATATTCACAAAGTTTCGAACGATAGTCTGAGTGGAATCGTTGGAAAAGAGCAAGAATATATTTACGAATACGCATATTAAAAAAAAGAGAAAATTAAAAATCAACTTTAAATGCTACGTAAAAGGCGCCTGAAAATTCTAAGAAATCCCATTGTAAATTATGAATGGCCAAACAGCAAATAATATTTTGTAAATTCAGTATTTTTAATGTGTTATTTTTAATGTTATTTTTAATATGTTATTTTTAATATGTTATTTTTAATATGTTATTTTTCATGTGTTGCTTTTAATGTGGTATTTTGAATATTTTATTTTTTATGTGTTATTTTTAGTGCGTTATTGTTAATGTGTTCTTTTTAATATGTTATTTTTAATATGTTATTATTAATGTGTTATTATTAATGTGTTCTTTTTAATATGTTATTTTTAATGTTATTTTTAATATGTTATTTTTAATATGTTGTTTTTAATGTGTTATTTTTAATGTGATATTTTTAATGTGTTATTTTTTTAATATGTTATTTTAATGTATTACTTTTAATGTGTTATTTTTAATGTATTACTTTTAATATGTTGTTTTTAATGTATTACTTTTAATGTGTTATTTTTAATGTATTACTTTTAATGTGTTATTTTTAATGTATTACTTTTAATATGTTATTTTTAATGTATTACTTTTAATGTGTTATTTTTAATGTATTACTTTTAATATGTTATTTTTAATGTATTACTTTTAATATGTTATTTTTAATGTATTACTTTTAATGTGTTATTTTTAATGTATTACTTTTAATATGTTATTTTTAATGTATTACTTTTAATGTGTTATTTTTAATGTATTACTTTTAATGTGTTATTTTTAATGTATTACTTTTAATATGTTATTTTTAATGTATTACTTTTAATGTGTTATTTTTAATGTATTACTTTTAATATGTTATTTTTAATGTATTACTTTTAATATGTTATTTTTAATGTATTACTTTTAATGTGTTATTTTTAATGTATTACTTTTAATATGTTATTTTTAATGTATTACTTTTAATGTGTTATTTTTAATGTATTACTTTTAATGTGTTATTTTTAATGTATTACTTTTAATATGTTATTTTTAATGTATTACTTTTAATGTGTTATTTTTAATGTATTACTTTTAATATGTTATTTTTAATGTATTACTTTTAATATGTTATTTTTAATGTATTACTTTTAATGTGTTATTTTTAATGTATTACTTTTAATGTGTTATTTTTAATGTATTACTTTTAATGTGTTATTTTTAATGTATTACTTTTAATGTGTTATTTTTAATGTGGTGATGTAGTCAACTCGGAAAACTTTCAGAGATTCCAATATTTTTACAAGTTAATTTCAAAGCAGATTTTTGTTTGTTTAATTCACCCAAAACAAGGTGCATTGCTACTGAGAATTATTGTGAATTAGGAACGAGATTTATAGAAGGCATCCTGAGTGAGAAGTTGAGCAACGAGATGTTTGTTTGCATTGTATTTAAATTTCTGCGTGTTAGTACATTGTATTTAAATTTCTGCGTGTTAGTACATTGTATTTAAATTTCTGCGTGTTATTACATTCAGGGAAACAGGGAGGGAATTCGAAAGCAGTCCACAGTTTGAGGACAGAAACTAATTCGAGTAGAAACTAATTCGAGTAGAAACCGCGCCAGCGTTTGGGGATCTGCACTGTGAATGGATAATATTTAGTTGATTGTCGGGTGTATGTACGTCGGGAGGGCGCACCAGGGCAACATGTTCGTCGGGGAACATTCAATTAAAGTACTTATGATACAAGCACAGGAATGCAACATCGAAGCGATGTGATAGGGGCTGAGGCTTGGTAGATAGTATGGGACTTGTTAGTTTTTAGGACTCTGTCTTAGATGGAGAGGCTACTGATGGTGCGCCAGCACACATCTGACAACAATACTCCAATCATGATATTTGCCTTGTAGAGATATATGATACAGGTAAGTGTGAGAAGTTTTCTAGTTTTAATTAACAATGCAGAAAAAAAATTAAAACAAAATCTGTCAAAAGCAACCACTAAATGATGTAAAAAAAAAAAAGACAGAATAGGGCGGCTGACTCAATATTGAAGGCGAAAACCGTTTATTTCCAAGAATTTATCATTTGTAGAAGAAGCGTTCAATTATTACAAAAGTATTCCTTGTTGTCGATTCATTATTTAATTGAAACCAAACTAAAACCAAAGAGAAGATCGCGAAGGAAGTGGCCGACCTGCTTGTTTTCGGATCGTCCGGAAACCAGTGGGCAATGCATCATCTAGCCACGGGTTAGGATTAGGGTTAGAATTAGAGTTAGGATTAGGGTTAAGATTAGGGTTAGGATTAGGGTCAAGATTAGGGTTAGGATTAGGGTCAAAATTAGGGTTAGGATTAGAGTTAGGATTAGGGTCAAGATTAGAGTTAGGATTAGGGTCAAGATTAGGGTTAGGATTAGAGTTAGGATTAAGGTTAGGATCAGAGTTAAGATTAGGGTTAGGGTCCTCTTGCTAAGCTATTTTCCTTTACTATTATTTTTGTTATTCAACCTACTGTTCTCATCGTATCATGCACACACGTTTCTGCTTCTTCGGGTGTATCTTGTCGAACGCGCGATTTCCACGAAATTTCGAATGGAATCCTTTATTTAATCCATAGGGATAGCATGCTTTCATTCCATCAGCTATGATGATATCATTTGATGATGATATCATTTGATGATGATATCATTTGATGGTGATATCATTTAATGATGATCTCATTTGATGGTGATATCATTTGATGATGATATCATTGGATCGAGTAGAAGTCTTAAGTAATTCATAATTGTATTCTGAATATCATCCGCATTAAGAATTGAAGCTTCACCCTCCAGAAGAGTGTAATTTGCAACTGAATTTTAGTATTTTATCTGTTACACCATGGGTTCGCAAATTCCCGAGTTCGGTAACATACACTTTCAAGATGAGAACAATAACCCAAATAATCCAAACTATGAATCTTTATCTGAAAAATTCAGAAGCACATTCGTGTTGGATATTTGTAAATATTATCTCGCTATGCCTCATAAATTTGTTTTTGTTTGCTTGTTTGTTTGTTTGTTTGTTTGTTTGTTTTTCTGTAAATATGATCTCCTAAAAGAAAAACTGTGGGTCATCTAAGAAAACTGACTGTGGTATTTTGGTGAGTGCCTATGTTGTCCAAAAAGTATTGCCAAAGTTGTATGATTATCGATTACACAAAAACAATTGGCGCTTCGCGCCTAAGTTAAAATGAACAGTTTTGCAATGTTGGGTGGTATTGAGTGATTGCCCAGTTTCACTCCAATATCTTAAAAAGAGAGAAAATAAAGTATATAGTATAAAGAGTTCACTGTTTACTTACATGTTAGGTTAAAAAAAAAAAGGATTGTAGACCAAAAAATACTCAAATTCATCCAGTATTTTGGTTTGCTTCTTTTTTTTTCTTTTTTTTTTTTTTAGAACTTCGTCAGAGAAATCGCTTGGCGAACATTTTCAGCCTTCATAAAGATCAATGGCCAAGGGATATAACTCAAACTTTAATTTAAGCAAGGAGACAATCAACAAATTCTCCTTTTACATATTAAGAATGGCTTTGTAATTTTGCACCTTTTTTAACAATTATACTGGATAAATTTGTGTAATTTAGCGTAATGTTTTTTAACCTAACAGGGAAGTATATAATAAAGTTTCGTGTAATTCTCTCTATTTTAGATATTGGGGGTTATCTGGAGAAACACCATTTATTGTATAAACAATTGTAATATCTTGTTTATTTCTACGTATATATATATTAAAGATACTTTTAGTGTATGTGTATGTGTGAGTCTGTTCCCTGTGAACTCCGAAACAGCTTGGACGGTTCTTTGGAAATTTCAAATGAATGTACTTTATGCGTCTGTGGGTGTTCTTAGCTATCATTCTTAGCTTAGAATGTCTCTAATAACTATCGAAAATCGTATCGAAAAATTCATTTACAGAAGGAACAATCCGATTTCGATAAAGTTAACACCCTTATACAACCTAACATCATAAGTCCATTTGAAAAGTTTTATCACCGCACAAGCAGAAGGACTCGGCGTATAAAGTCAACAGTAGGTTCTTTGATAAGACAGAGATGCGTTTCGAAATGATTCTTTCAGTTTGGAGAAAAATTGAATTATGATACTTGACTTTTGCAATTGAAACTTTAATTCAAGCCATTATATAAAAATGATTTTATAAAATCAATGGTAGGTTCTCAACAGTGCAATGTAGATTACAATGTATTGTGGACTAAGTCACTGAGGGAGGGATGTGAAGCTTCTTTCCTGTGCACAGCGATGGGTCCCCGGTTAGAGCAGGTAATCAATCGATTTGATTGAAAAGCGGTCGATTTCACTGATTTTAATGACAACAAAAATATTGGAATTGTAGAACATTCGTTGATCCTTATTCGATTTCGGGCAACGTCGGGTCTCCCTGCTAGTGTTAAATCATTTTTGCCACCTCGCTCTTCGCCTAGCTTCACATAAAGCAATCTTTAAATAATCCAATTTATCTACAATCAATAAGTGGATTAATTTGCTCTGTCACTGATGCTAAAAGTTTATTCAGTAAAATTTGGCTGCCATTTTGGGAGATAACCCTTCATTATACTTAATAATTTACGAAGAAATGGCGTCTGCTTTCTTTAATCTAATGCAAACAAGTATGTCATTAAAGTATATCATTTGATATATTCAAAGTGTCCTAATTGTTAGGTGCATTGTTTTAATGTCTTGTATTTCTATTCTATCATTGGACAGGTCGGTACTTCCGTATGTAATCATATGATGTGGCACGTGATAAGACCATTTTGGACGATGATAGTGTATTTGAATCAAGAACCAGGCTTCTCTCTTTCCATTACCAATGCTCTGACCCCTATTTGACTCCAACTGAAACGAACGATCTCGTTTTAGGGAATCACCATGTTTGGAGAAGCTCCATTCGTGATCTGAAAATGGAGCACATACATCCAATCCGTTACCAAGGTCGCCGGAAAAATGGTTGGAACATTCTATTGCTCCAGTAGATATCTCACTGCCGATGCAATCCTCTACCTGTATAAAAGCCAATTAAATCCTAGGATGGAGTACTGTTACCACATCTGGGCAAGAGCTGTTCGGAGCACCCTACCTTCGAAACCTGATAGGTAATGTCCTTTTCTCTCCCCTGAAACCTCTTTCTCATAGAAGACACATTCCTAACCTGTCTCTGCTCTATCGTTATTTTCATAGCGAGTGCTCGTCTGAGCTCCAATGTAAGGGTCCCCCTTGCCAAACTTTCACAAAAAAACACTCATCTAGCCAATACCAATATCAATAATTTCCCCCACTCTCTATATGTGCCTAAATCTAAACGTGGATTCCATGAACAAAGCTTCTTTCCTGGAACTGACTCAGTTTGCTGAACGCTGGGTCCATTTCAGGACAAACTGCCCATGTTTGCCATGCAGTTGTCTCCCCTCTACCTCGAAAAGCCGAGACCACGTCACAACCAGTGAAGGCATGAAAGAAGAGCATGCCACTACATTTTTCTTGGCTGAGGTTCATCACCAAGTCATGAATTGGGAACCATCTAATGGACTGTTCCTGGCCGAATTTTAGCCAAAGTATTTCTAAGCCAACATTCTGAAGATTCGCAAAGACACCAACTGCTATGACAAAAGTTGTCTGTGTCATACATGCCTTGATACAGACTTTGTCTTCAGTTTGGCTGCATGAACTGCATGTGTGAAAATCCTGGAGTCAACTTCTTCATGATTGCAAGATTATAGAATTTCAAAGTTGATGGATTTGTTTGACAAGACTTTCTCTCCTTTGGTCTCAACTACGACATTGTCGGCTCACATGGATACAATCTTGTCTGCTAAATACTCAAATTCTGTCTTATTGTCTCTGTTTCTCAGAAAACTGAACCAGATGGATGGCAGCTTAGTTTTGTCTGTCACTTTACGCCGACTTCTTTTGCCTCGCTTTGATCTCGTTTCAGCCTTGAGGTTGTTTGTAGACATCAAACACAATGTCTGTTCGCTCATACTTCGAAAAGTAACTCCGAATCTTTGGCATTACATCATGGACAGCATATTCCTCAAATGTCTTTGAGATCTTTGGCGAGAGAGAGAATGTACAAGAGCCACACCATCAATAATGATGACATCACATTCTGGCTGAGAATCAAGAAGCTACTTGTCAGTGGAAGCTACTGCTGCTTGCTAGTGGAAGAAGTCCGTTTTGTTCTTTTTGATGGGCTTGTAGAACGAAGCCTCATTACCAAGACTATTGAAAAAGTCTTTGAAAGCAGCTTGACGTTTATCAATGTGAGTTCTAACAAGCTCTGCAGCACTGGGATGTGCGAAGATCTTTGTGTCCAGTGTGAGACCTTTGGACTCTTCCTGGAAAGAATTTCCTAGATCCTTCATTGCACTAAACAACTTCTTGACATTATCAATGAAGGATTTCTGAGACTGGCTAAGCTGCTCCTGATTTCTGATATTCTCATTCCCGAATTTGGGCTGGGAAGCTAACTCATATTTGTGACTCATCTCGCTAACCTCTGGGAATGATCAATGGCTTCACCAGAAAACTCCCTGTGAGTCTTGTGAACTACAAACTTTCCAAGTTGGAATTCACAGAACACTGCGGGATGAGTTTGTTCCAAGGATACCATGTCTCTGGGGTGGATGGAGAGCCATCGAGCATAGTTGACATTGTTGTTGGCAAAGAAGAAGGGGATCAAAGCAGAGAGTGCGTGACAGTGCAAGCTGAAGTTAGCCTTTCTGAAAGATTTAACCAACGAGAACACAACCAACTCTATTGACAGAACAAGCTCCCAGAACTGAAACTGATGGCTCTCTTTCCTCCGTGTCTCACACCAGCCGTCAAAACCCCGGACTCTTCTGCAGATTGGTAGTCATATGCTTCCTTTTGGAGCATATAAAGACAGCATGCTGTGATCTCGTACATATGGCGTGTGTTTTTGTGACACTGGATGCAGAGAGAAATGAGTCTGCAGTTCCAAAGGAAGCCACCCCAGCCTCCACGAGAGCATCTGTCCAGCCGCTCTTCTGGGGCAAGGTCTTAAATGGTCTGAATGCAGCCATATCTATGTGGAGGCCACCAAACATTACCACAAACCTGTCCTCACTATACTGGTCAGGCCAGTGCCACTAGAATTGTTTATCATTGGCTGGCCTGCAGTTATCACAGGAACCTGGTTTAGATTGAGGTGAGAAATAACATCCTTGGCTTTGTCGATATAATGCCTCATCGTAGCAACAGAATGAGCTTCCTCACGTACAAGGGTAACAGTGAAGTTATTCTCACTTCAAACTCAAGACTTCGCTTCTTCTCTGCATGGTCATCTTTTAGGGGGAGACTTGGCAAAGATGTATATGTCAGATTGCTCTTGGGATGAGATGGATTCTTTTTGGCAAAGAAAGCAGATTGAACATTTGTGTAGGAGTCACGAAGTTCTGGGACTTTATTCACATTGCTGCTCTTGATAGAAACTGGTTCTCGGGCTTCTCCTTGGTCAGCTGGTGTTGTATGCTGAGACATTGAGATGCTGGTACCATGGAATGATGATGTCGCAGTGGTAGATGATGGGTTGTGATCTATATTGTCCATCGCACTTGTACAGAAGAGACCTTTCTTTAACTTGAGGGAACAAACCATACCTTTCTTAACATATCTACTTACAACTCGTAGCTGGGCTATATGTCAAGTACTCTCCCGCGCTTGGACACCCTGTCAATTCAGGCGCGACTATCTAACAACTACACAACAACTAACTACAATTCCAGTTGAGATCCATAAGGGGCTAATTAGATAGCATTTGGGACACTTATAGATATTACTATCTAAAGTTAGTTTACCACCACAACAGTAACTACAGCTACAGTTAATACACTACAAGTCGACACTGAACCTCATGCTGAGTTTCACAGCAATGATGTCACCAGTGTACCCTGGTTGTGCTTTGACATCACTCTTAAGGCATCACAAGCCAAAAGCTTTAATATTAAACTACATTAGTGTAATAAATAATTGACAGTTAACTTTTTCGGCACAGACCATAGAAACAGGCAAGGTTATAGTTGAAAACGTCACTACATACTGAAATCTATGAGCCGCCAATTTGAAAAATGGTGGCCATATTGAAATTTTCAAGGCATAATTGGCTTAATTATGTGAGAATACTTCTTTTTTTTTTTTGACCATAAAGAAATTGTGTTAATTGGAGTTCCTCTTCAAAAATTGAAATTTGTCAGGTTTGTTTCTGCAGCCATCATGAAAACTGGAAGCCATCTTGAATTTTCTGATGGCTAACGTTCTTTTCTAAAAATGTATGTTCTGAACGTCATTTGTGCCAATTTTAGTGCTTGTATCATTAAGTGAAAGATTCTTATAGAATATTGAGATAACCTGAGATAATCTTGATACATGATACGCCCGACACATATATAGAAATATTTTTAACAATAAAGACGAAATCTTATAAACCGCAACAAAACACGAGTTAATTTGGCGTCATTTTGTATATTTGCATATGTACATTTTGTCGGAATTTATCGAAGCTGGTTTTCTGTGAGTAAACTATTATAGTTAAAATGTAGACTTTTGTAGATGAATTGATGTACATGAACTTTTGCACATGACTTATTTGCGATGATTATTGTATATGAATTATTGTATATGAATTGATGCAGATGAGTTGATTAAAACGAATTGTTGTAGGTGAGCTGTTGTAAATAAAATGACTAAGATGAATTGTTGAAAATAAATTGATACACATTAAATATTGTAAATGAATTGCTAGAGATGAATTTGAGATCAATTGCTGTACATCATTTGTTGCTAACGAATTATTGTACATAAATATTTGGGAAATTATTTCAAATAAATTATTATAGATGAATCCGTGTATATGAATTTTTACACATGAATTGCTCTAGACGAATTATTGCACATGAAATGTTATAAATTACTGAAACTCTGCCTGTTCTACAAGTATTTTAATGGTGAATGCTCTGACGAACTGCAGACACTTGTGTCCCCACGACGTAGACACCCTCGACAAACCCGACAGGCAGCTAAATCCCACCCCCACACAGTAGAAATCCCTAGATGTAAAAGATCTTTCTACTCCAGTAGTTTCTTCCCCAGAACCGCTAGACTCTGGAATTCCATTCCAGGTTCCTGCTTCCCTAACTGTACTGACATGCAGAAGTTCAAGTACAACGTGAACCGACATCTTGCTGCCCAAATCCCAACATAGTGCCCCAGTAGTTGCTCCCCTGATAGTAGCCCCCTACACCAAAGTGGCAATGCGCCTTGTTTGGGGTGAAAATGTAATAATAAAAAATAAAAAAACTTAATTGTTGCATAGAGTGTCGTAGATTAATTATTACGTATAGAGTGTTGTATATTAATTATTACGTATAGAGTGTTGTATATTAATTATTACGTATAGAGTGTTGTAGATGAATTATTACGTATGAAGTGTTGTAGATGTATAGAGTATTGTAGAAGAATTATCACGTATAGAGTATTGTAGATGGATTATTACGTATAGAGTATTGTAGATGAATTATTAGTTACAGAGTGTTGGAGATGAATTGTTGCACAATAATTTTTGTCGATGGATATTACAAATGAATTGTTGCAGACAATTGTTGATAGCAAATTGCTGATAGCAAATTTGACAGACATTTAACCATAATATAACTTTTTCGAATCTACGATTTCATTACACTAATTTTCTACCGTCGTCTTTTTTTTATTGTTGTATATAATTAAATTGTGAAAATTATAATATCATCAGAAAAAAGAGAGCGTAAGAATAACAACAAAAAGAATAAAAATACTGAAAAACTTAGTAATCCTTCGCAGGAAGGTTAACCATAAAGGCTAAGGGAAGCCGAATTCACTCAGGAAATTATGACTTAATTGGATTAGAATCTATGAAATCTGGACAAACGCAAAACTGTCAGCTGCTGGTGATGAAACGAAAATCTTTATTTGTACCGAACACACAGACACAACGGATAAAATTGAGAGAGAAAAAAGACACAAAAAAAAGAAGGTGGAAGACATCAGCCGCGCTCTGAATTTACGGGCGTTTTTTTAATAAAATTGATTTCTTTCAGAAAAATAATAATTACTTCTTTGTTTTCAATGTTAATCTGAAAAAAGACGTGTGCATATATATATATATATATATATATATATATATATATATATATATATATATATATATATATATATATATAAAATATATTTTAGTCATCGACGCAACAAGTGCGCTTTCAAGCGCACTTGATGCGTATTTTATTTTATTCAAATTAAGACATTTCTATATTGAACTTTCATTCTTGACGATATATATATATATATATATATATATATATATATATATATATATATATAATTGCAGGTTGTACCCACGTGTATTCCTTTTGATCTATATAAATATGTATAGAT
This sequence comes from Euprymna scolopes, assembly GCF_053919585.1. Taxonomy (NCBI): domain Eukaryota; kingdom Metazoa; phylum Mollusca; class Cephalopoda; order Sepiida; family Sepiolidae; genus Euprymna; species Euprymna scolopes. Next base: position 56,953,914 of record NC_136502.1, read on the forward strand.
AAAAAATCAATACGAAAATATATAAACGTTTATATCTTTTCTGAATATATTTCCTGTGTTGATGTGTAGGAATGCAAAAAGTCTTTCGAAAAAAAACGAAAATGTTTCTTTCAAAAGCACATATTTTCGACAGATCGGTCAAAATTCGTTTTTTTTTCTTTTTTTTTTTTTTTTTTGCTTTTTCCTTTTTTCGAAAGCCTTTTTGCATACCTACATGTTAACACATAGGAAATAAATACAGAAAAGATCTAAACATTTATATATTTTTTGTAATGATTTTTTATCCATATATATATATATATATATATATATATATATATATATATATATATATATATATATATAGTGCAATTAGGAAGGGAACACTTTTATGATTCATGATTAAAAGTAAATTTGTATATATATTAATATATATATATTCCTTTAATCTTCTCTCCAAAAAGGGGGGAAGGGGAGCAGGAGAGAAGGTTAAAGGAATATATATATATTTATATAGTAGCTGTACTCTGCCACGCGTTGCTGTGACTTAATTTTGTGTAATGGAAAATTCTAATAAAAAGAGAAAATGCATGTTTCTTATATTCTTAGTACAGCAATCCACTCCAAAAAGTAAAAAAAAAAAAAAGGCGAAAATGAAAAAAAATATGGTACTCTTGCAGAATTGGATCCGGATCCTCGGGAGTTACCATCAATCATGGCTTGGGCTCGACCAACATTCAGTGGATTAAGCCGAAATTTGCTAAACCATTGAAACGCTAAATAGTTTTCTTTTTTTTATTGTATTCAAAAATGTGAGTTTTTAATTAATATTTGGGTAAGGGGGGGTGTTACTATACACAGATTCGAAAAAGTTGTTCAAAAACGAATAAATGAAAGCAAAGGTAAGGTAAATTACGTTTCTATCTAACTGGATCATTTTTTAGTGTTTTTATTTAATGTAAAATGTTTAATCGGCTCAAAAACGCGGTGTTTATCTATGTATTTGAAAAAGACGAATGGTCGCGGACTCTGTTGAATACGTTAAGTTTGGGAAAATCAGTTAAAAACTATACAAAACAATGTCAGACACCTACTGATTATATGTTATTGTGACATAGGCTGACATATTCGGTGGGTTTCTGATAGTATTTTGTATAGTTTTTTAGTTTTAAATAATTTTCTCAAACTTAACATCATCAACAGTGTCCATCACCGTTTGTATTTTTCAAATACACTGATAAACACTGTTCTTCGAGCCGACTAAACGTTATAGTAAATAAAACGGGTTTGTATTACTAAACACAGAAACGAAAAAGTTGTTGAAAAATAAATATAACAAATAAATGTTATCAAAGGCAAGATAAGTTACTTTAATTAAACGTGGAAATACGATTAAAAAAATAGCACGGATCACTCTCTGCATTAGCACCGAAAGTACAGATTAGTTAGAAAACATCCTCCCTCCCCATGTTAAGAATGGCTTTCTAAATAATGTTCCTTGTCTGCTTAAGTTCAATTTTTGTTTATTAAATTGTTAGGTGAAAGTCCAGAATAGTTACAAAACACCCTCTTCTCCCCATGTTAAGAATGGCTTTTTAAATAATAACATTATTATTTCAGCACGGATCAATAAGTGCACGAGTACCCAATTTCTTTAATAAAGAAAAAGCATTCATATTTTCTTATGTAAAAACAATTTCTGTAAAAAAAATAAAAAACGTGCACTTTCAATCTTTGTTAAAAAATGTTTTCTTGAAAAAAAAAATACGGTAAAAAAATCAAAGAACAAAACGTTAATCGGTATTCATGCAGAGAGTTATCCGTGCTGAAATAATAACGTTATTATTTAAAAAGCCATTCTTAACATGGGGAGAGGAGGGGGTTTGTACCTAATCTGTACTTTAACCTTACAATTGACAACATATCATAAAACTTTAATTAAACGTGGAAATACGATTTTAAAAATAGCACGGATCACTCTCTGCATTAGCACTGAAAGTACAGATTAGTTAGAAAACATCCTCCCTCCCGATGTTAAGAATGGCTTTCTAAATAATGTTAATGCTTCAGTACTGTTCCTTGTCTGCTTAAGTTCAATTTTTGTTTATTAAATTGTTAGGTGAAAGTCCAGAATAGTTACAAAACACCCTCTTCTCCCCATGTTAAGAATGGCTTTTTAAATAATAACGTTATTATTTCAGCACAGATCAATAAGTGCACGAGTACCCAATTTCTTTAATAAAGAAAAAGCATTCATATTTTCTTATGTAAAAACAACTTCTGTAAAAAAAATAAAAAACGTGCACTTTCAATTTTTTTTCAAAAAATACGGTAAAAAAAGCAAAGAACAAAATATTAATCGGTATTCATGCAGAGAAAAAGCCATTCTTAACATGGGAAGGGGGTTTTGTACCTATTCTGTACTTTAACCTTACAATTGAATAAAAAACATATCATAAAACTTTAATTAAACGTGGGAATGCGATTTAAAAAATAGCGCAGATCACTCTCTGCATCAGCACCGAAAGTACAGAATAGTTAGAAACATCCTCATTCCCCATGTTAAGAATGGCTTTCTAAATAATGTTAATGCTTCAGTACTGTTCCTTGTCTGCTTAAGTTTAACTTTTGTTTATTAAATTGTTAGGTGAAAGTCCAGAATAGTTACAAAACGCCCCTATCCCCATGTTAAGAATGGCTTTTTAAATAATAACGTCATTATTTCCGCGGGGAAGCTTCTCTGCATAAGTACCATGTTTTGTTTTTAAATTGTTAGGTGAAATGACAGAATTGTTACAAAATACCATCCACATGTTAACATTCTTTTGTACCTAATCTGTATTTTAACCTTACAATTGAATAAAAAAAATTATAATAAAAATTTAATTAAACCTGGAAATACGATTTTAAAAAATAGCGCGGACCACTCTTTGCATTAGCACCAAATATTATTTAAGCAAGTTACCAATCCGTAAAAAAAAAACTGTACTTTTACCAACCAATCTTATATCGAAAAACAAAAAAAAAACAAAAAAAACTCAAAAAGCAAGCGACAAACTTTTGTTTTTGCCTTATATAATAAAGAAAAAATGTTTAAATTAAAAAATTTTATAGATAAACAAATGAATTGTTTTTTTTTGTTTGTTTTTTGTTTTTTTACTTATCGAGTAAACAGAAAATGAAATCTACTTAGTTTCGTCAATTCATGGCTGTGAAATGAATCGAACCGGAAGTTCAGTTTTATCAACAGAACAGCTTCGCACTAACGGTTACGAAAATATATTTATTTTATTTTATATTCTAATAATTCACGAGGTAAATTTATTTTAATAACATGAAAACATCCCTCGACTCTAAAGATGGGTTGTCTGAAAATTTCAAATAAATTGGTAACGTAGAAATATGGTTTTATTCGCTTATAACGAACCAAGAATTACATGTTTATATATATATATATATATATATATATATATATATATATATATATATATATATATATATATACAAATTTACTTTTAATCATGAATCATAAAAGTCTTCCCTTCCTAATTGCGATATTTAAGTTTTGTATCCCTAAAACATTATGATATATATATATATATATATATATATATATATATATATATATATATATATATATATATATATATATATATATATATATATATATTCAAATTTGAAAAACATTTCTTAACTTTTTGAAGCTTCAAAAACAGGTTTCAATGTGAGGTAGGTGTCATTTTTTTTTCTGGAAGCAATTGTTGATCTTTTGATGAGTTTCATAATTGAAAGATCCTAGTAAGTAAGTGTTAATTCCTGGTTGATTTTCCATGTGCGAAATGAATTTTCAATTTGCACTGAATTGTTTTGAAGTTTGGTTATCTTTTATCTGTTTTTTTTTTGTTGTTGTTTTTTGTTTTTATTTTTTTGTTTTTGTGGTTGTTTTTTGTTTTTTCATCCCAAACAAGGCACAGTGCCACTAAGACATAAGGGGTTATTATTTGGACCAAATTTTCAGATACACTATGTAAGGTGATGGGCAGCAAGATAAGATAACTGTTCACATTACACTTGAACTTCTACATGTCAGCACAATCAGGGATACAGGGATTTGGGAGGGGATTCCGAAGTCTAGCAGTCCGAGAGAAAACGCTAATCGAGTAGAAAGTTTTCTGGCATCTAGTGATCTGTACAGTGTGGGGTAAGATTTTGCTTCTTTTCAGGTTTTTCGGGATTTACGTCGAGAGGAATTCATGGAGTTTGGAGAGAACTGAGAGTTTTACCGAATCATTTTTTATGATATACCTGGGATGAAATCAGATTCACATGCCTTTGAGATGTCTACGTTTTTTATGATATAACGAACTTGGGAAGGGGGTGATTTTCTGTCTGCAAATAAATATCTGTGAGGAAATGGTTTGCTGGGTCCAAGGTAGAGTTGGAATCCAACTGTCGGGCAAGAAGGTTGCCCTTCTCGGTTGTTGTGCAAATTGTTGATTGCCCATTATTAACTACACTGTTATAAATTTTCCAGAAATTTCGACTTTCTAATTTCTGCGACTCAAATTGTTTTCTGGTGGTTATGGTATATCTTTTCTGATCTGAGCCTATTTCCTTCATACAATTACTTCTAGTTTCTATTTACTTTGAGCAATGGCAGCTGCGCAAGTAGAAGTAAACCATTGATAAGAGTGGGGTTTGCTATAGCACTTTCGTTTGGGAACATGCGCTTCAATTGGTGCTTTGAACCAGTCAGTGATCTCAGAAGCCGTCTAGGTTTTATCTTCTAATAAATTTTAACATCCTTTTGGTATTAAATCGTTTAGATATTTCTATTCATTTCCTTTGTAGGGTTGATGCATAGACATAAAAAAAAAATTCTTGTGCATCTGTTGCATAACGAAAGTCATTATTTAAATAGAAAGGTAAGTTTGAGTGACGCCTAAGTGTGAAAGGTGATTCCAGAATAGAAATTTACAAAAGAATTCTAGCAACTCCTACCGATAGGGCACAGTTATCTTGTCTTATGTTAAGATGAATAAATTCTTTGACCTTTGAATTTAGCAAAATTGCTCTGCTATTACATCTTAACAACCATGAATAGAAAATCTTCGCAAAAGCGAACATTGTTACACATTTCTAGACTTAGGCAATTTTAATTTTTTTATTATTATTATTATTATTATTATTATTATTATTGTTGTTGTTGTTGTTGTTGTTGTTGTTATTGTTGTTGTTGTTATTATTATTATTATTATTATTATTATTATTATTACTATTGGCTCACATGGAGCTTTCACACAAGTCAACAAACGATCTGATTGGAAACCTGTGGTGTTCTCTGGAAGGTGAGTGACAACAAGTCTTCCCAGACGTCCAGCTCTCTCCACCTCCTTCAATAGCATTTGCAAATGAATTTGCATCATCGCAACAGCCTCTTACCATTGATTTCTCGCTGGCAGTGGCCATTGGTTTATACTGGAATTTGAGTGGTACTCAGCCTTCCCAAGGTCCCAGTTCTCTTTGGGCTTGTCCAGCCGAGGGCTGGCTAGCGCTCTTTCCTTGGTCTTTCAGTCCTTCTTGACCCTTCTCTTTGGTATCACTTTTTTTTATTGGGGGTAACGGTGATGAAACAATGGGGGGATGCCTGATGGGGATGTAGAACTTGTAGATATGCAGCTTCGGTGTTCTTCATTCCCTGTAACGCTTATTCGTTATATTGTCTTCTTGTATTATTCTCCGCATTCAAGGGTTTTCCTTAATATGTCAGTCGTTTTCATTATAGTTAGTCGTTGTATTTTTGAAGTTATTCCTCTGATTCCAATTTCTGACATTCTTTTTTCGAACTTTTTCGAAATTGTTCCTAGTGCTCCTACTATTATCGGTACTATTTTGATTTTCTTCATCATCCAAATCCCTTTTAACTCTCTCTCTCTCTGGCTAGCTCTGTGTATTTGCTTCGTTTCTCCTTTTCTTTCATATTCACCCTGTGGTCAGCTGGGATAGCAAAGTCTACGATTTGACAGGATTTTTCTTTCTTGTTAATTATTACATCTGGTCTTCTTGCTTGGATGGGTTTGTCCGTCTGTATGTCCATATCCCATAGGATTTTGTGGTTCTCGTTTTCGAGTGCTGTTGCGGGTTTATGCTTGTACCATTTGTCTGTACGCTCAAAATGCAGTCGTTTGCACTATTCCCAGTGCACTGCTCTCCCCACTTGGTCATGCCTGTTTTTGTATTCCTTTTGGGCCAGTTTGCTGCATTCACTTACTATATGGTTTATCGTTTCGTCTCTTTGTCCACAGAGTCTGCATTTGCTGTTTTCTTGTATTTTATCGATCTTTGCTTTGATATGGTTGGTTCTTATCGAGTTATCTTGTGCTGCAGTTATTAGAGATTCAGTTTATCGGTTTATATGTCCTTTTCGCATCCCTTTTCCAGGTGTTTTCGTTATTCTCATCGTTTGTTATTCTTATGAATCTTCCGTGGAGTTGCTCTCTTCCCATTTCTTTTTTTTTTTTTTTTTGCTAAAGATCCTGGTAGTATTAATTAGGGTCTCTAGCTCGTTTTTCTATCACGTTGGTGATCCAGCTTGGTATTTTATACATTTTTAGGCATTCTATTATCCATGCTTGGGGGATCCTGTCGTACGCTTTTTTTTAGTCGATCCATTCTATGGCTAAATTCTTTCTCCTCCTTTTTACCTCCTTTAGGATCTTTTGATCTATATATAACAGGTCATGTGTTCCTCTTTTCCCTTTTTGGCATCCTTTCTGCTCCTCGGGGAGTGGTAGATTTGTTCCCTCTGTTGTGTTGTCAGTATCTTCCACAGTTGATTGACCTATAGTTGCTAGGGACGGTTCCTTTCTTCGTGTCCTTCTGTAGCAGTGTGGTTCTACTTTTTGTCATCCAGTCTGGTACGCTTGCTTCCGTATTCTTCTCGTGTTTTGGGCTAGCTTTTCGTGTAAGGTTGTGAATTTTTTGAACCAGTATGCATGTATCTCGTCGTGCCCTGGTGCTCTCCAGTTTGCCATTTTTCCTATGGTTTTCTTTAGGGGTTCCTTGTTGATTTCATTCACTGTTCCTTCTATTTGTTGTAACTCTTCTTTCATGTCTTTCAGCCACTCGACATTTCTATTGTGATCTCGTCGCTCTTCCCATATTTTACTCCAGTAGAGTTTTGTTTCTGTCGGATTTGGTTGTTCTGTTTTTGTTTTTCCTCCATTCACATTTTGGTAGAATTGGCTTTCATTAGTTTCAAATGTTCTGTTTTGTTTGCATTGTTCAAATTTATATCTATATCGTCTTAATCTCGCTTCTTTTGCTTTTATTTTTTGGTCCAGTTCTTCATGTTTCTTGTTTAGCCTCTCCCTGTCAGTTACATTTCCAATACTCCGTTTTCTCCACATTTCTTTCTTCCTGTTGATCATTTTGGTTTCTTTTTTATGTTTATGTATTTGGGTTTCTAGTCTTATTTCCCATCCAGGTTTTATTGGTCCGCTTGTCCCCGGTTGTTTTTCTGATTTGAGTTTCATACTTACCATTTTGGCGCCTGCGTAAATCAGGTTGTTTAAGTCTGTGATTGTATTTGTTGGGATATGTGGGAGGAGTTTGTTAACCTTCTCTGTTTCTGTTTTTAATTTCTTCTGCTCTTGGTTCCTTAATGATGGGAGCTTTGTTTTTTCCTCGTTCATCAGCAGTATTATTTTATTTATTTCATTTGCTTCATTCTCTGTTAGTTCTGTTTCATTGTTCTCGGTTTCCATGTCTTTAGACTTCGTTCTTTGTTGGTCCTCGGCCTTTATTGTTTTTACTTGCGAGGCTTCAACTTGTGGGGTTGCTCTACGTGCGGTTCCGTTGGGGGATGCTTCTTGTTCAGTTCCATAATTTATTTTTCGCTGTATTTCTGTTAGTTCTAGTTTAGAGAGCCAACCTTTCTTGAGTATCAGTCTTGCTTGGTCCGCAATTCTTTGTTCTGTCGTATGGTAGTCACTGGATAGGTCCCATAGTTCTTTCATTCGTTTCCGATAACCTCCATATCTATATTTAGGATGACTTCTATAATAGCATTCCGTTATGAGTCTATTCTCTTTTGCTGTCTATTTCTTTCTTCGTTTTTTTTTTTTTTTTTTTTTTTCATTTTGATGATTATCATGGTTATGCTGTGTTTGTTCGGTATCATTTTGTTCCCTGAAATTAGAGGTTATACTTACCTGTTCAGCGTCCATGTTATTTGAGTTTCTGAAACTAGAAAGTTGGCCAACATTCGCAGGATGACGACCGGGTCCCCCATACTGGCTACCGAAGGAGCACCTGTCGATTATTATTATTATTATTATTATTATTATTATTATCCGTATTATTATCATTATTATTATCATTATTATTATTATTGTTATTGTTATTATTATTATTATTATTATTGTTGTTGTTATTATTATTATTATTATTATTATTGTTGTTATTATTATTATTATTATTATTATTATTATTATTTCATAGTAGTCTCAACTTTTGAATGTGTTTAGGTTGATTTTTTTCTTGAACATTAAATCAATTCCTTTGACTTTAGTCATTCAAGCTGGACCTTAACCTTTTCGTCGTTCCTAACAGGCAACCCTTTTACAAAATTGGAAAATAAATTGTCTCGTCAATTTGATTAAGCCTTTTATGGTGGCTTTTAGTTATGGTTCCAAGTGTTCCATTACAATGAGAATCACCTTGACATCTTTACATTTCCACAGTCTAATTAATGCCCATTTTAGATCTTAATATTTTTTTTAGTTTCTTATGTACTTTTAATTGGTATTGAAACAACATACTATTTCAATGATTAGTCAAGTTATTTTGTTTGAAAATCATATCAACTTTGAAATGTTTATCAGTTTGTATGCGCATGTCCTAAAGTTTGACATTATCGTTTTCCTGTACCACTCATACCACTTCTGATTCTCTGGTCTAATTTAAAGAAATTGCATGTATTCCAGTGTGGAACCTGAGCGATTTTGTGTTTTTATGTATCGGTGAAATGACCGAAATATTTTGCAAACAACAATTAAATTAACTTTTAAAACGATTACAACGTAACTTTTTTATAATCTAGCAGGGAGACCCGAAGTTGCCCTAGATTGAATGAGGATCAACGAATGCTTGACCCTCCCATATTTTATTGTCATCGAAATCAGTGAAATCGACTACTTTTCAATCAAATCGATTGATTGCTTGCTCTAGTTAGGAACCCACCGTGGTACGCTAGGAGAAAACATCACATGCATCCTCACAGTGACTTAGTCTATAATACATTGTAGTTTACATTGCACTGTAGAGAACCTACTGTTGATTTTATAAAATGATTTTTATAAAATGATTTTTATATAATGGCTGGAATTAAGTTTAAAATGCAAAAGTCACATATGGTTGAATAGTGTTCTTAGCAGAAACATTCATTTCGAACGCATCCCTGTCATATTAAAGAACTTACTGTTGATTTTATATGCTTGGCAGTTTTACTTGTATAGTGATAGTGACTTGAATTAAAGTTTAAAAATAAAAAATCATGTCTCATGGTGCAACTGTGCTTTAAACAGAATGCTGGGCTTTTCTGCTTGTGCGGTAATAAAACTTCTCAACGTATTTGTCATGTTAGGCTGTGTCAGATATTAAATTTGGTCAAAATCGCTTGTTACTTTTTCATCGGATTTTTTCGATTATCGGTACTTATTGAAGACATTCTGATACAAAACCTATCTAAGAATGCTGCCAAACACATTTGCGTAAAATTGTATAAAAATCGTCCCAGAAGTGGTGGGAAATTTTGACAGGTTGAAACAACTCATATTGATCGAGAAGTTCCAATACTCTGTTTCCGATGATATGAGAATACACCTAACGGATAAATGAACCGGGACCGTGCTAGATGGATAGCAGAGAACACTGGGTGAATGAGAAAGTCAGGTTAATGGGCACCAGTGAAGGGTACACACACACACACACACACACACACACATATATATATATATATATATATAAAGTAATTATAAAATATATGTGGCGATTAAGCGTTTCATCCACTCTAGGACTCTTCAGGCTTATGCACGATTTTTGTGGTTGTCTGTCGTTTTTATATACGCACCTAGATTTAAAACAGGTCAAGAAACTGGAATCCAGGCCAAATAGAGCACACACAAAAGAACAAGCCAACCAGAGGTCAAATAGGCCTTTGTCCGGTAAGTGCATGCTCATTGGCTGATAGGAAGGGCGCGGTGGATACTAAAAAGCTGATTGGCTAACTAAAATCTTAATAGAAGGTGCGTATATAAAAACGACAGACGACCACAAAATTCGCGCATAAGCCTGAAGAGTGGATGAAACGCGGAATACTCAGTGTAGCTTAATCGCCATATATATTTTATAACTTACTTACTAACTAGTTCTACCTACGTATTGAGTACTTTTAAAGTAAATACTTAAAATTTACGCATAAATTTATACTTTCGTATATTAATTTTATGTGAGTAAATGAAGTATATATATATATATATATATATATATATATATATATATATATATATATATATATATATATATATATATATATATATATATAAAGACTTTATAAAGCAGTCGATAAAATCGACGTCGAATTGTAAAAGAAATGTGCCAGGCAGGAGACGAGAAACCCACGCAAATTATGAATGTCGGACGAAAGAACCGGCAGACCTGTGTTATCAGCGGGAAATACCGATCAAGCCAATATGAAAGACATGAGAACGGGGGGCAAAGGTCAAGGAATAGCCCAGTTAAACGGAGATATCTTGTACTTCTCAACACGTTGAATGAGAAACTAAGAGTTCTAAGAAAATAAATGCAGGCGATACTGCAAAATTGTAGCCTTATATTGCACAAATGCAACTTGAAATATGATTGCATCGTGGAGGGGGCTAGGTTGTAGAAAAAAAGAAAGATGTTTTCTGTTATGAATAAAGGTGTTACGCGCGAGTGCGATTAAGCGATGATACAGTTACGAGAGTCAGTTAAAATGCGTGATGACGATTCCTCCCTTCCTTGATTATATTTTATTCAATCGGTAAAAAGAAGAGAAAAGCAACAAATCCATGCCGCTCACACGTTATTAACGAAATGCCGTAGACAAAAAGCCCCGCTATACCTCTGGTCACATCATACATTGCTTAATCCCCTTACCCTCTCTATATTCTTTTTTCCTCTTTAAAATTAAAGAGAGGGGGGGGGGCAAATAAATTGAAATAAAGTTGGCGCGAAAAAATGACGCATATGGAGTAGAAAATAAAAAGATCATTTTAAAACAACCGTCGAAATTGGTAGACGCGAATTGATGAGATCCGTAGTGAAGAGATTGTTAAATTCGTCATACGCTCTAATTAACTAAACTTGGAGATAACTGCACGGGATAAAGGGTTAACATGCTTATATGTATATATCGACGCAGTAAAAAAGGGCAGACCCCTAAAAGAATTATGCTTATTGCAAATCAGAGAACGAATATCGAGGATCTACTAAAATTTCAGAAAGCTTGAAATTGGACGATGATTCTCTTGAACATTTTTTTCTGTGGATCATTCATCTCATTTGGATTATACCTTTTCTAAGAGATAAATATTCTCTGATTATTAATCCACTTTTTTTATCCTGTTCATTCCTATGAATAGCTGAACTCAAATCTTTAGAAATTTCTTTTCGTTTGACTAAATATTATATTATATAATTTAAAGAAAAGAAGAAGAGGGAAAAGAGAGATATTGGTTAACTTGCGGACTTCCTTCCATTGCCCTGTTTTGCATTATATGTTTTGCTTAAAACAGAATAAAAACAGACTTTGGTCAACTTATGAACTATTTTCTTCTTGCCCCCGATTTGTTTTGACCAATTGAGACACTGTATTATGCTCTTTATTAAATTTTATTCCACAATAAAATAATATATATATATATATATATATATATATATATATATATATATATATATATATATATGTCCGATCCGGTCATTTTTCTTGCCTTATCGAACTGTATTCAGGGTTATTTTACGAGGTGCTGATAAAAAAGACCTTAGACTACCTTGCCATTTGGGCCGTAATATACCACGATCGGCATGTTACATTTTTTCTTTTATTAACACGATACGTAATCGGGAGTAGATTCCAATTCTGAACTCATCGGATCGTATCATAACAAAATAACAATATAAGTATCATAACAAAGTAACAATATAGGTATCATAACAAAATAACAATATAAATATCATAACAAAATAACAATATAGGTATCATAACAAAATAACAATATAAGTATCATAACAAAATAACAATATAAGTATCATAACAAAATAACAATATAAGTATCGTAACAAAATAACAATATAAGTATCGTAACAAAATAACAATATAAGTATCGTAACAAAATAACAATATAAGTATCGTAACAAAATAACAATATAAGTATCGTAACAAAATAACAATATAAGTATCATAACAAAATAACAATATAAGTATCATAACAAAATAACAATATAAGTATCATAACAAAATAACAATATAAGTATCGTAACAAAATAACAATATGAGTATCATAACAAAATAACAATATAGGTATCATAACAAAATAACAATATAAGTATCATAACAAAATAACAATATAAGTATCGTAACAAAATAACAATATAAGTATCATAACAAAATAACAATATAGGTAACATAACAAAATAACAATATAAGTATCGTAACAAAATAACAATATAAGTATCATAACAAAATAACAATATAAGTATCATAACAAAATAACAATATAAGTATCATAACAAAATAACAATATAAGTATCATAAAAAATAACAATATAAGTATCGTAACAAAATAACAATATAAGTATCATAACAAAATAACAATGTAAGTATCATAACAAAATAACAATATAAGTATCGTAACAATATAAGTATCATAACAAAATAACAATATAAGTATCATAACAAAATAACAATATAAGTATCGTAACAAAATAACAATATAAGTATCGTAACAAAATAACAATATAAGTATCATAACAAAATAACAATATAAGTATCATAACAAAATAACAATATAAGTATCGTAACAAAATAACAATATAAGTATCATAACAAAATAACAATATAAGTATCATAACAAAATAAAAATATAAGTATCATAACAAAATAACAATATAAGTATCGTAACAAAATAACAATATAAGTATCATAACAAAATAACAATATAGGTATCATAACAAAATAACAATATAAGTATCATAACAAAATAACAATATAAGTATCATAACAAAATAACAATATAAGTATCGTAACAAAATAACAATATAAGTATCATAACAAAATAACAATATAGGTATCATAACAAAATAACAATATAAGTATCATAACAAAATAACAATATAAGTATCGTAACAAAATAACAATATAAGTATCATAACAAAATAACAATATAGGTATCATAACAAAATAACAATATAAGTATCATAACAAAATAACAATATAAGTATCGTTACAAAATAACAATATAAGTATCATAACAAAATAACAATATAAGTATCATAACAAAATAACAATATAAGTATCGTTACAAAATAACAATATAAGTATCATAACAAAATAACAATATAAGTATCGTAACAAAATAACAATATAAGTATCATAACAAAATAACAATATAAGTACGAACCTTGATAAAAAAATATTACTTTTAGGGCTATGTTCACTTTAAGCGTTCTAAAATTTCATTTCCAAATGATTTTATTTTCTGCGATTCTGCGATTAGATAACAAAATATCTCGAAAAATGTAAGTGAATTATCTGCATATCGGTGAGTAATTTTTTTATTCTTGTTTGTTTTTATTGTGTGATAGTAAATATAGTGTCATGGTTGGCTAATGTATTAGAGGGGAACGTCATGTTGAAAGAACCAGAATAGTTTACTAAAAGAGTGAAAAATGTAATAGGGGAATGGACGTGAAATGCCAATGAAGTCGCTCAAGAAAGAACGGAGTTAAAGAGGAAATGACTCAGTTATTTTTTTCCGCAAAGAATTATGTAAAAAGGTAAAATCATTAAAGATGAAAATGAAACAATAGGTCGTTGCTGATAAGTAATATTTGCACTGATAAATTATGCGGGATAGAAAGAATGAGTGCTATCACCTGTAATATGACTTGTTTGGAAGAGTGAGTCTAATCGGGAGTATCATAGGAATTTACGATATTGAATAAAATCGACTGATAGGATTCGGAAAATATGCATCAGGTATTGGCAGGCAGTGTGATTATATTGAATTTATATGTGGCGTCATTTTTTTGTATTGTAATAATGTTTTTCTGTACAAGAAAATCGTCTCTATTTATTAATTATAGAGAAGATGTGAACGTGTTTAATAAAATATGTGTGTGACAGAGAGAGTGGAAAGAGAATGAGGAAGAGGTGGGGAACGGTTGGAAAAAGATATATAGGCACACACACACACGCATATATATATATATATATATATATATATATATATATATATAGAGAGAGAGAGAGAGAGAGAGAGAGAGAGAGAGAGAGGGAGAGAGAGATTTTCTTTTTGGCGTCGAGAGGTTCTAGGTCGCCTGAGGAAGTCTCTTTGACTGAAACAGATGGCCATTTGTAGCGACCATATGTAACTGTTTACCCTCAAATAATATATATATATATATATATATATATATATATATATATATATATTCAATAAAAAAATTATGCATGTAAAATTACGTGTGTTTGAAGCAAAACAAACATGAAATATGAATTTAGGCAATAAACCAATATTAAACAATCAGCTTAAAATGAAACGATAAATATTAAAACGAACAATAAATATTTTAAAATCAATACGAACGACAATGTTTCTTATAAAATCAAAATAAACAACAATATTTTTTAAACCCAAACGAAAAACAGTATTGTTTAAAATGAAAACGAACAACAATATTTTTGGACCCCGACAAAAGGAAAGTGGACATGTAAATTCACCCTTGTCCGTTCGTCCGTTCGTCCGTTCGTCTGTTTGTCTATTCGCACTTATCTCAATAACTACGCCTTGGAATATTTTTGAAATTTTCCACAAACATTAAACATGATATAAGTAAAAAAGTAACAGAACGGAGTTTCCGTGCCTTTCGGGTTAAAATGGCTAAAATTGACACTTTTGTGCTTATTAAAAAACATTGATACGTTGGATTTTTATAAAACTTTCGGAAAAGTTGTAACTTATTTCTATATAAATTTGTTTGTCTATACTTCGCGACTAACTCTTGGGTGTGCCCCAGGGGCTTTTTTAGGGCTAATAAAAACATTACATTTTGAGGACTATTTTACCATATTTGCCAAAATTTTCTGTGTATGTCTATTTTAGCAGTTTTGCGTGGTGCTGAACTCAAATTTAAACGTTAAGGCTTTGGGGACTTTGGGGGCTAAATGGGGTTGGGCAATGACGGACTTAGTCATTTCTTTTTTTTTCTTTTTTTTTTGCGTGGCGCAGAACTCAAATTTACATATGCTAAGCCCTAAAACTGCATCGTTTGTTGATTTTCACCAGGATTTGACGTCCCCTGGGGACTTTTGGGGCTAAATGGGGTGGGGTAGGGGGCAAATGCTAAACTTAGTTATTTTTTATGCCTCGTTCACTGTGCACTCACTGGGGACCATGCATGTTTCACTTGTTTAAAATAAAAAAGAACGTGTTCTTTGGGGGTTTTTTTAATCAAAATCAACACTAATTTTTTTTAATGAAAACGAACGATAAATTAGTTTAATTGAAAAACAGACGATAAGTTAACAAAAATAAAAACAAATTAAATTAAATAAAAATAATGTTAATATAAACAAAGTTACTAGTCAAGAAATATTTCAAACATTGAATCTTAAAACATTACAGAAATCGGGTTTGTTTTACACTCCACATAGATTCGAAAACAATGATTAAAAAAACTAATATATAATAAGTAAATGTTACTTTTAATTGCATGTATCCAAATGTAACGGCTGACGAAAACACGCTGTCTTCCAGAAAATATTTTGTACGAGTGGGAAGTATTTTTATAATGTCGCCATCTTAAAAAGAAATGGACGTTAATCTGCATTCATCTATACAGAATTACTTCCCTTGATTAAAAAAAAATCTTCTATATATATTTACTTTTTTATTCCTCGCTATTTTTTATTCTTTCATTTGTTTTTAGTTTTTCGGGTTCCTTATTTATTTACTCATTTGTTTGTTTATATATAAGATATATGTCCTTATGGTTGGGTT